>NW_020664562.1:1766303-1905583 GCF_002925995.2 Terrapene triunguis
GTTTTCACACCCCTGAGTGCAGCAAGTTGCAGCGCTGTACAGTGCCAGTGTAGTCAAGGCCTTAGTAGTTGGCTGAACAAGAAGTAGGACTGAGTAGACTTGTAGGCGCTAAAGTTTTACATTGGTTTGTTTTTGAGTTCAGTTATGTAACAAAAAAATTTACATTTGTAAGTGACACTTTCACTATAAAGACATTGCACTACAGTACTTTTATGAGGTGAATTGAAAAATACTATTTCTTTTATCAGTTTTACAGTGCAAATATTTGTAATAAAAAATAATGATATAAAGTGAGCCTTATACACTTTGTATTCTGTATTGTAATAGAAATCAATATATTTGAAAATGTAGAAAAACTTCCAAAATATTTAATAAATTTCAATTGGTATTCTATTGTTTAACAGTGCGATGAATCGCCATTAATTTTTTTGAGTTAGTCGCATGAGTTAACTGTGATTAATCGACAGCCCTAATATGAATGCATCTTGGCTTTGTTGCCATTTGGTCCGTTAAAGGATTTCAGGCGTCTTTGACCTACTGGCCAGATTCACAGCCTCAGTTGTTGGAATCCTGTAAAAGTGATTGTCAAGAAACAGAGGGGTAGCTGTGTTAGTATCCACAAAAACGACGAGGAGGCCTTGTTGTTCTTGTCAAGAAACAATCAAAAGAAAAAAATCTCAAACTGCTGCTGAAATTATTCACTTCGAAGCACTTTTTTTTTTTTTTTTTTTTGTAACGAGCACTGTTTTTGGAATTTATGGGTTGAATTTGAGACACTGTCAGCAGAAGTGGAAAACCTGAGAGAGAGAGAGAGACTACTTGTATGCTTAAGCAACTCTCTTCTTCTCTCCACCCAATACCACACCTTTCCCCAGCTTCACATCCAGGCATTGTGATGTTCCTTTAGATTGAGTATCAGCAGGATTCCAAATATGCTCTGTGTAAGAGGTTAATAAGTTACACTGTGCAGTTATAACATTGTTAATTATTTCACTATTGCTAGATTGCACAGGTCCTGTCAGCAGTTTTGTATAGAACATCCGTTCAAGTTAATAGAAAATAGGTGTGATAGACACCTGTCTCTTTCTGGAATTTAGCACTGAGGAGGGAATAAATCAGATACATTTAATCAGGATCTGATTATCAACACCTTATAGATTCTAGTCTTTATGAGCACAGTTTAAATTGTGACATCAAGTGTAAAAAAGACAGTTTAAGTGACTCGCCAAAGGCCACCAATGTATCAGTAGCAGAGCAGGAATTAGAAGTCAAGTGTTAATTTGCCTTTCAATCGTTGCCTAATGCACTGGGTCACGGTTTATTTAGATTGTAAACTCCATGGGGTTAAGAATTGTTATTTTTGTTGCATGTTTGCAGAGTCTAGCATGATGGAGTCCCAGTCCCTGACTGGGTCCTCCAGTTGATACCACAATGAAATAATACCATTTTGTATACTTGAATACTGGAGGTTCACTTTGGCTTTAAACACACACACGCTCGCTCGCTCACTCACTCCAGTGTCTTCCCTTTTTTAAGGGCTTGTCCTTTTATGGAGCTTCATTGGTGCAATTCAGTAAACTAGTAGATTGGCTATGTTAATGTTTGAGAGTATGCAAGATTACTTAGATGATCAATGTATTTTAAGATCATAATTTGGCTTTCCTTAAAATGTAAACATATATGAAAAGTTCTACTGATGCTGAATTACTTTTTATTTAAAATCCACTGTTTTAGCGCTTACTTTAAAAGGCAGCATATTGATGTGAGACACAATAGATGACCAAATATTTTGAGCTTCCCTACTGGTTCTGTTGCCCCTGGGTAACTACGGCTGTGTGTACTCTTGTCGGTATTGATGCTGATAAAAAGCCTTTATTTAGGCATTTTGCCTTAGAAACTGGAGTCTCCAAATTCTCTGGGTAGTTGTTGTATCTGCCTTTCTTCCGTCAGGAGCAGTGACCTGCTGGGTAACGTGAGATGAGAACTGCATTTATGAAATGCCCAGTCTCACTCAAACTTTCAAAAGCAAAAAACGTTTCTGGAGTCACTAGCATCCTAAAGAGTTAAGGTTTATCTGTGCGAGAAAGTTGCACTGGCTTAACTTGTGGTAGGATATAAAAAACAAAAACAAAACACTTAGTTAAATTGATGAAAAAGGCTAGGAGGACAAACTCATTTCCATTTCAACCAGGTTTATTTTTATTCAGTTGAACTCAATAGCTTTAAGCTAAACAAAAATAAGTTTAGTTTAAGCAGAAATAAACCACTCTTAAACCGGTACAATGCCCTGTGTGGCCACTAAGTTTTATGTCTGCACTACAGCTGCTGTAGCTGTGTGGCTGTAGCACCATAGCGTAGATCAGGGGTCGGCAACCTTTCAGAAGTGATGTGATGTGTTGAGTCTTCATTTATTCACTCTAATTTAAGGTTTCGCACGCCATTTTTAGAAGGTCTCTTTCTATAAGTCTAGAATATATAACTAAACTATTGTTTTATGTAAAGTAAATAAGGTTTTTAAAATGTTTAAGAAGCTTCATTTAAAATTAAATTAAAATGCAGCGCCCCCTGGACCGGTGGCCAGGACCCGGGCAGTGTGAGTGTCATTGAAAATCAGCTCGTTGCCGCAGGTTGCCTACCCCGGCGTAGATGCTTCCTACATTGACTCTAACTTTTTAAGTGTAGACCAGGCCTTATTTAACTAAAACTGGTTTAAAAATCTCTAAAGGTAAATCAGTGCAACTGTATATGGAGATAAGGCTTTGGATATCAGTTAAAACCATTCCAGAGTTTCCATTCAAAAGAAGTGACCAGTGGCTGCCACAAATGCTGCTTTGTTGAACAATATTTTTCAAGAGATATCAGAGATGGAGTCGATGGCAAACGGTTGTTATATGTTGAGGGCATAGACTGAGCATCCAAGAGTATTTGTGCCCAAAATAAATGAAATATTGCCTATCTAAGCCCCTGATATGCTTTAGTATGTGTGTAGCTTTAATTTTTCGATATGGTAGCTGTCCGTCTGCAGTTAATCCAAAACCCAGCGTATATTTAGCTCCAGGATTTGTTGATTAGTGAGATTGTGCGCACACAATCTGTCCACTGAGGTGGAACAATAACAGCTGTTGTGCAGCTGTACACCTCATCCTGGGAACTTTTCTCATAGCCAACTAGGCCTGTGAGGAAGGTGATTGAAGCATTTTAAAGGTCCCTTCCCACTATTGCTTTAACTGTTTAGAGCACTGAAGAACAACCTTCCATTACTCCGCTACTACCCATTCTCTCTTTTATGCAGGTTCAGTGTTGATGTTCCCACTGATGTTGGCAGGGCAAGTAAGCCCATATTGCAGCCAGTTCTCCAGTGACTGAGTAGTAGAGAAAATATTCTTTTAGCTGTGGACAGGCCATTGATATACTCCATTTTTTCCTTACTTGTAATCGAGGCTGAGGAAAGGCAGCCAATGTACGCGATCTCAATAGCTGGAAAATGCATACAATAGCTATTGTCCTTTAAAGCTACACTGTAGAGTGCTGGAAGTTGCCTTGCAAGGCTTGGCTGAAATTCCTTAGAACTGCGTTAACAGAAGTACTTATGTTTCTGAACAGCCCAGCACCCGACTGCATTTCCAGTGCAGAAAGGATTTCTCACCCCTACCCCCAGAGATGTGAAGCTGTTAAAAATGTTTCTTCGTGTAGGAGGTTTCAGCAGAATTCCTTGACTTGGCACTGGGTGAACGAAGGCTGGATTCTTATTGTTCTGTTCTGCCACCTCCACACCCTGTAGCTCTTAATGCAGGCAGTATTTCTCCGTTTTGAGTATTCCATTCAGCAAAACATCTGCACTTCATCTTTGATACGGGGCAGGAATGTCATAGACCAAAGCAAAGAATGTAGCAGAACATTGAGAAGTTAAATATTTTCTTGGGGGTGTAAATCCCCTGGGTGGTTCATGTGTGCTCTATGGGGGTGGATGTTCCAGTCACTGGAAAGAATCCATTAGGGAGGATTATTTGCTGATTGCCACAAACCTGTTGGGAGATAAGTATGGGGTGGGAAGGTCATTTTACGTTCACTGTCATGGTGGGGGAGGAAGCATCTTTCATTTGTAAATCCCTAAATTATTCTTGATTTGGAAAAGTCTTTTCAGAGACTCTGAGCTTATTGGCCAGGAACTTCCCTCTTGTTCTGTCCTTCCCAGGGGATAAACTGAATGAACACAAGCCCTATGATCCAAATTCTAAAGTAAAGGCTGTCATGGAGTAGTGAAAGAGGACCCCATGATAGCAATAAGGGTCCTGGTTACTCCTGATTTTCTAACTGCATAGCAAGTGGGGAGGTCTTTGATATGTGCCAGATTGTTCTCCCCTGTAACTGTACTGGTGTACCTCTTCACTATTAGGTTAATACAGTATTATTCCCAGCGATGCGTTTGACTGCATATTCATAGGAAATAATATCAGATCAAACACTAAAAGAATGAGGAGTGATTAACTAGGACAGGTTTCAGAGTAGTAGCCGTGTTAGTCTGTGTCCGCAAAAAGAATAGGAGTACTTGTGGCACCTTAGAGACTAACAAATTTATTGTAGGTGCCACAAGTACTCCTATTCTATTAACTAGGACGTAATTCTTAAATACACCTCTACCCCGATATAACGCGACCCGATATAACACAAATTTGGATATAACGCGGTAAAGCAGCACTCCGGGGGGGAGGGGCGGCACGCTCCAGCGGATCAAAGCAAGTTTGATATAATGTGGTTTCACCTATAACACAGTAAGATTTTTTTGGCTCCCGAGGACAGCGTTATATCGGGGTAGAGGTGTATGCATGACTCGCGGTGACAGAGCTTCTATATCTTACATACAATTGGCCTAGGCTGTTCACATGGCACACAGGCAGACACTGTACAGTGAATCTATGGGTTTTTGAATCTGCATTGTCAGAGTTCCTTCCCCACTCTGAACTCTGCGGTACAGATGTGGGGACCCGCATGAAAGACCCCCTGAGCTTATTTTTACCAGCTTAGGTTAAAAACTCCCCCAAGGCACAAATTCCTTCCTTTGCCTTAGTATCGCTGCCACCACCAAGTGATTTAAACAAACATTCAGGGAGAGCCACTTGGAGCCCTACCTTCCCCAAATATCCCCACAAGCCCCTACACCCCCTTTCCTGGGGAGGCTTGAGAATAATATCCTCACCAATTGGTACAGGTGAACACAGACCCAAACCCTTGGATCTTAAGAACAACGAAAAATCAATTGGGTTCTTAAAAGAAGAATTTTAATTAAAGAAAAGGTAAAAGAATCACCTCTGTAAAATCAGGATGGTAAGTACTTTACAGAATAACAAAAGACTCAAAAACACAGAGGATTTCCCCTCTAGGCAAAACTTAAAGTTACAAAAACAGGGATAAACCTCCCTCTTCGCACAGGGAAAATTCACAAGCTAAAACAAAAGATAACCTAATGCATTTCTTTCCTATTGCTTACTATTTCTGCAATACTAGATGCTTAGTTCAGATATGCTTAAGGAGATGTATTTTTCCCCTGCCCTGTTTCCTGGCTGGCTCAGAGAGAGACAGACAAAGAACCTTCCCCCACAGATTTGAAAGTATCTTCTCCCCTTATTGGTCCTTTTGGTCAGGTGCCCCCAGGTTATCTGAGCTTCTTAACCCTTTACAGGGTAAAAAAGAAATTAACCCTTTACAGGGTAAAGAGGGATTTTATGCTACCCTTAGCTGTATGTTTATGACAGCATCATAGTTCTGCGCGTGTTCTAGGGCAACCGATCTGCAGGACACTAGCATCCTGTTGTGCTGTAGGGACACTTGCCCATACTGATGTGAAAGTACCCCCAGAATACACTAAACTCTTAACTAGTTCAGTTGCAGAGGAGTCAGTAAGTCCGGTCTCCTACTTACCTGTATTATAGACAATTATGTCACTAGACTCTGATGCCTCACTGTGATGTGGCTCACCATACAGAGAGTTCCATACTGGGCTGGGACAGCATAGCTTTTGGAAAAATCTATAGATACAGCACTTCTGCAACAACATCCCATTAATACTCAGATGAACTCTCATCTCTTTATAAGTGAGACTTTTCTGTAGGAGTGAGTTGCTATGTTATCTTTCAACACTGCATCATCACCATCTTAGGGAACAGATGAAGGCATTTTTTAAAAATTCTTCTTATTCCTTGCAAGGTTTGAAGCTCTTGAAGGAATGAAGCACTAATGCACAGCTTTGTAACTGTCTGTTTTATGTGGACTGTGCTGTACGGGAGCATACTTCTGGGAACAATGTTGAAAGTATTGACGTCCTCTTTTCTAAGTAAAAATAAATTTCCCCTTTCCCCAAAGCTCCTGAGTTCTAAGAGTCAGTAGGTTTTACAGAGATGGGTTTTGTGAATCAGTTGCTCTCTTTGGACTCAGTAGGATTTGGCAGTGATGAGTTTGGGATTCATAACAAGAAAACATTCTTGTTCTTATGATCTACAAAATTAAGATATAGTTAATCTTGAGAAATTAGACTTTTTTAGCAGATTTTGTTGCAGTTCTTCAAACTCCATGAAAACACATGTGAATGTTGCTCAGCCTAGGTAACTAACAGTTTATGCATGTGTAGAGGTCACATGAGTTTTAAGGTACAGTGGTCTGAAGTTTTAGTATAATGTAGAAATTACATAAATGTTCAGAAGTGCAACACAAAGTTGTCAAACAGATGGAACTGATGTCCATCATAGACCTGCTTTGGTGACACTTGAACTTGCCTTTTTGTGTGTTCTGCCAGTTTGAGGTCAGGTTTTCATCAGGGCTTTGTCATACATTTTATAACACGTTGCTTGTTGTTAACTAGGCCGACAGGGTTGGTACCACCTTGTTTAAGGGAACAAAACACAGTACAAAACTCTCTCTGCGCTAATGAACCATTTGAATCTCATCTCCAGGGTGTTTGATTTGTTTTGTCTACAGGAAAGGCCTTTGACATCACATATGTGCGCCTGAAGTTCCACACCAGCCGGCCTGAGAGCTTTGCCATCTACAAACGTACCAGGGAAGATGGTCCGTGGGTGCCTTACCAGTACTACAGTGGCTCTTGCGAGAACACGTATCAGAAATTAAACCGAGGCTTTATCCGGACTGGGGAGGACGAACAGCAGGCACTCTGCACGGATGAGTTCAGTGACATCTCTCCACTCACAGGTGGCAATGTGGCTTTTTCAACACTGGAGGGGCGGCCCAGTGCCTACAATTTTGACAACAGTGCTGTGTTACAGGTATGCGGGTAGGAATTGGATAAGAGGCATGCAAGCCCTTTGTTATCTGTGCACTATGGAAACCTATTAGAAACTAAATCCATATCTCTTATATGCTGGTAGGCTTAGCAAATGGATACAGCGAACAGTCCAGCATTTCAGAGATAATGGAGAAAAATAGATTGATATTAGAAACTGGATATTTGCCTCATCTGTATGTATATTCTGACCATACTTCAAAAAAGTGTTGTTTTTCTCCCTCTGCCTCTCCCACCCAGATGTGTGTAGCTGTGCCTTTGTCTGAAGGTGTTTGGCTGCAAATTTAGTATACATTAGATTTGTTTTCCATTCTTGCTGGGCTGTTTTGCAAGGGAACTGCTGTTCATTAGATTTGTGCAGTTTTGCAAGTGCACATACTTGCATCTTGTTCTTTCTTTGTTGAAGATATTTCCTACTGCTTCTTAGCACATAGCAGTACAGGCATGAGAGGATTGGAGAAAGCACATAAAGTTAGTAAAGGAGCCTGGAAAATGTATTTGAATGCGGTTTACAAGGAAAAACATTCGAACCTAGAGGGAATGGCAAAAGTTTTAGGGCAGGCTCTCAGGAGATAAGGAGAGAAAATATTGGGTGGGCTTCATGAGTGACTTCTAGCACCAACCCTATTTTTATGTGAAAGCTAGTGCTAATGACGGGAACACTATAGTGCATTTGAGCTTTGCATTGGTGGTTTGATTCTCATTTTGGTGGGGTTTTTATCTCCGTTAGGAATGGGTGACGGCTACTGACATCCGAGTGACCCTCAATCGTCTGAACACCTTTGGAGATGAAGTTTTCAATGATCCAAAAGTTCTCAAGTCCTATTATTATGCAATTTCTGATTTTGCTGTGGGTGGCAGGTGAGTAAATCATTACTAATAAAAAGCCATACTTAGTACTGGCATAGTGCTTTAATCATTAGACTGCTTTAAGGACATTAATTATACTAGACCCATTGAGATATGCTAAAGCAGAAGCACAGTAAAATGTGTTCTTCTTCGAGTGCTTGCTCATATCCATTCCAGTTAGGTGTGCGCGCGCCGCGTGCACGATCGTCGGAAAACTTTTACCCTAGCAACACCCGGTGGGTCGGCTGTGGAGCCCCCTGGAGTGGCGCCTTCATGGCGCTGGATATATACCCCAGCCGACCCAGCGCCCCCTCAGTTCCTTCTTACCGCCCCTGACGGTCGTTGGAACTGTGGAGCGCGGCATAGCTGTTCTCCACTCTCCCTAGCTTATCGTTCTTATTAGTATAGATAGTTGTGTATAGTTGTTAAAGTTCTTTAGATAGTTTTTTCACTTAGTTTGTAATAGTTGTAAGTTGTTAGCGGGGGTTAAGGGGGTTGTTCTCCCCCCTTTTTCCCCCGGCGCATAGCCGGGCTCATGCCCAAGGCTCCTGGCTTTAAGCCGTGCGCGTCCTGCGCGAAGCCTATGCCCACGAGCGACCTGCACACCTCCTGCTTGAAGTGCCTCGGGGAATCCCATCAAGCAGATAAGTGCCAGATCTGCAAGGCCTTCAAGCCTCGGACAAGAAAGGAGCGGGACTTTAGGCTTCGGCAGCTCCTGATGGAGGCGGCACTTAGCTCGGATCCTCCCTCAGCGCGCCCAGCCCCGGCGCCGAGCGCCTCGGTGCGCAGCGCACCGGCGGCTCTGACCGGTGCGGCGGACAAGTCATCTCGGCACCGGCCGACGTCGGCACCGCGCCCGCCTCAGGGGACTCAGCGCCGATCCCTCTCTCCGGGCCATAAGAAGGCCCGCAAGGTGCAGGACATTGCTGCGCTGAAGACGCCGGCTCCCCCGGTGCCGGGGGTAGAGCCGCGTCCGCCGTTGGACCGCCAGAAGCAGGCGGCCACACCGTCGACTCCGGCACCGAGGCCGTTGAGTCCGGTGCGGACTGTTTCACCACCTAGGCTGGTGGTGGAACCTTGTCTCCCTTCCACCCCGGAGACATTTGCAACGGCGCGGGACCTTATCGCCCTCACGGAGCCGGCACCGTCGCAACTTCCGGCACCGGTGGCGCCACGTGTAGTGCAATCCAGGGGCAAGCCTGCCCTGGTGCCCCCACCTTCTCCAGCTCTGGATTCTCTGCACCGCTCCAGGTCTCGGAGCAGGTCCCGACGCCGCTCGGAGTCCCGGCGCCGACTATCACCTCGGCACCGGTCGTACTCGCGGCCGAGATCCTCTTCGCGACGCCGCTCTACATCTCGGCACCGGCGCGATCACCGGCACCGATCGGGCTCGAGGCGCAGTTCCCAGCACCGGTACGAGCGCCGCTCCAGCTCGAGGGGCCGCTCCTGGTACCGGGCCTCATCGCAGTCGTCGTCCCGCTCCAGATCCGGATCTCGGCACCAGCGGGGCTACCGGCACCGATCCCGATCCCGGCACCGCTCTCCGGCACCGCGCAGGGACAGATCGCCCTACGACCGGCACCGATCGGCACCGTACCATCCGGTGCTGGCTGCGTCGCGCTCGGCACCGCCGTGGCCGTCGAGATCTGCATCCCGCTCCTCGGAAGGAGCCTCTAGATCGGGCTATTCTCCGCAGGGGCAGGCGGCTTCAGCGGATTTCGGCCATTCGCGGGAGACGGCAGAGGACCCTACACAGGGACCTGCGCACTGGTCCTTTTGGACTCCATGGGCCTACCACCAAGCGCAAGGGGCTCCACCATCTGCCTCCCGCTCGGCACGTTCCTAGCCCAGGGTCCCGGAGGCCACCATCTCTCGCCCTCCCCCAGGGGGCATGGAGGCTCCAGTGTCTACGCCTGCTGAAGCCCTGGACCCGGGGGCAGGCGATGCCCAGTTCCAGGAACACCTGGAGCAGGATCCGCCATTGGACCCCTTGCCACCGGGGGCATCCTCCTCCTCCTCCCCCGATGAGGCGGTAGCGGGTACATCCGCCATGGGCCCGCCCCCTATAGACCTTCGGGCCCACCAGGACCTGTTGCGCCGGATGGCGCGAAATATGGACCTCCAGGTGGAGGAGATTGTGGAGGTTCACGACCCAGTGGTGAACATCCTCTCAGCGGATGCCCCATCCAGACTGGCGTTACCGCTTATTCGCACGATACAGGCTAATGCCACCACGATCTGGCAAACCCCGGCCTCTATTCCACCCACGGCCAGAGGGGTGGAGAGGAAGTACTTTGTTCCCTCCAAGGACTGCGAATATCTATATACCCACCCCCAGCCGTGCTCACTGGTGGTATCATCAGTGAATGCACGGGAGCGCCATGGCCAGCAGGCTGCTGCGCCCAAATCGAAGGACGCTAAGCGCTTCGATTTGTTCGGACGCAAGGTGTATTCGGCGGGGGGGCTTCAACTTAGAGTGGCCAACCAGCAGGCGCTCTTGAGCCGCTATAATTTTAACTCTTGGTCCTCGATGGGGAAATTTAAAGAGCTGGTTCCCCAAGACTCCAGGGAAGAGTTCGGGGCCTTAGTAGAGGAGGGTAAACGGGTGGCACGTACCTCCCTACAGGCCTCCCTGGATATAGCGGACTCGGCCGCTAGGACTATGGCTTCGGGTATAGCCATGCGGCGAATCTCCTGGCTTCAGGTGTCAGGCTTGCCACCTGAACTGCAGCAGACCCTGCAGGATTTACCATTTGAAGGCCAGGGACTCTTTTCGGAGAAGACGGACTCTAGGCTCCAAAATCTCAAAGACTCCCGGACAATGATGCACTCCCTGGGGATGCATGTCCCAGGGCCACAGCGCAGACCCTTCAGGCCCCAGCCTCAGAGGTTCTACCCTCCCCCGCCTCGTCCAAGACAGGACTTTGCCAGGAGGCGGGGTCGAGGCGGGAGGCGAAGGTCGACCGGCCCTCAACCCGGTCAGAACCAGGGCCAGCCTAGGCCACCTTCAGGGCCTAGGCAAAACTTTTGAAGGTGCGGTCGAGGACGGCACCACGACCAGTACCCAGGATCCAACTCCCCCCTTCCGGGATCGCCTCTCCCGTTTCCACCGTGCTTGGTCCCTTATAACCTCGGACCGTTGGGTCCTTCGCACGGTGGAGAGGGGATACGCCCTCCAGTTTTCCTCGCCCCCCCCCCTCCCACTCCCCCTCCCCGTCCCTCTTCAGGGACCCTTCTCACGAGCAACTCCTTACACAGGAGGTTTTTGGGCTCCTTGCTATGGGGGCCATAGAGGAGGTTCCACCAGAGCTAAGGGGCAGGGGGTTTTATTCCCGCTACTTCCTGATCCCCAAGTCGAAAGGGGGTCTACGGCCCATCTTAGACATGCGCGGACTCAACAAATTCATAGTAAAGTTGAAGTTCCGCATGGTATCATTGGGGACCATTATTCCTTCACTGGATCCTGGAGACTGGTTCGCCGCCCTCGACATGAAGGACGCTTATTTCCATATAGCAATTTATCCGCCTCACAGACGCTTCCTGCGATTTGTAGTAAACAGGGTGCACTACCAATTTGCAGTCCTTCCCTTCGGCTTGTCCTCGGCTCCCAGAGTGTTCACAAAGTGTCTGGCAGTCGTCGCGGCATACCTTCGTCGACAAGGGGTACAGGTGTTCCCGTATCTGGACAACTGGCTGGTGCGCGGCCGCACCAGGGACCAAGTTCGGGCTCACGTCCGCATAGTGACACACACTTTCCACGAGCTGGGCATTCTACTCAACAGAGAGAAGTCCACTCTAGTGCCAACACAGAGGATAGAGTTCATTGGAGCAATCCTAGACTCCAGACGTGCCCGAGCCATTCTGCCAGACAGCCGATTTCATACCATCGCAAGCGTCATTCAAGGACTCCGGGCATTTCCGATTACCATCATAAGGACATGCCTTGCCCTGTTGGGTCACATGGCCTCGTGCACCTACGTAACCAGGCATGCCAGACTACGGCTTCGCCCACTACAGGCTTGGGTATCATCGGTGTACCGTCCTCACCGGGACGACCTGACCATGGTGGTCACGGTTCCGTCCTCGGTCTTGGCCTCCCTCACCTGGTGGTTGGATCGCACGGCGGTCTGTGCAGGAGTGCCTTTTCACGCCCCACAACCCTCCCTCCACCTAGTCACGGACGCTTCATCTCTAGGATGGGGCGCTCACCTCGGGGAGCACCATACCCAGGGCCTGTGGTCGGCGTCCCAACTAGCCCTGCACATCAACGTCCGAGAGCTGATGGCGGTGCGCCTAGCTTGCCAGGCATTCCTCAACTTCCTACAGGGCCGTTGCGTGTTGGTTCTCACCGACAACACCATGGCCATGTTTTACATCAACAAGCAAGGCGGAGCCCACTCATCGCTCCTATGCCAAGAGGCCATTCGCCTGTGGGACTTCTGCATCGCCCACTCGATACATCTCACGGCATCGTTCCTTCCTGGAGTCCAGAATACGCTGGCGGACCGTCTCAGCAGGTCCTTCCAGACGCACGAGTGGTCGATTCGCCCGGACATCATTTATTCCGTCTTCCAGAGGTGGGGATTTCTCCAGGTCGACCTGTTCGCATCCCGAGCCAACAGGAAGTGCCAGGCATTCTGCTCCCTACACGGGCGAGCTCCAGGCTCTCTGTCGGACGCCTTCCTTCTAACGTGGAAGGACCACCTGTTCTACGCCTTTCCTCCATTTCCACTGGTCCACAGGGTACTGCTCAAGATCCGCACAGACCATGCACGAGTAATTCTAGTCGCTCCCGCTTGGCCGAGGCAGCACTGGTACACCACACTGTTGGAGCTGTCGGTTCAAGCGCCGATCACGCTCCCCTTGACTCCGGATCTCATCTCTCAGGACCACGGCCGACTGTGTCACCCCGACCTGCAATCACTCCACCTCACAGCGTGGATGCTCCATGGCTGAATCAGACAGAGCGGCAATGCTCGCAGTCCGTCCAGCAGATCCTGCTGGGAAGTAGAAAGCCCTCTACACGGTCCACTTACCTAGCCAAGTGGAAGCGGTTCTCCTGTTGGTGTGAGCAACGAGCTACGTCCCCCTTGCAGGCATCTATCCCTCTCATATTGGAATATCTCCTGTCCCTGAGACAGCAGGGTTTGGCGATATCTTCAATCAGGGTTCACCTCGCCGCTATTTCGGCTTTCCACCCAGGAGAACTCACGTCCTCGGTCTTCTCTAACCCGATGTTCGTTAGATTCCTCAAGGGCTTAGACCGGCTGTACCCACAGCAACGGCAGCCAGTCCCGACGTGGGACCTCAACCTCGTTCTCTCCAGGCTCACAGGGCCTCCGTTTGAACCATTGGCGACCTGTTCACTCCTGTACTTATCCTGGAAGACAGCCTTCCTCGTAGCCATCACGTCAGCACGGCGCGTTTCTGAACTCAGAGCGCTGACGTCCGAGCCCCCTTACACGGTGTTCCACAAGGACAAGGTGCAGCTTCGCCCCCACCCTGCCTTTCTTCCGAAGGTGGTTTCACCTTTCCACGTGAACCAGGATATATTTCTCCCGGTCTTCCATCCGAAACCACACGCTACTCGTCAAGACCAGCATTTGCATTCTTTGGACGTACGCAGGGCCCTGGCTTTCTATATCGACCGTACAAAGCCATTTAGGAAGACGACGCAACTCTTCGTTGCGGTGGCCGACCGGATGAAAGGCTCACCGGTCTCTTCACAGTGCCTGTCCTCTTGGATCACGTCCTGTATTCGTGCTTGTTACGACCTGGCCGGTGTCCCGACTCCGCGCCTCACCGTTCACTCCACGAGGGCCCAGGCCTCCTCGACTGCCTTCCTGGCTCAGGTCCCGATCCAGGACATTTGTAGAGCTGCAGTTTGGTCTTCGGTACACACATTCGCTGCTCATTATGCGCTGGTGCAACAATCCAGAGACGATGCTGCCTTCGGGTCAGCGGTTTTGCACACAGCAATGTCTCACTCCGACCCCGCCTCCTAGGTGGGGCTTGGGAGTCACCTAACTGGAATGGATATGAGCAAGCACTCGAAGAAGAAAAGACGGTTACTCACCGTTGTAACTGTTGTTCTTCGAGATGTGTTGCTCATATCCATTCCAAACCCGCCCCCTTCCCCACTGTCGGAGTAGCCGGCAAGAAGGAACTGAGGGGGCGCTGGGTCGGCTGGGGTATATATCCAGCGCCATGAAGGCGCCACTCCAGGGGGCTCCACAGCCGACCCACCGGGTGTTGCTAGGGTAAAAGTTTTCCGACGATCGTGCACGCGGCGCGCGCACACCTAACTGGAATGGATATGAGCAACACATCTCGAAGAACAACAGTTACAACGGTGAGTAACCGTCTTTTTTATGAAGCCTGTAATTACTCCTAACCAAAACTGTATCTAAGTGCATGAAAGAGCTGTTTCGCTTATGTCATATGTAAATAGCTATAGCATGGGAACTTTATCCTGTTAGAAATCCACACAACACTCCCTCCTAGATCTTCGACTTTGTCTGCATTATCATTGCTGATTGTAAACTGTAGGTAGACAAAATTGAAACTAAATAGATTTAATATTAATATTAAAAAAGGATCCACATGATGTAATACTTGTGGTGGTGGTGGTGATTTTCATATTTAATTGACTTAAAAGCCTCCATTTTTTTATATGCCACAGAATTTCAGATCCGCCACAGAAACCAGAGTGGTCCTTAGGTCAAGTTTTCCGCAAAAGTTCTTCCTTATTTAAGGAAAGTGGCCAGATCTCTGAGAGTCTTCAGTCTCTAGGATATCAGCCTGCTCTGTGTGTGACCTGGACCTGGGGAGCTTAAAACATATTATGTCTGAAGTCAATACATTCATTTCTCCTGTTCTGCAGGTGCAAGTGCAATGGCCATGCAAGCGAGTGTGTGAAGAATGACTTTGGGAAGCTATCGTGTAACTGCAAACACAACACTTTTGGGGAAGACTGCGAGAAGTGCCTTCCCTTCTACAATGACAGGCCATGGAGAAGAGCAACAGCAGAGAGTGCCAATGAATGTTTGTGTAAGTGGCTTTGTACAAGAAAAATCTTTCTGTGGTATATTCCACCGCCTCTACTCTCAGGCAGGTGGCAGCCAACCACAAAAAGTCTTTTTTAATATTTAGTTTCTCCCTTTCCCTTCCTCCTGGCAAGTCCCAATTTCTTCCTTACTCTGTCAAATTCTGTCCACACTAGAGTCCACATTTTAAACAATTTGCAAACACTTTTATGCCTGTGTGTTTTTGCATGGTGGCTCCATGTAGTTACAGCGCATGATGGGTGGGATTTTCTAAAACATGTAAGTGACTTAGGAGCATAAGTGTCTCATTGACGGATCCATGGGATCTGGTCTATGCTACAGCCTGTAACCAGTCCCTTGGGAGTGACCTTTTTAGTGTGCCGAACTCCAAGGGTTCATGCAGTTCCACAGGGGCACATCCATGGCCTCCAAGACTGGGCCTTCAGGCATCTTTGATCCCTGTCTCTCCATGGCTCCTTGCAGTGAATTCAGCCAAGCCAGACTCCTGTGAGAGGCTTGTGCTGTACCCCTTCAGGGCTCAATGCTCTCGGTGAGTATTTGCAGTGACACTAGGCAGACTCTTCAAAACAGAATAGGATTTATTAGTCACCTGGCATAGAGAATCTGAAGGTCCTTAGTTCAGCAAAGAGAGGCAAAGTTAAGTCTATAGTCTATCCTGGCCAAGCCAGTGCAAAAAGTCCTCCAAGCTGCTGTGGACTCCATTTCTGGCTCTGGCTCTGGCTCTTTGTCAGTTCAAGGTGAGAGCTGCTAAGTCCCACCAAAAGCCAGCTCTTAACCCTGCATTCTGACACATCTTGGTCCATTGTTCTCAAGCTGAGGCCCCTGGTCTGCCTTCCTGCAAAGAGGTGGGAGAAAACCTCCTTCCTCTGGGTTGTTGGTTGCTAGATGTCAATGTCTTGGCTGTGGGAGTTTCCCATTGTCTTTTTCCAGATTCTGTATTGATACGGGTTAGTTTCAGCAGGCTCCAGACAGTTCCTTAATGACACATTCATTCCACTCCATACAGTGACATGACACAACAGCCATGCCCCCTGTTCTGTCCCAAGAGCAGATTTAACCCCCTTTTCACCCACTGTGTAGCAAGGCAAAGCATGGGGGAAACTGAGGCACGCATCAGCATTATAAAAATATTACAGAAAATTTTCCCTTCATCACTGGGACTTGTGCTTGTAAGTCACTTAGGCACTTTTGAAAGTCTTGCCTGTTACATTTGGAAACTACCCAGTCCGCACAAAATGGATCGCTTCAACTAAACATTTGAATAATGTAGAAGTTTGTACCAAAGCCTTATCACAGTGAAATCCCAAATTTCCAGAGAAAAAGGACCAGACTCATAGGGTTTCCCTCTTGTTTTGAGATAGAGTTAAAACTTAATAGACATCTCATTTGGTTATCAAGAATGTAATGGAAATGTAATGTAGGACCCAAGGTCCTTTTGTGACAGAACCCATAAATGTAGGTATGTTGTTACCATTTATTATTTGTGGCACCACACTGGGTGCTTAGTAAGGATTTGGGTACCATCGTGTTAGGTGCTATGCAAACAAGTTAGGTCCCTGCCTCAGTCTAGTATAAAAATATAGTAAATGCAATTGGCTGAGCACACCAAGAGTAGAACTGACCCAGCAACTTGTTTAAAGAGGTTGGGACTTTGTTTTAGGGATGCATTAGAGTCCCTTTTCTGGAAAAATTGATAGTTTTTGGTCCTGCATGGCATCCTAGTTCAGCATAAGTTATCTTACACTAACAAAGATTTTGTGCCATTCTTCCTCAGGAGGACCCAAAGAAATATGCCTAACTGTCTCATGGTTCTTAGTGAACACAATAATGACGTAGCTCTGAACTCCATTGCCATGAAGCAGACAATTGCTTAGCTTCTGGAAATAGGGTGCAGAAAGATATCTGAAGGCTGAGTCTTGTGCTTATCAGTAGAAATACTTCACAGAATTGCTAGAAACTCCCATCCGAACTCCACCAGTATCACTGACAGATCCCTAACAAGGGGTGTGTTCTTATAGTAGAACATCTACTGAAGAATAGAATTGCATCATACAGTAGTTGCATACCACAAAATTATATGCACATGGTGCTTAGAGGGCCCCCAGAAGAAAAAGAAATGGGATTGTTTCTGGTGTGCAGCATACTGCAGGTCCTAATGAATGCAGTGGCCTTTTAACTGAAGAGTTCAGTTAGTATTCAGTGACCTCTTCCCTTTGCAGTCAGAGTTCTTGATCTCTAGAATATACTCAGACTTCATCCCGGTCCAGGCTATTGCAAAGGTGCAGTGGTTCTAATGTATCTCTTAAAAATAAGCCAGTTTATTCGTGCGGTCTTCTGTTAGGAGCTATTGCGCCTCGTAGTTTACTTACAGGGGTGGAGGGTGGAAGACTTTCAGACAGGAACCTTCTTCCTGTCTGACCGTATATTAGTATTAAAAGTTCCCAGTTGTTGATACAAGTCCTGTGACTTCAGTTGACAGCCCACTGAAACCAATGTCTTGTCTACCTCACTCCCTAGACATAAAAATCTCTCTACATGAGAGGGAGAAGAAACTTTTCTCACAGGCCTTTCTGGAAGGCTTGTGTCACTGTTATCTTCTCTCACTGTTTTGCATGCCTGAAATAGCATTACTGTGTGGGAAGGCAGCAGGAAGGGTGGAAAGCTGTAGCCCAGCTGGCAAGGGAGCAGCATGGAAACTGTAGTATTCCTCCTGACATACGTAGAAAGCAGTGTTTTTTTCAACAGAGTATTTGTTAAGACTAGCTTCTTCCACCTAGCAGAGGGAAGGAAACCAAATACTTCTGGCCCGTGCTGCTGTTTTCATTGATTGGAATAGCAAGAGCAGAGTTGTTTAGATTCCATCTGTCTTTGCTGATTAAGTCTGTGTGTACCAGCAGTACCTACATCCCTATCACACATTAACACAATCTCTCTGACTCTTTGACATCTGCTTTTCCTTCACCCCAGATTAATTTCTAACTCATTTTGTTTTTGTTGCATTGCTCTCTGATATAATAACCATGTACATCTTCTCCCGGACCAATCACTCTTCTGCTGACTTTCCTACACCTTGTTTCTGGGGCAGGTCTAGTATTGTAGGTGAGAGTAGGATACCTTCCTATGGATATGAACTGATTTAACCTTGTGCTTTTTCCCACAGCCTGTAACTGCAATGGACGGTCACAGGAGTGTTACTTTGATGCTGAACTGTACCGCTCCACGGGCCATGGTGGTCACTGCATTGGCTGCTTCGATAACACTGATGGTGCCAACTGTGAAAGGTGCCGGGAGAACTTCTACCGCCTTGGAAGTGAGGAAAGATGTCTACCATGTAACTGTAACGCTGTTGGTAAGTCAGGATGCAGACTCTTCCCTCCTGTAAACTTTAAAAAAAAAAAAAAAAGTGCACAACATATACTATTTCAGCTTAGAATTGTTAAGTAACCTGCTCATATTTTGATCTGATTGCTTCAAGGAAAATGTACGGCAGCCAAGATCATAGACTTTAAGCAGATACAATACATATACAATAGTTCCTTTTCAAATGCATTCTAGAAGGGCTTTTTCTGTATATTATAACATGCTACAGTGATGGGCAAAGCCCTGGACACACCCAGTAGGTGGAACTTTGGAGCTGTTGCAGTCCAGCAGAATTTTTTCAAATCATCTAGGTATCCAAAAGCAACATTTTGAATACCTTGTTTTATTAAAGGGTGAATGAACTAAGACATTTGTGGTAGTGTATCTAAGCACCATAAAATGTGAACCAAACTAACTAACTTTTTAAAAAACTCTTTTAAAGAAAAGTCAAAATACTCTGCTGGATATATATATATTTTTTTTTAAAGAAAAAATTTCTGTCATAAGAACAAATTAATAGTAGTCAAGCAAATTACCTGACCTGTATTGGGATCAGTCCCACAAATAATAAGAGGAATGGGGAAAACAAAAAGGTAGTGGATGCTAAGGTAAGAGCTGATAATCCAAAATAGACCAGCTGAAATAAATTAGGTCTGGCAGAGTCCCTCACTAGCTGCCTTGAGAGCATGTTGCAAGCACTATCTCCCTATGAACTCCAGAAGGGAAGTTCCACATTCAAAAAACTTTGGACCAAGAAAGGCATGCCCACGCCCTTTTCTTCCCTGCCTCCACCCCCAAACTTTCCCTGGGCCTTACGTTAAGATCAAGTCAGGCCAACTGTAAATGCCAAGTAGGGACATGGGAAGAGAGGTGATTGCTCAGGTATGTAGGGGCAAATTACAAAGGTCTTTATAACTTAATACTAAGCCCTTGACTTGTAGCCCAGGGTATGCTGGCATCCAGTGTGTATTAAAAGTGTGTGGAGTTGATTTAGGATGATATTTTTATCTACGTAATGTTTTTATAAACAATTATAGACTGGATCACACAGGGAGTTTGAACTTTGACTGTATATAGGAAAGGTTTTGTGAGTCCTTCACTCTTAATTATTCTGTCTGGTTTAATCCTCTTATAATTGTTTCACTTGCTGTTACACACAGCTTTTTAGTGCAGCCTGAAATGGAAGGCAGAAACCATTCCTTTTTATACATAAAAAGTTGCGTTATATTACATATTTGTTCACTTACTAGCCCTTAGAACACTGACATTTTCCCAGACTGCTAGCCAAACAAATGCCTGGGAGAAAACATTCTGTCTTCAAAGAATTAAAGAAGCTGATTAAACTGTGTCTTCAGGACCAAACTCAGGGAGCATGTTTGTGTCCCTTTCACAAGGGAATAAAAAAGGTCGAAATTTTCATTCAGATGCAATTTTATAAAACGTAGCTTTAAGACCATTCCTTGCTACAAATGTGAGGCTTGTTCATGTGTTCCTCTACCAAGCCTCCTCAATACTATTAGGTGTATCATTCAAAGTCTATCAGTGTGATGTATAGCGGTTTCTTAGCATTTACATTCTACCAGTATGACGTACGGCATGCGAGCTATGTGAGGCCAAGTGTTCCTTCTCAGTGCTCTTGTCATCTGGCCTCCTGATAGGGAGGAGGAGAAGTTTGAGCTGTTCCAGCACTGTGTCCTTTAGGAGCTCACTCCCAGACCACAGACAGCAAAAGAGAAGGCTGAGCTGGCCAAGAACAGCCCATGTTCAGGAGCCTATCTTGCAATACAGGAAAGTTGGGGAGAGCCCAGGCTGGCTGGAAAAAGGAAACCTACGTGTAGACAGTCTGCCCCAGAGCATGGGCTAGGAGAGGGGGCCTATTGAGTATTATCTGTGTGCGAACTAGCAGCACTTGTAGACTTGGTGGGGCTTGAGAAGGCAGAGAAGTGGGAGAACCAAGGAAGAAAATCTGTATGTGAAGGGAACTAATCAGGGGGTACCTCGGCAAAGGGGGAAATGAAGATGATTGGGGTGCAGAGAAGAGACTTGAGAAAAGGAGGGTGGGGAAGAGAAAACTGCGAGTGCTGTACTGAGGGAAGGCTAATGAGAAGGCATGGGATAAACTGGAGATGCAGAGATAACAGTGAGAATGGAAGAGACAGAAGGGAGAAAACCCAATGGAAAGGAGAAAAAATGATACAAGGAGAAAATGAGAATAGAAGTGGGAAATGGGAGAGAGGAAAATGGAAAGAGAAGCAAAACAAGTGCAAGGTCAGTACAGCTTTATTTCAGATGCACAGATGTAAAGATATCATTTGAGTGATGTCATGGGAGTACACGTTTATGAACAGTCATGTAAATCAGATGCTGCCCATGGGCTCTTGGCAAGTTTTCATTCTAGATCTTGGAGTGACACATCACTGTTCTTCTGTTCCCTCTCCCTGCATATCCCCCAAAGCTCTCTTAGCACACAGTTTGATCTGCAACAGCTAATGTAATCACACGCTCTATTAAAGTTCCCTTTTTTCTCCTGTTCCCATAGGCTCTCTCAGCACTCAGTGTGATAACTACGGCCGGTGCAGCTGCAAACCAGGAGTCATGGGAGATAAATGTGACCGATGCCAGCCAGGGTTCCATTCCCTCTCAGAGGCTGGGTGCAGGTAAGGGATTCTTTTCCTGTAGTTAAAATAGAAGGTGAAGGAGCTACTGCTCAAGAGGGGAGTGTGTGAATTTTCCTGTAAACTTTCTTTTCTTCTGGTTTCTGTACCCAGTTCTCAATGGGTTTCTTTCTCCTCTCCACTGTCTCCATCAGGCTATGTTCATGCAATCCTGCTGGCAGCACAGATGACTGCAGTATTGAAACAGGGCGATGTACCTGCAAGGACAACGTGGAGGGATTCCACTGTGAGAGGTGACTTGCCCTTTCAGTAGCTCTGTTGCATATGTCTCAGGAGTGTTCTTGGTCACTGTGTGTTTTGAAAAAAGATGAAGAAATAACTTCTTACTCTTGCTCATTTTTAGATGTAAACCTGGATTTTTCAATCTGGATCCAGCCAATCTGAGGGGCTGCACCCCTTGCTTCTGTTTTGGTCACTCCTCGGTCTGCACCAATGCCGTTGGCTACAGTATCTACAGCATCGTCTCCAACTTCCAGACTGGTAAAGACAGATCTTCCTTTGACTTCAAGGCTGTGCTATGGACTTCAATCTAAAAATTAACTCTTTCCTTCTGCTCCTGTTCCCCTTTCCCTGTGCTGGGTTACTGTAGCCAAGGCATTCAAATTGTAGGTACCTAAATATGTAGTATCACTTTCGGAAGTGCTAAGTACCTACAATACACATTAAAGTCAATAGGAGGTGCTCAGTATCTTCAAACATCAGACAATTTTTATTTAGGTGGCCAAATATGGATTTAGATGCATGACTTTAGGCTTGAAATGTTTTAATGTATATGTGTACTGAGGATGTAAACACTTCTCTTTACGCTTAATGCCGGCAGCTAGGGGAAGGCATTTGCTCAATTTGAGAACCTAGCCAAAAGTTTGGGCTTCTAAACTTTATAATATAACAACTCTTAGGGTTTGAGTTCAGTGTGATTTTGGCAAAATGTGGCTTCTGGCTGCTTCCTGTTGTTTTCATTGGTAGTCCTAGAATCAGGGCAAGACCCACTTTTCATACAATCTCTTTTTGCTTTCATGCAGCAGTAAGCTGTATGGGCTGCTATGCAGCTTGGAAATCATGTTTCTTAATTAAAATTCCCCTGGAAAAAAAAATGTTTAATGGAAGCCTGAACTTCAAAGTATGAAAGTCTCTACAAATTTCACAAAACCCCAGATATTTGCATGTTCTCCCATCCCTACTTAGTATTACGGTTTTTCTGATGATAGAGCGGTTTAAAAACTCTGCTCTTTGAAAGTTAGAGAAAATGGTGGGCATAACGTGCGTGAAGTTAGCACTTTGTAAGTTCTGGGTTGAACTGGTAACATAGCAGTTTCTCTTTGTAAAAGGGTAGAAACAATGACACAAACTTCCTAAAGCATGTTAGCACCAGTGCATAAAATGTAAGCTAGAAATTCCCTGGGTGACACATTGTGTTCCGTGCGTGATATGGTATCTGTGATGGGTTCGGTCACAGAGTCCCCCTTGGGACTGTCACCTGATGTGCTGAAATTACCTCTGAGGCCATTTTCCACTGCCAGCTTGGGACTCCCGAACCCTGCCTTGTTGAGCCAGACATGCTTGTCTGCTGCAACACAGACCCCGATCTGGTCCACGCCCCCAAAGCTGCAGACTTTAACCAAAAACTGCTCAGCAAGTCATCTATCTCCAGCACCCAGACACCCAGCTCCCAATGGGATCCAAACCCCAAATAAATCTGTTTTACTCTGTATAAAGCTTATACAGGGTAAACTCATAAATTGTCCACCCTCTATAAAACTGATAGAGAGATATGCATAGCTGTTTGCTCCCCTGGGTATTAATCACTTACTCTGGGTTAATTAAGAAACAAAAGTGATTTTATTAAGTATAAAAAATAGGATTTAAGTGGTTTCAAGCAATAACAGATGGAACAAAGTAAGTTACCAAGCAAAATAAAACAAAACATGCAAGTTTAAGCCTAATACATTTAAGAAACTGAATACAGGTAAATCTCACCCTCAGAGATGTTCCAATAAACTTCTTTCACAGACTAGACTTCTTCATAGTCTGTGCTCAATATTTTCCCCTGCTACAGTTTTTTTGTTAGTTCCAGCTCAGGTGGTAACTAGGGGTTTTCTCATGACTGCCAGCCCCCTTTGTTCTGTTCCACCCCCTGTTATAGCTTTGGCACAGGGCGGGAGTCTTTTGTCTCACTGGGTCCCCACCCCTCCTTCTAAGTAGAAAAGCACCAGGTTTAAGATGGATTCCAGTACCAGGTGACATGTCCTGTGAGACCCCCCAAGCCTCCATTCTTTCCGGCCTGACTCACGAATACAGGAAGGCTTACAAGTAAACAGAGCCATTTACAACCAATTGTTTTAGTTAATGGGAGCCATCAAGATCCTACGTCACCCTTAATGGTCCACACTTTTTGCATAATTACTATAGGACCTCAGAGTAATACTTCATATTTCTAGTTTTAGATACAAGAATGATACATTCATACAAATAGGATGAACACACTCAGTAGATTGTAACCTTTGTAATGATACCTTACAAGAGATCTTTTGCATGAAGCATATTCTAGTTACATTATATTCACACTTATCTACATATTTTCATAAAACATATGGAGTGCAACATCACAGTATATACCTTATGGAGCATTTCCCCTTGTAAATCTGTATTTCAGGGGAGGAAGAGTGGCGTGCTGAACAGCGAGATGGCTCTGAAATTTTACTCCAGTGGAGTGTGGAAACCCAGGACATCTCTGTTATCTCAGACAGCTATTTCCCTATCTATTTCATTGCACCGGGTAAGTAGAGTCAGAGACGAGGTTCTCTCTAAAAATTCACCATGTTACCATATAGTAAATCTTCACTTTTCTGCCCCTAATTATGAGTTTCGTTTCTGTTTCAGGCAAGTTTTTGGGCAACCAAGTTTTGAGTTATGCTCAAAATCTGACCTTCTCCTTTCGGGTGGATAGGCGGGACACTCGTCTCTCTGCAGAGGACCTGGTGCTTGAAGGGGCTGGGCTTAGAGTATCTGTGCCACTTATTGCTCAGGGCAATTCCTATCCTAGCGAGAACACAGTGAAGTATGCCTTCAGGTGAGTGAGTGTTCCCTGTAACATGGAAAGAGTCGGGGCTGACTGGAGAGGAAGGAGAGTAATGGCTGTAACAGGAATCTAGCCTGGGGTGGACAGTGTTCTCAGAAGGGACAGTAAGAAAACCGGAACTGTTAAGGTTGTTTTTTCAAAATGGAATTCATAATCATGCCATCAGATGAATGCAGTGCATATGGCCTAGTAGTACTACATACTTGTATCCTAAATGTGTTGTAACAGCGTATAATTGCTCGAATGGTCCATTGAAAGAGCACATCCATCAGCATGTGAAAGCTGTAAACATAGAAAATGATACATGCTTCTTCTCCATAGGCTCCATGAAGCAACAGATTACCCATGGAGGCCTTCTCTTACCCCATTTGAGTTTCAGAAGCTGCTTTACAACTTGACTTCTATCAAGATCCGTGGAACATACAGTGAGAGAAGTGAGTCATTCCACTACTTGGGAAAGTGGGTCTAGGGATGAGACATGGTGTGGTTTCCACAACAGCTGTATATGGGAGAGGTGCAGATTATCTCACTGCTGCAGAATGACAGTGGCCAGCATATTTCAGATCCTAATTATAAATACCTACTGGTGGTTGGTTGTCAGTCCATGACTCATGCTTTGCATCAGTCTGCCTTATGACATCTTGTTTCCTGGGCCACTTGCAGGGTACCTACTGTCACTGTGATATGAATCCCTTGCAGGAGGCCAAGGATCCACGGTCTCTGTTCCTTTGGGCTTTAAAAAAAAAAAAAAAGACTTCAGCATTTTTGTCATGACCATGCATAGACCTGATTAATGAAAATCTGGGAGCAGACCAGATTCACCCCAGAATTCTGAAGGAAGTGGCCGCAGAGATGCCAGGATTCTTTAACACAGGGGTGGCCAACCTGTGGCTCTGGAGTCACATGTGGCTGTTCAGAAGTTAATATGCAGCTCTTTGTATAGGCATCGACTCCGGGGCTGGAGCTACAGGTGCCAACTTTCCAGTGTGCTGGGGGATGCTCACTGCTCAACCCCTGCCCCCACTCCACAGACCCTGCCCCCACTCCACCCCTTCCCATCCCCTCCCCTGAGTCTGCCGTGCCCTCGCTCCTCTTCCCCCCCACTCCCACCCTCCCCACCCCCAGAGCCTTCTGCACACCACGAAACAGCTGATCAGGAGGTGGGGGAGGGAGGAGGAGGCACTGATCGGCGGGGCAGCCGGTGGGCGGGAGGCACTGGAAGGGAGAGAGCTGATGGGGGGGCTGCTGACGTATTACTGTGGTTCTTTGGCAGTGTACATTGGTAAATTCTGGCTCCCTTCTCAGGCTCAGGTTGGCCACCCCTGCTTTAATGAGTGTGGCACCTACTCTACTGCTATTACACTTGTAATGTAAAGAGGAAAGAAACAGGAAAACACAGAACCGATGAGAGATAATTGTTCTAAGTGGGAAGGGCCTGATCTCAAAACCTCCCCATTTTACAGAACCTCTGTTTACTTCAGTGGGAGTTTCACATAAGGAGGTGCTGTGATTAGGGACAGAACATCGATGGCCTTGAACACCGTTGAGAGATTTTCATGCTAAAACAAATAGATTAAAAAAAAAAAAGTATGAACGTTTTAGATTGGGAATCTACAAGAATTTGAAGTGGAATTTTTTTACACAAGAGGAATGTACCGATAATAAAATAGAGGGTAGGAAGTCGGCAATGTGACTTATCTGATGAGCATTCCAGCTGCTGCTAATATCCCATGATATGTGGGGTTCTGTTTGGAGTTCTAGAGCTGTTACACTAGAGCAAATATCCTTACGTCAACATATAACAATCATTTTACATCTGTCATAGAACTCTGCCTAAGAGGAATTACTAGGGAAAGTCACCTTAAGGTACCAAGGGGAGGTGCCTTTGGAGGAGAAAAACCCAAAAGAGAGTGGGCAGAGGGATGTCTAGGTAGTTTCTTCTTTCTCTTACTGTGAGAGTGTGGTTCTGATGAAGAATCCACTGCATAAATTTTAAAGATTCAAGAGCGCTTGTCTGTCCTTGTAACAGGGAAGGTTAGGAACCATTCTTGGTTTCTGAATGGAACTATAAACAGTGCACACACAAGGCATGATTTTTACTGCCAAAATGTATTTACACAAATCGTGTTCTTTGCATCCTGCTATGTTTTGTATGGCGGTTTGGCAAGCTGCCAGCTCTACATACCTGTGTATCTCATCCATAGGGAACTGCCCTCTCTACTTTCTGGCCTTTGTTCTCTCTGGGTTACCTGGCATCCTTCTCGCATCAACCTAAGCAACTGCTGACTTTCCTGCTGAAGTAATAGCAAACACATCTCTTCCGACACTGGGTGGTCTATCTCTGACTTGTGTGTTAATATACTGTATTGGGCTCGTATCATACCATTTTTCCTGTGTGGGTAATTAAATGCTTCTCTTCCCAATCTCTTTCCAGGTGCTGGATACCTGGATGATGTCACTATTGTGAGCGCTCGTCCTGAGCCTGGAACCCCTGCAACCTGGGTGGAGAGCTGCACCTGCCCAGCAGGATACCATGGGCAATTCTGCGAGCACTGTGCCCCAGGTTATAGGAGGGAGACACCTAGCCTTGGGCCATACAGTCTGTGTGTGCTGTGTACCTGTAATGGGCACAGTGAGAGCTGTGACCCAGAGACTGGTAAGGAGGAAGACTGGGGGCAAAGGGGGCAGCATGAGGAGATCTGATTTTTTTTTTTTGTTTTAATTTTTTTTCTTTCTGTGTGAGGAATGGGATGGGGATAGTGACTGGAACAATATTTAAAAACATATCCTGGTATTTTTCTCTCCCCTCCTCCCCACCCACCCCCAAAACCCACAGGTGCTTGCGACTGCAGAGATAACACTGCAGGCCCTCACTGTGAGAAGTGTAGTGATGGGTATTACGGAGATGCAACTACAGGCATTTCCTCAGACTGTCAGCCATGTCCATGTCCAGGGGGCTCCAGCTGCGCCGTAGTGCCCAAGACTAAGGAGGTGGTGTGCACCAACTGTCCTGCTGGTACCACAGGTGCGTTCTTTATTCAGAGCGTCCACATCCCATCTGCCCAGAGAGAGCCTTCTTACACCAGGTCTGCGGCTTTGCACAGTGAAGAGAAATGAACAGAACTGATCCCTTCTGTATTTTGTGGTTGCTTTTTTCTTAGCAGACAGCTTGGTAACTAGTATCGAGCTCTTTGTTGCCATAATTCTTGGGATTCTATGAACTGAAAAAAGCCAAATGTTTCTCTCTTTCCTGAATGGAGAAACTGAGATTTAGTCTGAGCAAAGTCTGAAAATACTTGGGATACACGAGCCGTGATCATTTCTGATACTGAGCACTGTTAATCATGTGGAGCTGGGTGGAAAATGGGATAGTCACTAAAACAGGCATGAGAGCTGTTGAATTTTTATGTTCAAATCAGGATAAAATTAGAGGGCATATCTTCCCTCTGCCAGTCTGGCAGACATTGCATGTTGTTTGCTGCAGCAGGTTTGTTCTGCCTTGGAAGCCATAGGCTGCAGTGATTCATCAGGACAGGTCAACTTATGTACAAATCCATATTGTTTTTTACAGCCTAAAACAAATGTCTCAACAGATATATATCTTATTTTAAATAGTAAATCGTAAAGCAGATGATGGTGGTAACCCTTTAAGTAAAGCCCTTCTTGTCTATCTATAACCAGCAAATACAACTCAAAGTGGCAGGCCTTCAGCTGAATTTAGGCTTGACACCAGGGAGTCAAAAGTAGAGGGCCCTTTAAATGCTTACAAACACTTGGCTAGATGACTGCCTCTGAGTCCCTGCACTGGTTTGTTGTATCTGCTCAAACACAAGAATATGCCATCTCCAGATCAGCTTGGGGGAGTTGCACAGACATGCAATAGATTGATTTTTTTTTTTTCTTGATTGTGTGTTTTGTTATTGGCTCAAACTGCTAAGTTCAGATCTAGATCCAGATTGCCTTAAAGATTCAGGCTTATCTTTATTTATTACTGCCACATCTGGCATGCCCACACTAGTCAGTGCTGAGCCTGCTGGGCTCTGCTGCTCTCACCTCCCTCCCAGTGTGTCCTCACTTATGGTGAAGTGATTGTGATGTGATGGAAGGGAAAGGGGGAAGTTTGCATGTGAAAGAGCTGCCTGAGAAGCAGAGCTTTTAGCTTGCGTGGGGCGGTCTGGCAAATCTTCTGTGGTTTCCATCCCCGTCTTAAGGGGTACGACAGATCAGAGTCACCACTAACATCTTAGTAGGACATTGGGAAGCGGGGGAGAGTATTGAGCTGTTTTGTGCAGGTAGTTATAGTGAGGGAGAAACTGGGGACAAAGTTTTTCAGGTGCTGCCTAGGGAGGCCAAGGGGCTGAATTGTGTATTTGTGACTGCCTAGGGTGGGGAGCTGGAGTCACTGCAGGGCTGTCTTCTATATGGAGTCTTCTGTCCTTGTTGCAGCATCACAGTCTCCTGTAATGGAAATGGCTGGTGGGTCTCCATATATCTGTCTGCTTGCTTTAGCTGATCTCAGTTGTTACAATTAATAGAGCAGGCATTTTTTGTGTTTTATATTTTGGAACTTAGTCTGTGCTGGAGTATAAATTAACTAGTGTGTGAAGTCTGGAACAGGTTGGAGAATTGTGATATTAAAGTGGCACAAAATTATGACACACGTGCAGATTGCAAAATTAGTGGCTTTTTAGTCCAGTGTTTCTCAATGGTCTGTGGACCAGCGCCGGTCCCTGAGATCTCCCTGACACACTTTAGGAAGGGAGCAAGAGGGTCTCTGGTATCCAAATGGTTGAGAAACGCTGTTTTAGACTTTTCAAGTGGACAGAATATTGAGAAAAACCGTATGTGGAAAGTTGTGTATTAGTATCTCATTGGCATGTTTCTTAAGAACAAATCAGAGTATTTTTGGAGTGACACAAAGGTTTTTAAATCACAGTTTAACTGGAAATCCAAAGGTAGCTTTAACTATTGGAGGTTGTGACTGACTCCTCCATTGTAGTGCTTTGAAGCATGATCTCTTCCTGGTCACTTCACATCAGACAAGGAAAAAAGTGATGAGGGACTCACTTTGCAGGAGAGGTTGTAGGGTAGTGGTTCTCAAACTTTTGTACTGGTGACCTCTTTCATATAGAAAGCCTCTGAGTGCGACCCCCACCTTATAAATTAAAAACACTTTTTATATATTTAAAACCATTATAAATGCTGGAGGCAAAGCGGGGTTTGGGGTGGAGGCTGACAACTCGTGACATTCCCCCCCCCCCCCCCATGTAAGAACCTTGTGACCCCCTGAGGGGTCCCGACCCCCAGTTTGAGAACCCCTGCTGTAGGGGAATCCAGGTTACCTTGTAACCGCTGGCTGCCTACTGTGACATGTATGCTTGTTCTGCCCCCAGGTAAAAGATGTGAGCTATGTGATGACGGCTATTTTGGAGATCCACTTGGTGAAAATGGCCCTGCCAGGCTTTGCCGACTCTGCCAGTGCAGTGACAACATTGATCCCAATGCCGTGGGGAACTGTAACCGCTTGACAGGGGAATGCCTGAAATGCATCTACAACACAGCTGGCTTCTACTGTGACCGGTGCAAAGATGGTTTTTTTGGGAACCCCTTAGCCTCCAGCCCTGAGGTTAAATGCAAGGGTAAGTGCCTTTCTCAGCTGTTTCACGTGAAAATCAGAACCCTTTTCATGGCTACAGATTCCCCTTCTTAGTCTTACTGGCACATCCTTGGAATGGTTGAACGTTTTGGCCCCACAGATCTGTCCTTTTGTGGTCTGTCTTGGCCTGACATCATAATAGGGAAAATGTCAGAACTCCGATTTTGGTGCTGCATGCAGACCTATCAGCTGCAGTGCTAGATTTCATACTATGCTGATGGTTATGGCTTGATAAAATGCCGATGCTGTAAGCCTATCGAGTGGCCTGACACAGTGTGAGCATTGTATGTGGTATGGCGGTGCAGCTTACGATTTGAATTCATGTGCCATCTGGCATGTTTGGAGGTTCCAGTCTAATGCTGGTATTCTGCTAATTACTGGGAACATGTTCCCCTTTCCATCTCTGGCAGCGTGCAGTTGTAATCCTTATGGCACAGTAAACCAGCAGACAAACTGCAATCAAGTAACTGGGCAGTGTGAGTGCCTGCCACGTGTCACTGAGAGGGACTGTAGTGCCTGTGAGCCTGGCTTCTACAACCTACAGAGTGGACGTGGCTGTGACAGGTGAGGTTGGCCTGCAACTGTGGCAGCAAGTATGTTTTTCGGGGGGAACCATACTTAACCCTGATTTCAGCATCCATAACAGGTGGATGGGATTTTCTATGAACAGTGATAAGGCAGGAGGAGAGGATTAGTCATAGAGCAGATCTGATAAGGGTTCTATAGAGAAGGGTAATTTATAAATAGAAACCATGTTGTGATTACAGGCGAAGACTGGTAGGTGAGGGTTCTGGATCCCATTCCTAACTCAGTCCCTTCGTGATCTTGCACAGTTCAGTTCATTTCTGTGCCTCGCTTTCCATATCAGAGACAGGCACAGCAATACCCACCTCACATGGAAGGTGTAAGGCTTACTGCTTGCATAGGACCTCTGAGATCCTCAAATGAAAGGTGAAAGTGCAGCCTATTGTTTTTGATGGTTTTTTTTATTGTCACTTGAAATATCGTCTCCTTCAATAGGTGCGACTGCCATCCACTGGGTTCCACCGATGGCCATTGTGACATACAAACAGGGCAGTGTGAGTGTCAACCAGGCATCACCGGGCAGCGCTGTGAGAGATGTGAGGTCAACCACTTCGGATTCGGACCTGAAGGCTGCAAACGTAAGTGGTGGGTTGGAGAAAGAGGGGAAGTGGAAACCAACACGACGTGTCTCCGTTTTCTCATCCTCTCCTTGCCTGCCAGCTGCTGCTTTCTTCTCACTTCACCAGCCCCATGTTTAATGTGACAAACAAGGGTTGTCTTATTGTGTCCACATCCCGGACAGTGGGTGAGACCTGGTCCCAGTGAGGGTGTTTGAATCTTGATTTATTTGTAAGAGTTTCTTTTTCTGTCTCTGGGGGTCTCTGATTGCATTTACTTGTAGACATCTACTTCTTTTTGGCATAAACACTTGCTCTGAATATTTTTCCAGAACAGTTCTGTTTTCTGCTCTCTAAGCTCCTGCGTCTCTACTCTGGAATGTGCCCGTAAGTTGCTGACTCAGTCCTGAGAAGAAACAAAGTGTAAATGTGATACAAATATAGGGCTGGATCTACATCTTCTTTCCAACTTCCTTGTTACTGTGAGAGCAAATTAACTATTTGCAGATCATTCTAATGAGATGGACCAATACAGAGAGGTCAGTTTGTGGGGCACTGGTGTGAATAGTGTCTCAAACTGAGAAGTTACATCTTGCGCTTTACCTGATACAGTGCACAGAAGTGTCAAGCCTCAAACTGTGTGCTGGTGCCCTGCTGTGTTGTTCTTTCAGAGAATAGTCTGCAGTTCAGAGCAGTTCTCGGTCTCTTTTTCTCTTAACCAGTCTGATTCCCATGCTTTAACTTTTATGCAGCATGTGACTGTGACACCGAGGGCTCTCGCTCCCTGCAGTGCAAGGAGGATGGTCGCTGTGAATGTAAGGAAGGCTTTGTGGGGAGCCGTTGTGACCAGTGTGAAGAGAATTATTTCTACAATCGGTCCTGGCCTGGCTGTCAAGAATGTCCTGCGTGCTATAGACTGGTTAGAGATAAGGTAAGACCTGCAATGTAACGCTCTGCTAGTCTCCTATTACTGCTGGAGGCTGACAAACACCAAGTAGCATACCCCTCTGCTGCTTGCTGGGGGATGAACTCTTCTGAGAGAGACAGACATGGATCTAGATGTACTTGCATGGAGATTCTCACACGGTGTCTGAGCGACACCTCCTGGAAGCTGAAACAACTGACCAGTACTTTGTGTCTCAGCTTTAGGAAGGAGGCTGTTTATTTCTGTCCCCCTATCTCCTTTGCTTAGGTGGCAGAACAACGCGAGAGGTTGCAGGAGTTGGAAAATCTTATAACAAACCTTGGTACAGGAGATGAAATGGTGACTGATCAGGCCTTTGAGGACAGACTGAAGGAGGCAGAGAGAGATGTCATGGACTTGCTCCGAGATGCACAGAACAGCAAAGGTAGGTTGAACTGATCTGACAAAGGGTGCCATGGAGCTAACGATTTGCTGTATTCCTGGTCCATTAGAGGAGCAAAGCTTCTTTTTGTTACCGTATAATTTGCATCAGGAGTTGTGAACATTTCAAAACACTGTTGAGGAAGTGTGCATGGGGATGGTTGTATTTTATTCCTGACAATATTCATTGCTCTGTATAATAAACAAAAATAAAGAGCTGTCTAAAACCGACAAAAAGACAACTGGCCCACTCAGAGGAGAGACTAATTTAAAGAGGCTTTTACTTATTAACTATGAAAATCTTTCTGCTTGTTTAAAAATATACACATACCTACATTAAGGGTATGTCTATTTTCATAGTATTCACCAGTAGCAATGTTGCCGCTGTTGCTCATAGCTTTCCCAAAATAATTTCGTTGGGCCTAAACATTCCTTGTTTGGTCTTAACCTATTCATCTCTGGGCTATGTTTTCCGGGTTTGTTCAAGCTCTGTTCTCTGTAGGTTCTTGTGCTGCCCTCATCACCATAGCATGTCTGCATCTTTTAGCAGTTTGCTAAGTGACATGACTTACGGTGGGTATATGCATGTTTTTAAATATACATGTTGTGCATTTGTTAGAGAAGACCGTTGTCAAAGAAACACACCTTGAGCTTGGAGCAGAAAGGAATGAGACTTGTGGTGGTTCTTAGTTCCTGTGCAAGTTTGTTCCATAGTCTCAGTACAGCCTTGGAAAAAGCTCTGTTTTCTACATGGACAAGCTTTACCCTCTTGGTAGAGAGTTCCATGGTGCTCAAGGAGCTGAATTGTCGACCATGGTCTTCATCCTGGAGCTTTTGGCAATCTTTAAAAGATATGCTGGGCCCAGGCCTTTGAAGGTCTAGAAGATAAGGACTGTGGGTAGCCAGTATATAGAGCCAAGGACAGGTTTGATGTGCTTCTAGTAGCCCCTGTTGAGGATGACACATGCTGCAGAATTTTGTGCTAGTTAGGGTTTCTTAGGGGCTGATAGCTTCATTCCCAGGTGTATCACGTTGCTATAGTCCAGGCAGGCAGTGACAAAGGTGTGTATGACCAAAGCCATGTCGCTGTCTGCCAGGATGGAAAAGAGCTTCCTAGCCAACCAGAGATGGTAGAAAGCACTACTCACAGGTGCTGTTGTGCGAGAGCTTAGTGTCGGTGAGAAATCCAGGAGTACTCCTAAACTACACTCTTAATTGACCAATTGTGGATGTTTGCCTTCAACCAAAGGAGACTGCGCCATGGCTGCACATTCTTCTAAATGCTTTCCTCTGCCCACCGGCATCACCTCTGTCTTGCTTGGGTTCTGCTTCAGTCAGCCACTGTTCATCCATGAGCTGATCCCATGCCAGCACTGAAGCCATATTGGTGGCCGTGGTGTGGTCATATGTAGTGAAGGGTATCCGCTTCGGTCAGCCTCTGTATCATCTGCATGGTGCTGGCACCTGAGTCCATGTCCTCTGACCAATTCAAGACACACTCACCAGCCAAGGAGGTCGTAGTTTGGATTGACAGGTGTTGGTCTGAGACTGTTATAGGGTGTCCAGCACTACATGAGTGATTGCACTGAACTCTGGGACTAAAGGTGGACTGTGTGCTGGCCGGCATAGGAGGAGCAAGTCCATGCTGTCTGAGAAACCTTCCCAAATGTGCACAATCATTTCAGAAATTAGGATAATAGTTCTTCATAGTGCTTGGTGCTGGAACTATATGACCTGCTTATGTAAGTGATTCGAGTGCACAGGTGGGTCATAGAATTGGGTCTTTGGTTGGTTTGTTTCCCAGCCCTCACTTGAGGAGGTAAATAATTCCCCTTTTACAAAAGTCAATTCAATGTTTAAATGTTCAGCATTGTTACTGTTTGGGGGGGTCTTGTGGCTCCTTAAGACTCTAAATAGCTTGACCTTTGCCATGCAGGGGTCACTTTACCTTTGGGGTCTCCTAGGGTATGTCTACACAGCATTTTGAAGCTAGTGGGAGCCTCAGGCTTGGGATAGTGGGGCTCATGCTGGTGCGCTAAAGATAACAGCACTTCAAAGTTGGGGCTTGGGCTTAAGCCACTGGGGCCTCGGGAGGGCTGAGCTCCAGCCCGAGCCATAGCTTCAAAGTGCTGTCTCCAAAGGTGTATGTAGAGTGCTAGCATGAGTCCCACTTCTCCTCAAGCCTGTCCATCCAGGCTGGGAGGCTCGCTCCCATTCAGTCCAAAATGCTGTGTAGACATACCTTTAGGTTACCTGCATCTCAGGAAAAGCTGTGAAGCTAAAGTGCACTAGTGTAGCAGGGAGAGCTCTGGGCTTTTTTTGCTTTTTTTTTTTGCTCCTCTCTGAAATAAACAAAAGGCAAATTAAATGCAGAAACTGTTAGTTCACCATTAAAGTTGAGAGAACAGGTACTCAAAAAAACCTCATGTCAATTTCCTGCAAACACGTTAATTTGAACACTGTGCATGTGTAGTATTTTCTATCTGAATATGTAGTTTAATAATTGAAGACTTGTTAAATGTTCACATTAAAACATCCAGGATGTGTAATGTGGCCAAGGCAACGTTGCTATAGAAACCTTAACTCTTGGATTTCCTGAGGATTTTTTGTTTTGTTTTGTAGTTGATTTATCAGCCTTCATGTTGCTCTTATTTTTTTAAATTAATCTCACTTTATGCACAGAATGTGTATGTGTGTTTATAGGACACAATATTAAGATAATGTGAAGGGTCTGGTTTAAAAAACCCAAAACCTTGTTAAGCTCTCTCCTTGGGTGGCCCTACTGTGTCTTGGTATTCTACCATATCCATATGATTAGTCACTGTTTCAAGAACTGTAATAGTATTATCTTACTTATCAGTTTTAGAATTAGGGCAGGGTTTGGGGAGGCCATTTAGAGGTTTCTACCTCCTATAGCATTGCAGAACCCAGATCCAGAGGGGCTCTCTACCCAGCCACGTGATTGGGAAGTCTTTAGGATGGGGAAGGCACTAGGCTGGTAAATCTGTTGCTGTGTAGATCTGCCAGCTGTTACTCTCCTCCTTGTGGAGCAGGAGAACAAGCTGTGGAGGCTGTTGCATCTCAGGTATGCAATAGTGGTTGCAAAGCAGCTGTGGAGCCTGGGGGTGAAGATTCCTTACTCTCTGCCTCTATGTGCAGCAGAGAGCAGTGCATGGCTTGCCCCTTTATCTGTGCATTTTTTGATTGAATTTGAACCTAATACCGTTTTCAAACTGGGGCATACACCCTTGAGAGGGGGGGAGGAACATTTGGGGGGGGGGGGGGGGGCTTGTGCCAGCCCTGTGTGGTGGGGCCCGGGCATCACCTCCACCCTGTGACTCACCTTCAGAGACCATTGCATGCACCTTCCTCCACTCTAAAAACCCAAGTAGGGAGGGGCAGAGGGGCAGGTATTGGCCATGCCCTACTGGTGCAGCCTGGCTGCAAGGTTGAGGAAGCTTTGGCTGTGCCATTGGTCATTTGAAACTTTACAGATGTAGGTAATATAATTAAAGTTGTGTTAAGGTCTCTGTTAGGTTTATCAAACATATTTTTGCATATGTCTATTTTTGTCTGGGTAGGGGGGTGCAACCAAAAAATGTAACTCAAAAGGGGGCTCAGCTCCAAAATTTGCAAACTGTTGCCCTAATAGAATAGGGGAACAAATGTTTCATGCTTTGAACATAATTCATTTGAAAAGCAACTATCCACCTCCTTTATGTGCCAGGTCTTGCATTCAAAATTCTGGCCAAATGTGCTCACAAACGCTTATTGACCTGCAGGGGCATTAGAAGGTAGAGGCGTCTTCATTTCTTGTGGTTTTTATGCACATTCTCGTAATGACTTGGATCGTAAACCGATTACCCTCTCATTAAAAGGCTCTTCTGGACCCCTTTCAACAAGGGATTAACCTACCAACATGTTGCAGACGGCAGCGACTTACCAAATGTTTTATTTTTGCAACTCATGCTCCCAGTGTAATTAATTTTACTTCCTCCCTTTTTATGTTGTTCGCCTCAGATGTGGATCAGGGCCTGATGGATCGTCTCAAGGAAATTAACAGCACTCTGGCAAGCCAGCTTGGCCGATTACAGAACATCCAAAATACAGTGAGGGAGACTGAAGGCCTAGCTGAGCAAGCCCGAGACCGGGTGGAGGGCACAGAAGACCTGATTGAAGTAGCTTCTAATATGCTAGAGAAGGCAAAGATGGCAGTTGCCAATGTGGTGAGTTTTTTGTGACATAAACTCCCTAATGTGTAGTGTCTTCCATTTTTGTGAGTAGAATAAGGTTCTTAACGTCTTGAGTACATTTCTCGTCCCTGCCCCTCATCACAAAGTAGCACTAAGCTTGGGTTGTAACATTGTGTGTTTAACATCATAGAGAATCTCATCAATCTGGGGATAAGTTTTGTTAGTGTGTGTGTGGCACAAACAAATGAGAAAAATATTACTAGTTGAAAGGAAACTCTTGGTATTCTTCATAGTTTTAAATTTTTTTACTTGCTGTTTATAACAGCACTTGAATCGGAAACATGTATATCTTTGTACAAGATTTGTTGTCTCTTCCATTGTACACTGGGTGAGCTGTGTATATCCCAGTACTCCTAAACAACCCTAAAGGACTTCAGTAACCACTTTGCCTCTCACTGTGCTCCCCAATCTCTCTCTCACATGCACATACTCACACATCCTAAACACAATCTTGGAGCATTTGTTTTTGGGGAAGAACCCATGCAAAAAATCACACAGACTTTGCAAACTAATATAAGAAATGAGAAATAGAGCAGTCACATTAAGTCTGCAACCCGTGACTATGAATAATTAAAGTGACAATCAAAAAAAGAAAAAAGAATAGCTTCTGAAAGGATGTTTGATTTTGCTTTCAGTCCATTACCCCACCAGTCTCCAATGGTGACCCAAACAACATGACTCTCTTGGCAGAAGAGGCTCGTAAACTGGCTGAACGGTAAGGCCCTGTGTGCCAGTACAAAGCATCAATGTAAGGGTAGGGCACTTGTTTTTTGCCTTCTTGAGGGCTCAGTGGGCCCCTGCTGGGAAATGGAAGGCTAACCTTAATTTGCCTGAAACGGAGCAAGCCTCCTTTTGCTCAATATGAAGTTGCAGCTGCTTGGATCAAAGATGGGGTATTGAATTCTGGGACCTGTAGTCATCAGAGCTGTATATGAGTATTACTGACAAGGGCAACCTTTGGCCTAAACACAATGTAAAATCATAGTAATACCCTGCAATTGCCCTCACAAGCTTTACTGGTGTGTTGGCAGTGGGTTGGGGAGACAGAACCTCTTTATTAGCACCCTAATTGTGGTACTGGGAGAGGAAGGGGAGTGGTAGGTGGGAATAAAATTGGCTGGTAATTCTAATTAGATTATTTTCCCTCTGTAATATTGCCCAGACACAAACAAGAAGCTGACGATATTGTGCGCATAGCAAAGGCAGCAAATGATACATCCACAGAGGCGTATACATTGCTATTGAAGACACTGGCAGGAGAGAACCAAACTGCGAGTGACATAGATGAGCTCAACAGGAAGTGAGTCAGTAACAGAAAGCACATTATTCTCCCCTTGGTTTGAGTGGGGAAGGGGGATGGTGCTTAAAACAAGATGTCATCTGTACTTTGGCTGGTGGGAGATACCTGCTTTTAAGCAGTAGGTTTCGTGTGAGTTCTCTGTCTTCACTTCTGCCAAGACAGTTTTATCCCTCCTTTGCTGATTCAGTAAAAGAATGAAATCATAGGCTAACTGGATACTCTGTTGTCTCTTAGGTATAATCAAGCAAAGAACATTTCTCGAGACCTAGAGAAACAGGCTAACAAGGTGCATGCAGAGGCAGAGGAAGCTGGGAACAAGGCCCTGCAGATCTATGCTAATCTCACCAGTCTTCCTGCTGTGGACTCCAAGGGTCTAGAGGTATCTGAGTCAAGCAACATGCACAGTGTGTTCAAAGATCAATGGTGGCAAATATCATAGAATGTCAGGGTTGGAAGGGACCTCAGGAGGTCATCTAGTCTAACCCCTGCTCAAAGCAGGACCAATCCCCAGACAGATTTTTGCCCCAGATCCCTAAATGGCCCCCTCAAGGATTGAACTCAAAACCCTGGGTTTAGCAGGCCAATGCTCAAACCACTGAGCTATCCCTCCCCCCCGAACTGATGTGATAAATTACTAATGCCTTGTTTAGTGCTTTGCAAACAGTACTGGAGCCTAACACCTGTATGTTTAAGTGCCATGTAATTTTTGTCTGTATGGAATAGTCAGGACCTTGACATTTCAGTCCTCATCAGAAAGACGCGAACACAGGAAACTGCATGTTTCCCTATTTATCCATTTCTAAAGGATGAAAGACAGAGTCACCTGCTTTTAGGGAACGCAGGAATCTCAGACCTAATGCCGAGCCCTCTAAGCTGTTCCCTTTCCCATTTTCCCCCCTCCCCTTCCCACCATCACCATACACACACACACTAGAAGAGAGTTTGATGTAATCTTTTTTGCACAGGGACTGTCTCTATGTGTGTTCTGTATTGCATTCAGCACAGTGGGGCCCTGGTCCTGTTAGGAGTTTTTTAGTATCAAATTAGTAATAACTGAATACTAGGAGTCTAACTGCAGCTTCTGTCTCTTTTGAGCACTAGAAAGTACACAGTGTATCTGTTGTCTCCCTGCAAAGAAGTTCTGTTATGTTCACAGAAGCTGGTTTTGTTTCCGATCTCCACATACAGAATGAGGCAAATAAGATCAAGAAGGAAGCAGAGGAGCTGGATCAGCTCATTGACAGGAAGTTGAAGGATTATGAGGATTTGAGAGAGGACATGAAAGGGAAGGAGCTGGAAGTGAAGAATCTCTTGGAGAAAGGAAGGACTGAACAACAGGTTAGTTCTGGGGTGCGCAGGCTCTTACTTCCTGAAGTGACCCTAAGGAAGCAAATGACAGACCAGATCTGAGAGATTCAATCATTCTTATGCTTCTAATAACTGACTTTGTGGGTGGAGAGAGTAAACAGCAGGTTCTGAACACAAGATAGGAAAAGCTTGTGAAAATACAGTGGTGGTGAGATTCTCACTGGAGGGCATGAGCAACAGCGGACTGTGCTATGTTGTGTCATGGGGACAGGTACCCCTCAAATGAATGTGTTATATGTTTGCAGAGGAAGCATAGTCTATCATTGGTAATGAGCCCTTTTTTATACTGGGCTGGGATTTGCAGGGCCACTGGCATGACACATTGTGGCATGGCTAGATCTTGTTCTATAGAAGATGAGAATATGCTGAGCTGTGTTATGTATCTCTAGACTGCCGACCAGCTGCTGGCCCGAGCAGATGCTGCCAAAGCTCTGGCTGAAGAAGCTGCCAAGAAGGGAAGAGAGACGCTAGAGGAGGCCAATGACATTCTCAGCAATCTGAGAGGTATAAGAGAGACTTCTAGGGACAATATCTGTACTTGGTTTGTATAATGACCAGGCCTCTTCCATCAGAGGCAGACTTGTTTAGGGAGTTGTGTGGTTTAAGCTCTCGCCCCTGGAAACTAACTTTTCATTCAACAGTGACCATCAACCTACATTTCTAGACTCCACTTATAATTTAGCATCATTATGCAGTCTGCATATTGAGCCTCAACCCCCCCTGATCCACAGTCACTGGTATTCTGGAAGCTTGGAGCATTGCATTTGCCAGAAGGGAGAAAGCCAATAATAAACTTGTGCAGTCAATCAGTACAAGCAGTCAATCAGTACATCCAGGGTTAATACCTGTGATACCACCAACGTGTCTCTCTCCTGTAACAGAAACCATAGCACTCCTTTCAAAGGCATTGATCAACTTCCCCCCGTTCCCTATCGTTATTCTTCCCTTCAATTTAAAGGTAGCATAGGCTGGGCTGCTTGCTAGGCTGCTTGCTAGGCTGCTTGCTAAGTTTTCTTGGCCTGACAAGTATCTGAGCCTTCCAGAACAGGAGGCAAAACAATACCTGAATTTTTATCAGATTTTGACAAGCGTGTGAACGATAACAAGACAGCCGCCGAGGGGGCGCTAAAGAAGATTCCTGCCATTTCTCGAACCATTGCTGAGGCCAATAATAAGACAAGGCAAGCAGAGCTGGCGCTTGGTAATGCTGCTGATGATGCCAGGGAAGCCAAGAACAAAGCAGACGATGCTGAGAAAATTGCTAATTCTGTCCAGAAGGTGAGACTCACAGCACTGATTGTGTCACTCTTTGTGAAGTAGTGAAATTAACTGAGTAAATTTCTTTCTGCTCCTGTCTGTCCTGCTGGGACTATGCACTTCCTGCTCTACTGAGTTGTGTTAAGCCCACGGTGAGCTAACATGGTTTTCACTACCCACTGTGTAAACTCCAGGGAGTGAGATTAGTTGGTGTGAAATCTACTGCTGAATTGTGTGGTTGAGCTTGCCTCTCCCATCAGAAATGGCACATACAGCAGAGAAACTTGCCCTAGTGCATTATGGGAGAAAGAAAGAGGTGAAGAATTTTCTTTTGTATCCTGTGTGTTCCACCCTTTTTGAACCTTTTATCTACATTGGCCTTAGAATGCTGCCAGTACAAAGTCTGAGGCCGACAAGACTTTCTCTGATGCGACAGAGCTAGACAAAGAAGTGGATGACATGCTGAAACAGCTGCAAGATGCAGAGAAGGAGCTGAAGAGGAAGCAGGAGGATGCTGATCAGGATATGATGATGGCAGGCATGGTGAGTTATTCTAGGAGCTGAATACAGTGCGTGGGACAGTAAGAAGAGTGGATACTGGTATCCGTGGGTGAGAGTTGGTATGTTGGCTCTGTCATTCTTCGTATCTTATTGACTGTCCTGTTGCAAAAACATCTGGTTTGGGTCTCAAGTCCAGTTAGTGACTTTTTTTCACTAAGTTATGTCAGAGAGAGGGAAAAAACAGGATTAGAATATAATGCCTCTTGTAACTTTAACTATAGAGCACTGCCACAACTTTATAGTCTGGAGACAGACTTCCATGACCTAAGACTTGCCCCATCTCTAAACAAAAGAATGATTGCAGCCCAATATGGTCTCTGTTGTCCAATGGAAGCCTCCTCCATTATTAGTTTTCCTATGGAAGGCTAAGTAATTTCATTTTTGTATTGCCCTGCTCTCCACACTCACACATCCAAACTGTGATTCAGATCTAAGATTGAAAGGGGTTGGGGATTATCCTAAACAGAGGTGTCAGGGATGCAAAACAGTGTGTAGAGACATATGAGATTAGCTCTTTGTGTCCTTGGGCAAGTTTCATGATCTAGGAGGGCAAGTGTTGGGTGGGGAAGCTTTGCGATGCAGAGAGGCAAATCCATTATGATCCTGACCACTTTGACATCATTGCATTTACACACACTTCTTTTTCTACAGGCTTCACAGGCTGCCCAAGAGGCAGAAGACAATGCGAGAAAAGCTAAGAATTCTGTTAACAGCTTGCTCACCATCATTAATGACCTTCTGGGACAGTTAGGTATATATCTAATTTACAATTCTCCCCACTCCTAGCAGAATTCTGCTCCTAAACACACATGCCTTGTTCTTCAGAACATTGTTGTATTGCAGAAGCTGGAAAAAAGTAGCAATTGGATTAGCTTGGCATCTAATGGTCCATTAAATTATTCACAATAAATGCCTTGCTTTTGTAAAAGTTCCAAGTTCTGCTACATCCAAAGGCTTGAGTTAGGATTTGCTAAATCCCTCCTATGTTTGCAAAGCCCTAGCCCAGCGACAAGTAGAGAATAATTAACCGTATATTGCACAGTTGTGATTCATTCATAGGGATCATATAACCTTATAAACTATGGAAGTGAAGCTTGTGTTAAGAACCCTCAAGATAGAATTTGACCTTGTATTATTAAATTACATTAAAGACAACATTTAAAAATGTATTGAAAACAAAAAGGGCCATATCCTCAGCTTGTATAAAGCAGCAGAAGACTTGGCCCACAATGTGTGCAATGAGTTAGGATCATTTAAGTCAGCTGTTACCCATGAAGTATAGAGACTGGGTGATGGGCTTATTATTTATTTGTGGTGGGTTCAGGCAAGTGTGGTATTTGCATCCAAATACAGAGGAACCCACTTAATCTGAAACTCCACCTTGTGAAGTGCAATGGTAGTTTTGCTTTGTTTCATGGTATTGAAAGTGCCAGTAGCAATTCCAATTAGTATTAATGCTCTGTGAAAACAATTATTTCACCATAAGACGGTTCCACTGTATTAATCCATAATTTGCCCTCTACTGGGTAAGAGCTTGAGAGCAAGCAACAGCCTCATGAAGTGTTAGTGGAATTCACTGTGTGCACTGCTGATTTTCTAGGGCAACTGGACCCAGTGGACTTGAACAAACTGAATGAGATCGAGGGTACCTTGAACACGGCCAAAGATCAGATGAAAGATAGTGACCTGGACCGGAAAGTGACCGAATTGGAGGATGCAGCCAGGCGGCAGGACGAAGCCATACAGGCCTACAACAGGGACATTGAGGATATCCTGAAAGACATTAACAACCTGGAAGATATCAAGAAGACCTTGCCGTCTGGCTGTTTCAACACCCCGTCCATCGAGAAACCCTAAGGGTGTGCTGGGGGTGGGGGGCATTCCCCCAGTGACTGGTGGAGCAATTGTTTGGCTATGGAGTGCCTTAACACACAGAGTACCTTCTTCGAATCCCCAGCTCTCCGCTGCTCACAGTTGCTGTCTTCTTTCCAAATCAGGAAAAGTTGCAAAGTTTTAAAGAGAAGCAAATTAAATATCCATTTTGGGGCATCAAAAGGTTTTTTTATAAATTTTCTCTTCCTCAACACTCCACCTTTGCCCCTCTCTCATACACACTTCCCTTTGATTTGCACAAGGATGTGAAATGTTTTGGACTACTCTTACTGCAGTGCAGAAATGACCACGTGAGCCGGTGTACAGTGGGGCAAACTAGCTCTCGTTTTTCTCCTCTTCCCCCTAACACGTTAAAACCTCCTCAGTCCCAGAGTTCGCTGTTTCTATGAAGGAAAGGGTTGGCTATCAAAGTATTATTACAATGGCCAGTATAGCTGCACTCATAAAGAACACTAATCCCCTTCCCCAAATGTTAACCATTTTTTAAAAAATCTACGTAAATTAGTGGCCAATCAAAATTTTTTGTACCCATCTACCAAATGGTTTAGTATCTTTCTAGAGTGCAGTATATCCATCTACTGAGAAAGATATACAGCCTCTAAGAAGAGCTTGAGGGAAGAAAGGGAGAGGAATGGGGTGATAGGTCTCAACAACATTACTGTTGACCTATAAACTAGAAATTTTGTCTCATATCTGTGAACAGCTGCCTAACCCAATTCTCCAAGTAGGGAATCTTGCAAGTGATCAGCTCTGATCTCCTCAGTAATAGTCACTAGGAGTCTCAAAAGAAAACTTCCAGAGAGAGAGAGAGAGAGAGATTTTTTTAAAGCCACTAAGATCTTTTTGAAGAAGAAAGCAGAGAGCTCTTATCAGTTAGTCTGTCTGAATATGAAGTTGGTGCCTTCAGGTAGAAAATGGGTGTCTAAGATAGAGATGTAAGGGTCTGTCTCTCCATCCCTATTTTCCTGCTGATCTCCCAGTCTTCCTAAAATGCTGCAGAACAGATTGTTCAGGCCTAGCTCTGATGGCAGATATCCAGCACGCGCAGTATTTCACACAGCTGCCACTGCTGCCTCTTTAGAATTTCTGTCCAACTCAATGTCACCTGCTCCCACCTAGTTAAGCTACCTTGTAGGGTGGGGGGAGGGGTTGCCTTTAACTCCTCCCCCTTGAGTTTTCTCATTAGATCAGTCTGACACCCACTGCCTTTGAGATCCATATATATCTATTCTTAAACACTATGCAACTTTGTACGTTTGCGTAGCGGGGAAGAAATTATTATCTGACACACTGGTGCTATTAATTATTTCAAATTGATATTTTTGAGTGAATGTGGGTTTTTTGTTTTGTGTCTGTTTGTTTTATCATGATTATAGAGTGAGGAAGTCTATCTTTTTGTGTGTGTGTGTAAATATACTCGGTCCTATTTCCAGAATGGCACAGTCTGTTCTCCTCTACTTGCTTCCTCTTAACCATCACTACACATGCACCATATATCTCTTCCATTTATTATTCCTTTGGGGTCAGGCATCTCCCCTGGCCAGGCTCCTACTCTCTTCCCTCCTTTGTGTTTGCAATATCTCTATTCTGTGGTATTAACAATAACCCGCTTGCCTGTGTGTGCAGCCCAATGATGGGGCACCCAGCCTCTCATCCAGAGCCAGCCCCAGCCCCCTGAAGGACTCTGAAGTGTGTAGCTCATAAGAAACTGATTACCATCTTCGTTTCTGACTAATGAAAGTGAGATGGTTATGGCTTTGCTCCTGGGAGTTGTAGCACTATTATAGGCCCAGTAGAGGTCTAAATGCTGAATCTGTAGCCTTCCTACATGTGCGAGAAATGAGAGCTCAGTTTGGGGCTCTGTACAGCATCAGGGACAGTGCTACTGGGCAGGGGAGAGTGGTTCCAGCCAGCCCTCATGTCTCCTGCATCTTTCTAGGAGCTTGTTACAATTTACCAAAAACTGACTTGGAATTCCCCTGCCCGTGAATGCTCCTAATCCCACCAGTGGAGGAGAGCTGCCTTGCCCGTCACACTTCTGGAACTTTCACATATCAGTATTTCCTGGCTGACTGCTCTGGTCCTGTGGCTGCCTCCTAACCATGTCACCTCTCTGCCAAGGCTGTGGAAAGAGCAGATACAAAGAGGCAACACCATGCCCTGGCTGACCTCAGGTGTAAGGTTTCTGGCTTTTCACTTTTTCTTAAGCTGTTTTTAACAGATTTTTATTTTTAAAAAAAAGATCTTTATAAGCAATCTCTTAATACACTACTGCCTTACAGCCCCATTATCTCATTGTATAGGTCCAGTTATTTCTTTGCATAATGTGATGACAAGAAGGCTGCTGGTAGAATGCTGGTTGTCACAGGGAACACAAAGTTCCCTCATTTTATTCTTGCCTGTGGCCTCCTCCATATGTGCCTTCACTTCAGCTTTTGCCTTAATCTGTGGTCTTGCTGTCTGGGGCGGTGAACAAAATGCAACACTTTCAGTTTTTTATGTATAAAACAGTATTTCTTATTTATAATAAAGTCTGAATATTTGTAACCCCTTATACCGTGAGTTTCTTTGAGTGTTCCTTTATTTGGGGAAAGCGGACGATGACTTGGCATGTAAGGTTTGCCTCTTGAAGGCCAATGAATTCAATATGTGGGTTGGGATACAGATCCCCCTCCCCCCTTTTCTACTGGGATTGTTTTGGTTTATCTGCTTTGAGAGGACCTCACCTAAATCTTCTCTTGGGATTTGTAACAGTGAAGAGATCTCATCTCATGATGAGAACCATGAGAGGAGGAGTCTGACTTTGCTCTTGTGGGAATTGATAGATGGATGCTAACTTTCTCTGAACTTTCGGAGGCAATACATATATGCACTGTGTACCTTCTGCTGTCCCTGCTTTGTTTGATGTAGGCGGTAGATCCCTGCCCGGGACTGTTTTTTTAATCCTGCTCCCGTCCCACCCAGCAATACCTTCTCCCACTCACACCTGCTCTTGCATTTTTATCCCGCTCCCACCTACAAAATCCTTAGATTCCGCTAGAGAGAGAGATTATCCCCTGCTACAAAAAAAAAAAGGGGTGGGGGGAAGGTCAGTTAATATATATACAGAAAACATCAGAGTTACAAACACAAGAGTTATGAACTGACAAGTCAACCACACATCTCATTTGGAACCAGAACTATGCAATCAGGCAGCAGCAGAGACAAAAAAAAATCAAATACAGTACTGTACTGTGTTAAACATAAACTACTTAAAAAAAAGGGAAAGCAGCATTTTTCTTCTGCGTAGTAAAGTTTCATAGCTGTATTAAGTCAATGTTCAGTTGTAAACCTTTGAAAGAACCACCATAACGTTTTGTTCAGAGTTACAAACATTTCAGAGGTACGAACAACCTCCATTCCCGAGTGTTCTTAACTCCGAGGTTCTGTTGTAAAATGGAATTCAGACACAATTTTTATCACTAAAAGAATAAAACAAATCTTTCTAAAACCATGTAAAAAATACTTTAACTCCTGTTACAATAGACATCAAATCTCTTTCTATCCCCTACTTAAATTTAAGTATTAAAACCTTTATTTTTAAAAACAAACTTGCTTTACATTGCTGAATTTCTATTTCTAACAAACTGATGAGAGATTTAGTGTTTTCCCACAAATTACCAGTGTGGTTTTTTTGCCCACCCAATCTGGCCCGCAACAAAATACATTTGACTCATTCCTGCAATTATGGCAGTGGGTCCTGCAGGACCTGTGGGATCCCAGTCCCGCTGCAGGGCTCTAGTACTAGTAGGTGGTATCAACACAGTTACTTCTGAACTGACTCCACCATCTTCCTGCTAGAGAGGCGGAGTGCTCCCATCTCAATGTTCCTTTTTAATGTCTTGCTTTACTTCCTCTTCTCTCATCCTTCCTCATTTCAAGCATCTTTTATGAAGTTGAAAACATGCCCGGTTTACCGCCCTCATGGGTCAGAGACGAGGGCTTTCTTGTTAGAGGTACATCCTTCTTCAAGACAAGTCTGTGCCAGCAACAAAAATCCTGTCCTGGCCACTGTCCAAACAAAGCATACAAGTTTAAAAAACAAAAACCCAAAGTGAGTTGCAAATTGTGGTAATTAGTTCTCTCACTGGGCACATGAAGGAGTTTTAGTTCTTTTGGCTAAAAATAAAATCAGTTACATGCTGCAGTTTTCCTTGTCACTGAAGGGTAAGTGTATATGGTGTGGCCAGCTGGGCGAGTGGGGGTGCTCATCACCCATGGAAGAATTGAAGGGTAAGCAGTATGTTTCTCTGCACACTGTGAAGGTAAGGTCTGTTCTACCTTGATTAGAGAGGCTGAAGAGGAGAAGTGACTCTGAGCTGAAAGAACACCACCCTCTTCTGGGTTAAAGGGAATTTAGCTTCTATGTTTAAAATTAGGTCTTATGGAATAGGAAACCCCAATGATTCTGACATTCCCTGGACTGTTCCGAGGGACCTCCACCATGATCTGCAGTGGCGAGAAGGAAACTTCTGCTCCAGTCTCCCCAGCTTCCATTCATAAATTTCATAGACTCTAAAGCCATAAGGGAGGGACCATTATGATCATTCAGTCTAACTGTCTACAGACCACAGAATTTTACCCAGTAATCTCTGCATCAAGTCTATAATTTCTGGTTGCACTGGAGTGTATCTTTCAGAAAGCCATTCCATGACAAAGAATCCCACCACACATATTGGTAAGCTGTTCCGATGGTTAATTACCCTCACTGTTTAAAAGTTTATTTCCAGTTTGAATTTCTCTAGCTTCAACTTCCAGATCTTGGATTTTACTAATGCCTTAAATTAATTCCTAGGCCTGGCCTAGATTGGGTGCTAGTGTCACACCTTGAAATCCTAATGTCACCTGCTCCCATCTGGTTAAGTTCCCTTGTAGGGTAGGGTAGGGGGAGGAGGTGCCTTTCGTTCCACCCTTTATTCGCCCTCTGAGAAGGTAGCAGCCTCTGGAGTTTTCTCATTGGATCAGTCTACTCGGTCCCATTTCCAGAGTGGTACAGTTTGTTCTCCTTTACTTGCTTCCTCTGAACCTTGACGACTCATGCACCATTTATTATTCCTTTGGGGTCCGGTATCTCCCTTGCCTGGATTCCTGCTCTCTTTCCTCCCCTGTGTTTGCAGCATCTATATTCTGTGGTATTGACAATAACTCGCTTGTCTGTGTACTAAGCTGAGTGACGGGGCGACCTGCCTCTTCCAGCAGCACCAAAGGACTCTGAAGTGTGCCGCTCCCAAGGAATTAGCTACCTTCTCTGTCTGTGAATTCTAGTGTTGCGGCATGTTTTCAGACCAACGCCAGTGCTAATCGGTGTTGTTGTCATTGAAAGCACAGATTGCCCCCATCTGCTTGCTTCTCCTCTGCCCTCACCCCTGCCACCCTCTCTTAGCATGTCAGTAGGAATTTTTAGACTCTCTCACCTGCTCCTCTCTGCAATCTAAAGCTGTTTAAATTCCTTTGCTAGCTGCTTGCCTCTCAGTAATTCCTGTTTTATCTGTGAAAAAGCAGGGCTGTTTTCCTGGGTGTCATGTCAGTTTCAATAACTTAGTGGGTGTGACAAGACATACAGTTGCTGCCAAAGTTGAACCTTTGGGTGAATGTCCCGGACAGGTTTCACTGTGGTATCGTTCCTTTTGATTGATGTCCATTTTGTATTGCTGTCCACTTCTGATTTGGTAGCAGGCTGCTCTTTACTGAGCCTGTTTAACTAAGACGGTGTCTACTAAGCTTCCTCCTCAGTGGAGTAAATTATCCCCCCTTCAGCTTATTTGTGTAATAACATGGAGGTGCACTTTACAATTGGTAAAATGATAGAGATCCCTGCCCCAAATAACTTACAATGGAAGGCATGAACAATTGCAATATGGCTAATGGGTGAAGAGCACTGTGAGGACAGGATAAAGTCTCCTTGCTCTGTCACTGTATCCTGGTCTGCAATGGGTCAATATAATAGTTCAACAGCATTTTCTATAGGTGTTGGCAAGGTGGGCATTCTTCCAGGACTGTCTTAAGACTGACTGACTGCATCAGGATGTGCCTGGACTGGAATAATCGTGAGGATTCTCCACAGTTCCCTCAAGTGCATCCCAGCCTTGTTACCAGTCGCTGCCTTCCGGTCGCCAGATTGTTCTGCCTGGGTTTAAACTGTCTGCATCACGGTGTCAATGAGCTTGAGTATGTGATGGTTCCAAGACCAATATCACAACCTGAAGGAGGTAATTGCACAATGTTCTCTGTCTTGTGGGGATGTTTCCTCTTGTAAAATCAAACAGCCAGTCTCTTTCTATTGGCAGTCCCTGCCCAAAGCCCTTGCTAGTGCAGTATCTCACTGCTACAGGTGGGTATCATCTCCTGGTCAGGACTGGAGTGGTCCATAGGTGGAGTGCTGGGAGGAAAACTAAGCATGAAGGAGGCTGGAGGCTGTTCCTTCCAGCTCAAGTTTGGGATTTCTTTGGGAGGCACTTGACATAGTGCATAAGATAAACTGCAAGTAAGTACGCCCATGAAGGAAGCAGCTGCCTGTTATACTGAAATGGAATCTGTGGGTAGTGAGAAGCTCCAACCCATCCATAAAGGACTTAATGCAGGAAACAGATCCCCAGGACGGGAAGGCACTGAACTGAGATCTAAGTGCAGACAAGGAATTCCAGCAACTCCTCCAGGGCTGGTAAAGGCAGAGATAGACTTAGCGTTGCTTGTATTTCTGTGATTCTGGTCAGCATTGCATGAGCTGTGTCTTGTGGGAAGTGGAGTGCGGCTGATGCTGCTGACTCCAGGGAAATGCTGTTTGTTTGCTCCCTGCGCTAACTGGCAAGTCACAATCTCTCGCCTCTGAATTTTTTCTGGTTCCTCTTTGTTTAACTTTTTGCCTGCTGGAACCAGGCAGGTTTGCCTGCTGAAGCCTGTGGACCATGCGTGTCCTTCACACAGCCCTTCCTAGGAGCCCTATAACCATGCTCAGGGAGTTTGGATTGGTGGGAAGGGGCGAGGGCATGGCTGAGACAGAGCTCACACTGTGGTTTCTTTCACAGCTGTGGCTGCTAGAGGCTCATGCTGTGGTTGTCTTCAGCTGACACTGCTAGTGCCTTTGCTATCCTTGCCAGGCACTGCTGTGAGAACATTGTGGGAGACAACCAGCACTGGCCGGGGCATTAGGTGATTGAGGGAGTTGTAACCTCTGATTCTCTGAACAGTACGGAGATGGATTTGATAAGTGACGCTGGCTGGTATTAATTATTTGTGCATCTTCCTAAGTATTCATAGCACTTCACAGGCAAATAACACCTGTGACTTCCCTGAGGAGGATCATCAGCAATAGTGAAGGCACATGCAGCACAGTAAAGAGGGCTGGAAAGGTCACCTTTGTGCTTTCCAATCCCCCAGCTGATTGTGCAGTGGGCTGGTCTCCCATTGTAACTAAAGGCTGCTGTGGTACACCACTGCCAACAGCCCCGAGGTGGCAACACAGCTGCTAGCGATCAGCACGGGGTAGCCACACTACCTATGTTGGCAGCATGGCGTGGGAGTGGTGTAGGAGGATCCCACTACAATGAGGTGACCTTCCTGCAGCTCCAGCAGCGTGGTGCCAAGTGGCTGCAGTGCAAGGATCTGGGCTAACGGGGGCAGGAAGAAAGGAGGAGGAGAACGAGGGATCCAGCAGTAAGATCATGGGGTTGCGCTGGGGTTGCTTTATCAGAGTGCTTGGTGGTTCTGCTTCGCTTTTTGCTGTGGGTACTGTTGCGTGGTGGTGTTAGTACAGTCTCTGTCTCCATTTCGTGTGTGTATGACTGAGGAGTTCAATGAGAAAGGGGCAGGAGTGCCCCTTTCCGCCCAGGAGAATGGAGGGGCTGAGGGAGAGCAGAGGGGAGGAACACGGGGACTAGGACAGGTGGCCTGGCTGTGTTGAATTGGCAGCAGTGAACCAAATGGCAATAAGTTAATGGCAATAGCCAAAGTAGATGGTGTTTGGGGTCCTTGCAGCTGAGGTAAAAACAGCTGATTGACTCAGGCAAAGATGTCTGGGAGGGGAGAGGGCTTTCTGAGGGAGCTCTGGACTCTGAAGGGCTGCTACTGCGAGAGTGCAGGGGGACCATTAGGACCCAGTGCCCTGGGGTGTTTCCTCAGTGGAAGTCTTATGGGGACGGAAAGGGATGCTGGGAGGCCTGGCTCTGCTCCTTTACCCCCTGGCTGGAGTGAGGATTACTTTCTGGGTGGGGTCCTTAGGGGCAGCCCTCTTGTGGCTACGGATGGTGAATGTGCCCTGCCTGGAGGAGGCAGGGCAGTGGCGGGGGCCTTGAGCAGCTTCGTAGCGCAGGCCAGGATTGGGCTGGGGGCTGATTGGCCACAGCTATACAATGCCCAGGTGGGACACGTGCATGAATTCTGAGGAACAGCTGTGGCAGGCGTAAGCTGGGTATGTTCAATCAGTAACATGTTCCGGATAAGATTCCCTAAGCCTAAGCTGATAGACAGTGGCTCTGGGAGTTACAGGGAAATGTCCGGAATGGTTTATGAGAACTTGCTTGCTGGCCTGCAGACACCTGGCAGCAGAGTTGCTACAGGATTGTGAAGCAGAGAGAAGAATGCAGTAAATGCAGAAGAAAGGAAATAGATTCCTTCCTTATCTCACTTACCTGTGTGTGTGTTTTGTGACAGACAGGCAGGGCGTAGGCTAGGCAAGGCCAGACATGACTGTACTTCCTTGCGCTGCTGACACCTCAGCTGCAGTCTAGCCAGGCAGGCCTGCCTGGCTTGCTCACTGGAGCTGCATGGAAGGGCACGGTTCCTGAGTGATCTGCCACAGCCCAGAGGGGGTGGAATTCGACTTGAACCTCAGCTGGAAGAAAGGTGTCCCTGGGGCTGTTAATCTGAGTAGGGAGGCAGTCATGGTCTTGCTAATTCTGGAGAACATTCCTCTGAGACCTGCTTTTACCACAACCTGGCCGCCTCCCTGTCCTGTAACTCTCAGGGCATTTTTAAAGCTGGTGACAGGCTGGGTCTTGCTCACTGGATCGTTGCTTTCCATTAAGAATGAGGGCAGGGCAGCCTGGACTTTGCCGTCACTGAAATTAACCAGCACTAATGGGTTCAGGAACAAAACAGGAAATGCCAGGAATCTGCCTGGTACCTTGCAAATGTTCCTGGCAGAATCCCATTTTGGCAAGGTTCCAGATTTTATTCTGGGGACTGTTTTGTCCCATGAAAGCCGTGAGGCAGCCTGGCCTAGTGGACTAAGCACAGGCTTGGGAGCCCAGGAACTTCTGCATTTTAACCACAGCTCTGCCACTGACTTGCTTTCTGTGGCTGTGGGCAAGACACTTAACCTCTCCAACCCAATTTCCCCATCTGTAAAATGGGGATGAAGATATTGTGATGCATCCTGGGAATACCCAGGGTTGGGAGGCACCCTGCTATCACCTACCCCTACTGTGCTACTGTGAGGAAGCCTTGTCTTTGCCTGCTGGGGGTCAGCTCCCCAACTCTGACCTGCCCCAGGCAACACAAGCACCCCCTTTGCAGGCCCACTGTCACTTTACACTTAACACTAGGCATGCTCCAGCCCCTGAGCCCCTCCCAGAAAAGTCCAGCCCCTGCTCCACTGGCCACCTGCAGTATTCGCAGACTTGCTGTGCCCAAAGGAACAGTATGCCCCAGCTTACCAGTTACACTTAAATCACTGCTCTGCTTAACGCACAACACTTATGTATGTTTGTTTATTTAGCAAAGTCTAGTGATAGCAAGCAGAAGTACTGGAAACAGATGGTTGCATATAAAATAAAATTTACATGCATTCTAGAACCTAGACTGAACATAAGAAAGGCCGTACCGGGTCAGACCAAAGGTCCATCTAGCCCAGTATCCTGTCTACCGACAGTGGCCAATGCCAGGTGCCCCAGAGGGAGTGAACCTAACAGGCAATGATCAAGTGATCTCTCTCCTGCCATCCATCTCCACCCTCTGACAGACAGACAGGCTAGGGACACCATTCCTTACCTGTCCTGGCTAATAGCCATTAATGGACTTAACCACCATGAATTTATCCAGTTCTTTTTTATCTGACTTATCTAGATACTTTCATGTCTTCGACCAATGCGCACCCAGAGTCCTTCCAATGTTCTGCAGCCAGGCTTGGCCATGATCTTCTGTTCCTAAGCCCCTTCACACAGTAAGCTTGCCCCCTGGGTGGAAGATGCTGTGTGTTGCTTTGCATTACCTGATGTACCAGACTAATCCTTTGGTATTAGGCACAAGCAGGATGACCCCCTGCTGATTGTTTTGTTCCTTAGGTTCTCTCCCCTGTAGATTTTGACAAGCTTTTAATTAGTGTCAGGCTCAGTATGCAAATAGGCTGCTGTTGTGAAGTGGACAATACACTATGACCAGACAGAGAAATAAGGGTCGCTTACCCACTGCCTGACACAAACCTGTCTGACACATGTAACCTCATGGAGACCCTGTCTTACCTTAGGAACATAATTTTCATTATAGGTACATAACTTCATAAATAATATCCTTATATGCATTTTGCAATGATTATGGCCACCAGCAAGCTATTGGATCTCAGTAGAGACCTCACATGCCCCCCATGGGTGAATTACCCAACCCACGGGACCTTGTAAAACTATGTGTATCCCCTGTGCCCTATGCCAGTTGGCACTGAAGGGTCCCTGGGTCACAGATATCTCACAGAGATGAGGGCAGAAAACCTGCATTCAGCTCTTTGAAGAGGTAAACCACTGTAAGTGCTAACTACTCAGTGCGTGTGTACTCCAGTCTTCACCTCTGAACCCTGCGCTCCAGCGGAAAGCTCTTGTAAAGGGCTCTCCATTAAAAAAAAACAGGATTGGTGTTTTTCCTTCCCCACCACACCTGCTGCCTAAAATCCCCTTTCTTTAGTGACTTAGGCATTGCAACGCTGGGCACAACACCTAAATACCTTTAAAAATCTGGGCCTAGCTGATTAGGAGCTTAAATCTCATTTATTAACAGAAAAGCCAATGCAGAACGTAAATGAAACTTTCACCCCAACATCTCAGCTGTGTGACTAGATCATTCTGAGGCCACCTGTCCCCCACAATGCACGCAAGGTCATGCTGGTGGGGACAGGGCAGCATGCTTGGCAAAATGGCATTGTCTGTCCAGTGTGCCCTAGACAGCGCACATGGTGCGTATTAGGTCATGCTGCCAGGGACAACTGAGGGGATGTTTCAGAGTGGTAGCCGTGTTAATCTGCATCAGGAAAAACAACAAGGAGTCCTTGTGGCACCCTAGAGACTAACAAATTTATTTGGACATGAGCTTTTGTGGGCTAGAACCCACTTCATCGGATGCATGAAGTGAAAAATACAGGAGCAGGTATAAATACATGAAAGGATGGGGGTTGCTTTACCAAGTGTGAGGTCAGTCTAACAAGATAAATCAATTAACAGCAGGATACCAAGAGAGGAAAAATAACTTTTGAAGTGGTAAGAGAGTGGCCCATTACAGACAGTTGACAAGAAGGTGTGAGTAACAGTAGGGAGAAATTAGTATTGGGGAAATTAAGTTTAGGTTTTGTAATGACCCAACCACTCCCAGTCTTTATTCAGGCGTAATCTGATGGTATCCAGTTTGCAAATTAATTCCAGTTCTGCAGCTTCACATTGGAGTCTGTTTTTGAAGGTTTTTTTGTTGAAGAATTGCCACTTTTAGGTCTGTTATTGAGTGACCAGAGAGATTGAAGTGTTCTCCTACTGGTTTTTGAATGTTGTGATTCCTGATGTCAGATTTGTGTCCATTTATTCTTTTCCATAGAGACTGTCCGGTTTGGCCAATGTACATGGCAGAGGGGCATTGTTGGCACATGATGGCATATATCACATTGGTAGATGTGCAGGTGAACGAGCCCCGGATGGTGTGGCTGATGTGATTAGGTCCTATGATGGTGTCCCTTGAATAGATATGTGGACAGAGCTGGCACCGGGGTTTGTAGCAGGGTTTAGTTCCTGGGTTGGTGTTTTTGTGGTGTGGTGTGGTGTGTAGTTGCTGGTGAGTATTTGCTTCAGGTTGGGGGGCTGTCTGTAGGGATGTTGTGTTTTCTGGGGATGTGTCAGTGGCCACTCTACACCTGAGTCCAGTGCTCACCTCTACCCAGGCTCTTTCCCGGGGGTCCTCTTTGTTCCAGGCTCTGCCCATGGTGTGAGGCCTCTTGTCCCAACCAGAGTAAGACCCTTCTCTGGAATTGGGGTTTCAGGGAGGTCCATGCATTGCAACTCTTTTCCCAGGACAGCAGGTGATCTTTGCCAGCCAGGCTTCCAGCCAGTGTCTGCGAGACCCCTGGCGGAGACCTGGCCCTCCTGGATGCCTGCTGACTGCAGCCCTCTGTCTAGGCGGCTCCCCTCTCTAGGAGCACCTCTTACAGGCTCCCCATTCAGGTGGCTTTCCTGGATAGGGTTGCCAGGTGTCCGGTTTTCGACCGGAACACCTGGTCAAAAAGGGTCCCTGATGGCTCGGTTAGCACCTCTGATTGGGCCATTAAAAGTCCGGTTGGCGGTGCAGGCAGGCTCCATGCCCAGCTCCCGGGAAGCAGCTGGCATGTCCCTCCGGCTCCTGGACAGAGGGCTGGCTGGGGGGCTCTGCATGCTGCCCCTGCTCCGAATGGTGGCTCCACAGCTCCCATTGGCTGGGATCTGAGGCCAATGGAAGCTGCGGGGGTGGTACCTGTGGGCTAGGGCAGCGCGCAGAGCCCCCTGACCCCTCTGCCTAGGAGCAGGAGGAACACACCAGCCACTTCCTGGGAGCTGCCCGAGGTAAGCGCCACTCAGAGCCCGCACCATGAACCCCCTTCCATACCCTAACCTCCCACCCCAGCCCTGAGCCCCCCCTGCACCCAAACTCCCTCCTGGAGCCTGTGCCCCCTCCCACACTCCAACTCAGCCCCAGCCCGGAGCCCCCTCCCATACTCTGAACCCCCCAGCCTGGAGCCCCCTCCTACACTCAAGCCTCTCAGCCCCAGCCCCACACCAGAGCCTACACCCTTAGCCAGAGCTGTCATGCCTCCTGCACCCCAACCCCCTGCCCCAGCCTGGAGCCCCTTCCCACACAATGAACCCCTCATCCCTAGCCCCACCCCCAAGCCTGCACCCCTATCTGGAGCCCTCACCCCATCCCACACCCCAACCCCCTGCCCCAGCCTGGTGAAAATGAGCGAGTGAGTGAGGGTGGGGGAGAGCAAGCGACGGGGGGGGGGAATGGAGTGAGTGCGAGGCCTTGGAGAAGGGGCCAGGCTGGGCCTTTGGGGGAAGGGGCGGGGCAGGGGGCGGGGCACAGGTGTTTGGTTTTCTGCAATTAGAAAGTTGACAGCCCTATGACTCTGGAGTGCTCACCCTAGCTCCCCACTCACCCCTCCCCTGTATGCTCCTTTTCCTGTTGCCCTTTAGAGTTCTCCTCTAACTGAGCTTGTGTTAGACTAAAGCATCTCTTCTAGAGAGTCCGTTTTGATTTGAAGAGAGGGAGAAGCCACCACTTCCCTTAGTAGTTTGTTCCAACGGTTAACTTAACTATCCTCACTGCTAAAAATCTCCTCCAATTTTGTGTGACTTTGGTTCTAGGGACCCACCTTTAAACCTTCAGATGTTAAATGAGCCACTTCAGTGTCCATATTCTACCTCAAGTATCCCTTTCTAAAAACCATAAGGGCACATGTGGGAATCCACTAGTGTATGTAACAGGATGCTCCTATAAGGGCAGAACTTTTCCTGACCTTTAACAGCCTCCACAGTGTGATATGTGGTGTCAGAAAAATAATCTTTTAAAGGACACAGCAGAGAGATTTTTCAGGATATATAAGGAAAAGCTGTTCTCACTGTTCTTAACAACCCCTTGAAATCTCACTAGGCAACAACAATACTCAGCTCTCTCAATACTTTTTATCCGTAGGTGTCATTGTAAGGAGGTCAGTACCACTACCCCCAGTTTACAGATAGGAAAACTGAGGCATGAGGAGGGAAAATGACTTGCCTGAAGTCACTCAGCAAACCAGTGTCAGAACTGGGAGTAGAACCCTTTTCTCTTGAGTCCTAGGCCAGTGCTGTATCCACCAGCTCATATTGCCTCACGTATGTAAACCATCTTCTTTCCAGAATTTGCTTGTTACCTCGTTGTGCTGAGCATCTGTTTTAAAACTATTGACACTGGTTTACTTCCTAGTTCCTGCACAGAAGTAGAATGGAAACTTATGGTTGGCAAATCTCTATGCAGTGAGGCAAATAGAGCCAGAAAATGACAGTTGCTGATGGTCCAGGGGCACATCCTCATCCTAACTTGTGCACTCAGGTTTTAGTCTAACTGTAAGTGTTTATGCTCTTCGTTTAACTCGATGGAATTAACTCTCTTTTTTTTTTTTTTTTTTAGTGGGGCTGCCAGAGACGACGACATCTGAATTGAAGGATCCAATTTGCAATGATCAAAAACAGCTTTATGACACTGTTTCACTGGATATTGACCCTTTTTACCTTGTCATCAGTCTAAATCTTGCCAGGTCAGTATATCCTGAAAGCTAAATCAGCTGCTGGTCAGTAGCCAAATAGGAAATAAACAGGTGGTCTCAGTCCAGGCCCTAGTGCCCACATTGCCCCACCCTTCTAGAAAGGTATTGTGGTTGGTAGCTTTGCTGGCAACATTAGCATAAAGAGGCACATTTAGTTATTGGCATAGAGTCAGAGTTACCCGCTTACTTAAAGAAATTTTTCACATAGAACAGGATCAAGGCCCATCTGATGGGAGGAGTATGGGGGATGTTGTACTGCTGCTATCTGCACTGTACCTATTCTGCACTGCAGTCTCTGGGACAGTCAGTTATGCTCATTTAATTAGCCTGAAATTTACTTTTTAAAATGTACAGAGCCATCTTTGCAGATATATTAACCTAGAGTCTATAACCTTTGAGAATATTCCTCCTAGGTGGCAGCCTGTTTTTAATCCAACGATGGAAAACCCCCTAGGATTCTTGCACTGGAGAGAAACTCTTTTACACCATTTAATACAGAACTGTAAAATCATTAGGTCACTCTTTACAACCGCTCTGATCAATTGGTGAGAACTTCTCCCGCAAAGCACAGAGACTGCTCTGTTGCTTTTACATTTCTTTTTGACAATGGATTGAAGAATGAATCCCTTTAAGTGAGTATCAGACCCAGAGAGTAAGGAGCGGGGGAAGAGAGAGAGAGAGAGAGCACCTCTATGGCTGATATCAGAGATCATTTTCATTTTAAAGTTCCCCAACTAGTAACACAGTGGAGGTCGGGCTCTTCCCCTTGTTGTTTATTAAGACCATCTCCAAATTGTGCTGTTATACCTAAGGGGCTATATAAACAGAATGTCATATGTAATTTCATTTTTGTGGGGGGCTGGATGCGCTCTTTTCTTCCGGGTCCAAATGAACTGGCTTACCTTTTAAAACCTTATTTTCTAGACATCTTTTGCTTAGTGTCTGGGGCACGTTAAATGCTAGGATCCCAGACATCATGACTTAGTCCTGGTGGGGAATGACTGATGAGTAAAGATTAAGTAAATATGTATGAAGGATGAGTAAGAGGGAGGGGAGATATCCAGCTAGTGTGTGAAGGAGGTAAACTCCAAGGAGATGAATTGGTTAGAGTGGTGTGAAAGGGGACAAAGAGGAGTAATGCGACAAAATCAAATAAGGAAAAATGTTGATTGTCAGGAAAATCTTCCTGACAATGAGCTGCATTGTTCTCTCGGGGAAGTGGTGGTAGTCCCATTGATGGGGGTGTTTAAAGATATGCTGGGCAACAGAAAACACACTGCGGTGATCAGTTCTGTCTTGGTGGGTGGATGGTGTAATGCTGGCTATGTAGATTGGTGGAGGAAGAAGTGGAGGAAATTGTGTATTTCGCAGCACACAAGGAATGTTTATTAAATGTAGTTCACCAAATGACCGAACGACCCACAAGGTGGTTTGGCAAGAGCCCGCTGTTAATTACAACATTGGGAATATTTACGCCTCCCCTTTTAAAACACATCAGATAAGGTAATTCTGGGTGGCAGAAATAGACATGCCATCAGCAGCTTGGTGGGTTGGGTTTATTGTTTGTCACAGGCCATGGCTAAGCTCTACTGTGTTAAATTAAAAGAGAAAAAAATCTCTAATAAAAGATCATTCAAAAGCAGAGGCAGGTAAACGTGGCCAAGGGGAATCCCAACCGTGCAGTGGCATCATGCTGGTGGCACTCCACGGACTCCCCAAAATGCTGCTCCTGATCTCCTGGCAAGGAACCGCGCAGCATTAAGTCAGCCCCAGGAATTTAATCCTTAGGAGGCTGTTGGGCAGTTTAAGAGATTCGGAAGGAGATCTAAACATTAATGACCTGATTTAGAGATTTGAGGTTGGCTCTGAAGCTAGCAGAACAGCAGTAAGTTGGGAAGCATTGGCTGGACTGGATTTCAAACCGTGGGCTCAGGGCCCATTGAGTGCCTACCTGGTTATTCTAATCAGAAAGCTTGGGTTCAAGGCTGAGCTTGTAGTGCTCCTTAACTAGTTCTCCCTGAGCTGGTAATGCTCATGGGCAGTTCACCAAGGCATCAGGCGAGGTGTAGTTATACCCAGCTGAGACCTGTGACAGTAATCAGAAGGCGTATGATGTAGTGCATAGGGCACTGGACCTGGGTTTTAATCCTGATTCTGACCTGCTGTGTGAACTGGGGCAAGTCACTTCACCTCTCCATGCCCTTTGTTTTGTCTATTTCGATTGCAAGCTCTTCGGGTCAGGGACTGTCTCTCACAATGCGTCCGCACAATGGGACCCTGATCTTGACTGGGGCCTCTAGACGCGACTGTAATACAGGTGATGGTGATCAATTCGCAAAGAGCACTCTAAGGAAGTGAGGGTGACTGAGACTGGGCCCCCTTGATTTCAGTGGCAGGCTTGGGTACAATGAAGGATTCACAGCATCTGCAGCGGTTTTTATTTAATTTTGAGGGGCTTCTGCTGAGGAGAAGAAACTCATTACTAAATCGTTGGCACTGACTGGGAGGAAGCTCACACTGCTGATGGGTCTTTCTATCCCTCCAGACCTCCCTCCTGTCTGGGTTTGTGCTGCTGTTTTGGTTGGTGTAGGACAGCCCAGAGAGCTGGTAAGGAGATCTGAGGTTTAGGTGTGTCTGCTTCATATGGGCTGGGCTCTCCTTATTCACCAAGTAAGTCTGACTGAGGCACATGCTTTCTTCCTGTGTCGGGAGTGACTCAGGTACAGGAGCTGATAAAACCACCTGAGAAGAGAAAGCGAAGCACACTGGAAAGCCAGCTGCAAGCTCACTGCTCTGCTCTGGTGTATTGTGTATTCATGCCTGGATCCCCAGAAATGACTTTGCACTGGCTGCTAACCCTGAGCTGCCTCTGTGTCTCTCTCTTCCTGCCTGCAGCCATCGGTACCAACAGAAGAGAAGGTGAGGCTTACATGATTAGATCTTCCTGCTTCAGTTTAGAAAACTGATTCCACTTACAATTTTTTTTTTTTAATTCTGCACTGGGTGAAGGGTACTTCAAATGACCTTAACTGCTACAGAGCCCCTAGGTGAGACCACACCAAGCTGTGAGATCTCACTCCCCTTCTCCTGGGATTTCTCAGAGACGCTTGTGGATGGGCGTGATAATGTTTTGGTTGGGAATAAACACTTGATACTGTACTATTATCTGGATTTCCTCAGAACTTAAACATCACAGGAATGCTGCATTGGTTCATCAGGACCACTGGTAGCCCAGATTATTCTGGGACCCTCTTTAAATAACTTACTGGCGTGTAACTACTTTCTTTAAAGACTCTCTATTTGAGAGAGATTTGGGTCTGAACATGCTAATTACACTATGCTGTATTGTGTTAATATAGCACTTTTAGTAGCCCAAAGTGTATGTTGCTAAGCCAATGCATGAACTGGAAGAAGAGAGCCTTTTTTGGTTTAGTAACACTTACAGAATTCAGATCTTGTGGAGATTTGCCTTTCAAAATGTTTTGTGTTAGACCAGGTCTGCACACCCAGTGTTTGCAGCTTTCTGGTGAACACATGTACAGTTATCTGTTGTGACACCACACAACTAGTGTTTTTATATGTTGTGAGATACTCTGTATGATGGTGTTTGGTTATATATCTATACATGTTTGAATGGGTGATTGTGACCGGTACTGTGACAGTGCAACTATTTATGTGTGCGGCTGTATGACGGTGTGACACCTTGCCTGTATAGTATGTTTTGCTACATTGCATTGTATTGCATGTATGGTTACAGAGTGTGTATTGACAGTAGTAGGGTCTTCATAGACCGTGCAAGCTGGTCTGACCTTATGGCTATTGCTGCTACTATGTATCATAACCCATGATAGTGTCACACCATTGTATAGGTGTGTTTGTGACTGACTTGAATGTGTGTTGTAGGCAATGACATGCCACAAAGTTTGTTTATAGATATTTGCTTAACACTGTAAGTTTGAGGGCAGCATCTGTGACTACGTTGATAAAGGCGTGCTGCTGTGTATACTTCATATTTGCCTAAATGTATTTTGTTAGAGTTTAATACATTTTAAATTTTAGTGGCTTGGAAGTAGGGTCTATAATTTCAATTATTTTTAATGTAAACACACCAAGAGATGATAGAAAAAGTAAAGGAAGAAGTATTGAAAACAATCCTGTTTTGCAAAAACAGATCTGATTTATGTAAGGTGCAGCACTAATCAGATTATTAAAACACATATAATTATATCTGAAATGAAATCTCTTAATAAATCATCATAGTTTCTCTTCCCTTTTCCTGCAGTAAATGAATCTGTGTAGTCAGACGTTCAGTTTATGTGGACTTTGAACTTATTATTCGCACTTGGTATAGAGTGACAACCAATGGCAAATTATTGACAGGCTCTTATTGAGCAGGATTAATCTATTACAAACTTCCTGAATCAGTTAATCAAAAATAGCTCAATTTTAATGTTGTTTGTACTCTCTCCTGCACTCACCAACCAGCCATGTCCTCGCAATTAATACACTTTGGTTTACAACTGAACTATTTAAATCAGATTAGCTAAATATGAAATCTCATTTAGTTACAGAAGATCAGAGGCTGGTTTTTCAAACTGCTCAGCAAAACCCGTTGTAATAGATGTGTATGTTGTGATGTAGGCAGGTGTGTGACACTAAAAGTTTCCTGATGTAGGCAGTGTGTCATTCAATGAGTGCATGCGTGGTTGTCAGCATGGCATTGTTTATAATTATTTGGGCATGGAAGGCTGTGCACTAGCATGAAACAATTTTTTCCATGTGCCATTATATGTGATGGTGCGAGCTGTGTGTCACTTGTGGCGTGCGTGTCTTTTTCGGTTGGCTGTGGATTTATACACATTTGCCTCTACCCCTGCAGGTATTGGTGCCAGAGAGGGAGATCTAGGTTTACCTGTGCCTTGCGTCTGTTAAAGGCTGGTTCTCAAGCGTTTCTGGTGAGAGAAACATCCTTGGATGTATCAGGACCGTGGTGGAGTCAGATGTGTGGGGCTCAGCAGTGTTTGTTGTCCCCTTCAAGTGGGGAGAGTTTGGCACATGGATTGTAGGTGCTCTCATTATTCGGAGGCGAGAGAGGCTTTGGCAGCTGGAAGGGAGACTGAGAGAGTGCTGGATACCGGTGTGTGTTTCTGGGGCTGAAGGAATGGGTTGGATTTGGGTGCTAGCTGGCAAGGGTTGAGCCCACAGGTTCATCTTGCTGTGATGGGGTGGAGGAGGTGGCATGCTGGGCTGGGGCCCTGAGAAATACAGAGCTCTGTGCAGTTGGCACATGCCATGGGCTGGCCTCCCTAGTGCTTCCTCCTCTGACATTTAACTGTAGGAACGAATGGGTGGGTGTTTGGGGCTCACTGACCAGCAAAGACAGCCACCCCCGGTCTGCGCCTTTCCGCCTGACAGGGATTCCTCTGCACTCTCCTCTGGGATGTACAGACCCTGCCAGGTTCCCAGGGCTCATACTGCAGTAATGAGCTCTTCAGGCTGGCCTAGAGATCTCAGACTCAGGCCTTTTCCTGGCAGAGGCCTGGGAAGCTCCACTGGCTCGGCACAGTGCTTTGTGTGCCACTTGGAAACTAGACAAGAGGGACATCTCTGCCATGTCTCCTCAGCTCTGTCTTTGTGTTTGTCCAGCCCCAGACAGAGTGATGTGCGTAGGAAAAGCAGGGTCAGGCCAGAAGAGGCATCATCCTGCAACATCACACTCCCCTCCTCTGCTCCTCCCAGGAAGCACTGACGCAAAATACATTCAATGTGGGAATTGCAGAGCCCCGGAGAGCCCGTAGGGGAGAAATACTGACGGCCTGGAGGAACAAGGCAGCCTGCTGAACTCCATGAATACTGTTGCCCCTTTTCGACCCGAGCGGCTAGTCAAAGTTCGGGGCCCTGGGGACGTTCCGTTTGGAAGTAGAAATTGATGGAGTCTGGGATTTTCTTTGGTGCAGTTTTGTTCATTTGCAAGGTACAAAGCCCCGCTTCTCTGAACGCAGGAGGAACTAGGGACAAAAGGAGCAGTTTCCTAGCTTACAGTCCCAAGCCGCTTTAGCCAGGACCTGACCCAAAAGCGCTCTCGCTTTCTCCTGAGTCATGCTGTGCTCATGGGCTCCTGCTTGGCTTTCTTCCTCCTCTGAGCCTCTCTGTCTCCAGCTTGTCTTTTTTACACACACGTGCACATGGCCCCCTCCCCAAAAGCCCCCTGTCTTCTCAGGGTCTGTCTACACTGCAATTAGACACCTGCAACTGGCCAGTGCCAGCTGACTTGGGCTCATGGGGCTCAGGTAAGGGGCTGTTTAACTGAGGTGTAGACGTTTGGGCTTGGATTGGAGCCTCGGCTCTAGGACCCTGTGAGGTGGGAGAGTCCCAGCGCTCATGCTGCAGCCTGAGCCCAAACATCTACATCACAATTAAACAGCCCCTTAGCCCAAGTCAGCTGGCAGGGGCCAGCAGCAGGTGTCCAATTGCAGTGCAGACCATACCCTCAGTCCAGAACTCCTGGGTGGGCTCACAATCCTCTTTTCTCTTGGGCCAGGGAGGGGCTTCCCCTTAACTTGTCCTGACAGTTATGCTAATTGAAGGGTGCGTTCACACCCAATCTCAAAGCGGTTTGTGTTTCAAGCAGCCCCCAGTCTCTCTCAGCATAGCAATGCCACAGTGCCTACAGCTGAGTGCAGGGCAGTGACATGAGTTATGGTTTAGCTCATTACAATGAAATAAATAGTATTGCCAAGCCACGACTCTGACTTCTTGTGGGCAGAGGCAGACTGGTGATGCTGCTGCTGCTGCTGATTGATGCAAGATGTGATCAGTTCATGGAGGCAAGCAAGATTTTCTGCTCTCCCATGCTTGACGAGTGATCAACACGGCTAAGACTTCAGGGGAGAAAGGAACTTCTTTCCCTATTTCGGGACCCAGTTTGGGCTCCCTGTCAGCTCTGTGGTGATGAGGAGGAATTCCAGGCTTTGGCAGACTTTCAGTGACCCGTGCGCATGTCTGATGGCACAAAACTTTGTGGACTTCGGTGTCATTCGCCTAGAGCAGGCACAATCCAGTGAAGAGTCTGTTGTGGAGATGGCAGTCCAGCGGTGAATTCTAGCTGCATTGAACTGACCGTCTGCTGGTTTTATTAATCTCCTAGAAGAAACAAATAGGAAAAGAAGATTGCCTGTGGATTCAGCCATCTCCATGGGACCTTACACGGAAAGGGGAGAGGTTATGGTTGTCATGGAAGATTTATTACATTTAAATGTGTTGGTTCCCAGGTGCTGAAGAGACTCTTTGCATGCTGATTTGGTCTGTAACGTTGCCAGCCTCATTCTTCACTACAGCTGAAATGTGAGTTGCACAGACTCAGGACCAACCCTATTTTCCTCTAAGGGCTGGTCTGCACTACAAAGTTAAGTCTGTTCAACTACATCGCTCAGGGCTGTGAAAAATTCCACACCCCGTGTGTTGTAATCGAGCCGACCTAAGCCCCAGAGTAGACGCTGCAAGGTCAACAGCAGAATTCTTCTGAGACCCTAGCCACCGCCTCTTGGAGTGGTGGGTTTACTACAGCAGTGGAAGAACTTCACTGTGCCACTATAGCATTCCTATATAGCATATAGCTACACCCTTCTTTATACATGAATTTAAGAATACAACAATGGTAGGGAGCCCAGGGCTTGCCCGTCTTCTGCTCCCGCCCTCCAGAAGCTGGAGTCATGATCAGAACAGCAGGCGAGAGTTTCTCCCTCTGTATGGTATCAGGGATGCTTTGAGAATGAGGTTTTGCTGGGCACGTACTCTGGACCCCCCCATCTTGGCACAGCATTAAAGAACCCCAGCTGTTCTATCTGCAGGCCTCACCTTTTCCGAACAGCTGGAGAATTCAGTTTTCCCAAGGTAGGGCCTCTCAGCACCAGATAGGAAAGAGCTTTTCCACTGTAAATCCCCTTCTTCCCTCAGCCCTCAAACACAGCATCGCATTATTGACTCAGACAGTTTAGGGTTTTTTTTAAACTTAATCTGCTTTAGCTGTCCTGGGCAGAGGCTCCTGGGGAAAGCCCAGCAGTAGGAACGAACACTCAGTCCAGTATGGGACACCACTTCAGTTAATAATGCATTAGCCCAATCTATTGCCCTGGGCCAAGGCTATAGATGTCGCCCCCAGCATACTCCATGCGAAGGCAAGATGTGAAAATGTGCCCTGCTCTTATCCCCATAGGATGTGCTGACACCAGTTTAACAATCTGGCCAAACTTCTGGGATATGCAAAAGCTTCTTGGATGCTGTGCCCACGTGATCAGACAGCATTAAGCCGGCCACAGTGAACCACACAAGGGAGTCAAATGAGAATGGAAACCTGTTGAGAAAAATCTGGCTCAAGGAACCACTTCTGTGGCTCTGGAACAGACTAGTCTCCCAGTGGCAGGATTGCAAGTAGAGAATTATGTTACTGGAGTGGACCGAACTTGGATGGCGTATTCATTATGTTAGCAGCCCTGGCTGATGTATGTGAATGTGTTTGTCTGCCATGCACGTTAATGGTGCATGGGCGAGGATGTCTGTGTGTGTTTGGGGGGGGGGCGCTGGGCACTGTATGTCTAGGTGGTGGGAGTAAAGGGCTAGCCCAGCACGGTGGGTCACAAATGTGAACAACATTTTTAAAGGAAGAGGACAATGGGTCTAATTCCTAAGTAAAAATCTGAGTGCTAAAATACCAGGGGAGAGTTAGGTCTGCTCCCTGCAGCTGTGCTGGAGGGCAAGCAGGTTCCTAGGAGCCTTTCCCTGGCATGCTGCCCATCCTGGGGCTGGGGAGCACAACCACCAGGTGGCGATGGGGAGTGAGCACTGCCAGCAGCACTCAGCAGCCCAGGGATGGAGGGCAGAGGCTATCCCCTTCTGCAGCGTGGATGGCTCTGTGTCTCGAGGCAGATGTTAGCACTCAACGGAAGTGGAAAATGGCAACCATGTGTTACCCATCCTCACTCTATGCACCAGATTGCTGCTTGCTCTGGAATTCCCCCGATCAGTGTCTCTCCTTTCCTAAGCAAGAGATTTCTTCTTTGTTCTGTTCTCAAGCTTCTCTCTGTCTCCCTCTCTCTTGTTTGTCTTAGGAAACTTTCCCTGGTTTCCCTCTTTCCAGTGTCTCCCTTTTCCTTTGCCCTTCTGCATTTTGTCTCCATTTGTAAAGTGAGGTTAGCGCTGGTAGAAGATGCTGGATTAACAGCCTGGGAAACTCAGCTTCTTGGTCTAGATGAGGTGCAGCAGGTCAGACTTCCCTAGCAGGCACAATCTCTACAAGGGCAGCTCACCCCAATGGCCCATTCAGTCCTTGGCCTCTCTGATACAAGGTGGCCAGTGATTAGCAGGATTTTTCTAATGTAGACACTTGGATGCTAGAAGCTGAGATGTTACAATTTCCAAACAGTTTGCAGATGGGGATGATTTTGAGCCAGTGACCTAGAGCAGTCTGCATCCAATTCTCCACATCTTCCCCACGTTCTAAACTTTTGCTAAATTGCTCCTCTCTTCCTGTCTCTCTGTTCTCAGCCCGTCTGTTCTTTTGACAACATCTTTGTCCTCCCACTGACCAAATGTCACCTGTAGTTGCTAAGGCCCTGTCCTTTCAACTGCCTCCTAAAGGGGACTTTGGCCCTACAGCTGAGTTTCTCTTTTTAAAAAATTGTGGTACTGAAAAATGAGCTGTGTCTAGACATGCCTGGGTGTGCCATGTACGTGAAAGCAATTCTGGTGCCTTGAAGAGAATAATGTAATTCTCTTCAGTTGTAACCCTTCTGCCAGGTGGAGTCGGCAACAACAAGGGCTGGGTTCAATATCCAGGGTCCCTCTTAATAATACAACACAGAACTGGCTCGAGTCCCCACCCAGTAATCTGGGAAAATTAAACACCACCCCTTGGCGCCTCTAAGAGGCAACGCTTCCCCTCTTGTGAGCACTGAGTCTGTAGGGCAGAGAAAACTTTTACTACAAAGGGGAAAGGAACCTGGCATTAATTTAGGGAAAAACCACAACCATGATTCAAACACATCTGACCACGAGCAAAACTCCCACCCCAGAGTACATTGGGCAGTGTCCTTTGCCTCCGTTTTTCACCTTGCGTGTAAAAATCCAACAAACTAATGTCTCTTACCTTTAACACGTCACTCCCCTCTCCCTCCAGTGCCTCCCACTCCCAGCTGCTGTCCTTGGGCAGTGGAGACCCAGCATTCAGAGATGCATTCATGTGAGTTCACCTCCCATCTGGAGGGGGAAGGAATGTCAAGCAATACCTTCCTTGCCGCTGCCACCGCAACGAGCTCACAGTTCACACCGTGTCACTGCTGCACAATTGTTCATTCTGCTGCTGTCATTTGTTGTGCCACCGTTCACTCCACCGCACCATCATCTGCTCCATCACCAATGGCCCTGTGCTGTCACCTTCTGCTGCCATCTGCTTCTCTACTGTGACCTCTGCAAATCGGTCTCTTGAGGTTCCACCCAGGTCCCAGTGATATTTCAGCTCTCAGTGTGGGTACCTCACTGCTAGTGCAGGCTGGACAGTCTCATCTGTGGAAAGGCTGTCCCACAGCACTTAGACCTGATTACTGGTGATTTCAGCTCTAGTGATCACTTAACAAAACAAAAGACTCTCTATGGAGCCTAATTAGCTCTGTTTTTAAACAGAGGAGGGGGTAGGTTAAATGGCATCCAGGAGTCTTAGGCAGAACCCACACTTCCAGGCAGGAACACCTGTCTCCCCCCCCCCCCCCCCCCCCCCCCCACTCCACTGGGATCTATGATTCACTGTAATGAAATGTTGTTACCTTTATTGTATGAATAAAGGGCAGCAGAACTGTACTTAGCCTGTCCAGACTGAGGGGGTCACCCTCAACTGAACTGAACTCACTAACAGGGGCTTTGGATGCCAGATCCCAGTGGAGAGTGTGTGTGTGTGTGTGTGGGGGGGGGAGACAGGTGTTCCTGCCTGGAAGTGTGGGTTCTGCCTCATTGCCCCTGCTTTTAAGTTTAATTTTTTTTATTAAAACTAATGTTAAAATTGTCAAATACACAGGTTAAGGAAAGCGTGTCTATACGTCTTACTAAAGTGATTTGTAACCCAACAGCAGCCAAAATTGATCACTCGGGCAACACATATGCTCTGTCTGCTGTATACCTAGGCAGGGTAGGTGTGCTCATATACATACAGTCTGGTCCTGAAGCCTTTTCTCCCCAGCTCGTGGCTAGCTGTCAGGGAAGAGCTCCTTCAGAGCTTGCTTACACAGCAATAGAAAAGTTCTCAAGCAGCATCCCAGGTAGGCTATTCAGACAATCCATTCTCTGAAGATCTGTTCCTTAGAGGAAAGCCAGATTTACACTTGGAAGGATCTGCTGGTATAACGATACTGATATATTGTACCAGCAAAGCTCTCTTCCTGTGGATGCAGCTTATATTGGCAAAGGGTTTATTAGAGCTAGCCAGCCAGAGAGTGATGGGGGGAACTTGTGTCATCCTGTACAGGAGAGATGCTCAAATGTTATTACTAAATGTCTCTAGCTCGACTCAGCTCATCCTACAGGTTTTTGTGTCTGGGGGAGATGAGTGTTCAAGACTGGAAGGCGGTGCAAGTTATTCACAGGCCCAGAGAGAGGCTGTCACACCTATCTGCGTGTGGAAGTGGGGAACATGCAGGGGGTGGTAGGTACATGTGGCTCTGACAGTGAGCACAGATTTGCAAGAGATCTTAGTAAGAAACCCTTCTGAGCTCTGGAATCTTGTTCTGAAGGAGTCACGGAGAAACGAGGCAGGTAGGGACAGCGTGAAGGGAAACAGAAAATTACATGTGAAAGAGCATACAGTTACAGACACGTTGCAAGTGATGTCAGTGTCCTCTCTTCAAAGACTGCAGTGGGGTGGGAGGTGCTCTGCACATCACAGGATCTGGCTCTTTATCCCTGGCTGAAGAGATTTCTTTGCTTGAAGGGGTTTTGCATGTGAAAATGCCGGAGAACTAGTTGCAACATTACATTAATGATATGGAGTGTTTGCCAACAATTACCACATTTGATACGTAAACCAGGGGATATCTGCTGTCTCCAATGCTGCAGCATCCCTGGCTGGGGACATAGCGGCACTGGGGTTCCCCAGGCTACAGCTGTCCCCCTCGCTCCCACCGTGGTCCATGTACTGTTGCATATTGAGTTGGACTCCGCCACACAGAATCAGTGGCTGAGTTGAAGCAAGGAGGAGGTGAGTCTGGCAGGATAGAGGCAGGTCTCAGCACTGAGATGCTGCTGAGTGCAATCAGCAGGGAGCAGCAATTAAAGGGCGCATGCTGCTGTGTGGTGGAGAGGGTGAGATCAGCTCTGGTTGGTTTGGCAGCGCTAGCAGGCCCAGGGTTTGGCTGATGTGTGCGGCTGTCTCAGGTGTTTGGAATTCTGGTCATGTCTGAACCTGGTGGTGTGCGCTGGCAGCCAGCTGGGGCAAACGTACAGCTGCTGCTGCCAGGGGCTCCCAGGATTCCTACTGCTAATCTCCGATCACAGGAGTGTTTGGATGCTGATGGGCGTGAGAGTGCAGGGAACCATTTCTGAACACACCATTCTTCCCAGCTGTCCTTATTGGGTGATCTCCCTGTTAACCAGCACACTCGGACATGCAGTCCAGCTGTGCCCCGGCCTCAGCCCAGTTTCCTGTTGCACCCAATGCTCCCCCTGCAGCAGCAGGCCCTGGCCAGTGGCTGCAATAGGTCTGCAAGCTGTTCCAAGGGGCAGGGCAGCCTTATGAAGCAGTTGCCCTGTGGGCGTCCCTGCGCACTGGTATCAGTAACCTAACAGACGCACTGCCAGCCGCTGCCCTGGATTCTCATCAAGTTTGGAAGAGCTTATCCAGACTCTTCCTGTTTTGTGGGCCTGGGGATAGTCGTAGAGTGACATCATTGCCGCATAGTGACAGATTCCCAGCTCGGCGGGTGTTCGTCTGTCCAGCGCGCTGCGTTCTGTGTGGGCTCTTTCCCTCTCTTCTCTTTCCCCTTTGGTTTGGTTCCTTATTTCTGAGCCTTCACCCCACATAAAGCACTGAACAAACATGACCTATTACTTTCTGTTGCAGATGACTTTGTGCTGGACGTATTTCTGCCATTTTCCCCTTTGTTTCATTGTAAATGGTGATGCTCCCCCCACCCTTTGTATAGACACAAAAGATTAGATCAATTAGATGAGATTCATTTTCCCTTTGCCCTAAATACCTGTCACTTGTGCTCTCTCAGGAAGTCTGGACAATGGGACACAGCCACAGCTGGTATAAACCTGCATCACTCCACTGACATACAAGGAGCGACTCCAATTCACAGAGGCTCAGAATCTGTCTGTGTGTGTGATTGGTGGTCAAATACAGCCAAACCGAAGGGCGGGGTGGGGGGGAATATTTCTTTTAAATCTGTTGCGATCCCAGCCCAACAGCACTCTGTACCGTGAGCGCTGCTGTGGTGTCAGACTTTCAGAAGTGACTAACAGACTTTGGCCTCCTACAAAATCTAGCCTCAGGATTTTGCTTTCTTAAGAAAACTTATGGTGGTTCCTGAGAGTCCAAATCACCAAAAGAACCCAGCATACCTCACACCAATTGGCATAAATCAGGGTGGCCAAACCCGAGCTCATGAGCCACATGGGGCTCTTTTACAGTTAAAATGTGGCTCGCAGAGCCCCCCCACATCCCCATCCCATTCTCCACCTACATCCTGGGGCTGGGGGAGCTTAGGGCTTCTGCCCTGTGGTAGGGTGGTGGGGCCTAGTGGCTTCTGCCCTGCTGGGAGGGCAGGTTTCGGGCCTTCAACCGCTCCTGCTGAAGCCCCGAGCCCTGGCTGGCACACCCAGCTCTCAAACTTCTGAAGATTATCGTATGCAGCTCAGAGGGTCAGTAAGTTTGGCCACCCCTGGCATAAACTAAGGACACGAATGGCTGGATGATAGAGGTCCATTAGGGTTGCCAACTCTCCAGGGCTGTCCTGGAGTCTCCAGGAATTAAAGATTAATCTTTAATTACCGATTGTGTCAGGTGATGAAACCTCCAGGAATACGTCCAACCAAAATTGGCAACCCTACGGTCCGTTCAGGTCAAGGTTGGGGCATGTTAGTGGGACAATGCACTGCCCGTACTATGCGTGTTTTCTGACTAAACAGAGGGCTTTGATATCCACAATTCTCAGGCTGGCACCCTTTACCGGCACTACATTTGCACATGAAAACTTAACCTCCAAACCTGATTCCTTCTGAGTAAGAGCTACTGGGGTCCCTCTGTTTAACTGTGGCCATGTCCTCTGCTCTTTCAGTCTGTGACTGCAATGGGAAGTCCAGTCAGTGCATCTTTGACAGGGACCTGCTCCGAGAAACAGGAAATGGGTACCGTTGCCTCAACTGCATCGACAACACAGATGGCGTTCACTGCGAGAGGTGCAAGGAGGAGTTCTATCGCCAGCGGGATGGAGAAAGCTGTCTGCCCTGTAACTGCAACCCCAGAGGTACCTGAGCAGCTAGATGGGGACACAGGAGGAGGTGGGGGGCGCTTCAGAGGGAAGAAGGGATTGCCCCGAGGGAGGGGGCCTGGGCTAGAAGTGATCAAATCCAACAGCTGTCTTGGAGCTGCTATGTATTGCCAATTAAAATAATTCCTGCCTGATTCTGGTGGATTAAATTGAATGGATCCTTAGCCATGTCTCTCCCAAACTCTATCTGTTATGGTGAGTGCTGGCCGGGTTGTGGGAAGAAGGGACAGTTTGCCCTGGGCCCCCCTTTTGAGAGGGCCCCCAAACTGAGTGGCACTGAGACCTAGCACACGGGGATGCAGCACCACTCGGGTTTGGAGGGTGACCAGGCCACACCTGAGTGATGCTGTGACTCTGCACGTCAGGTCACAAAGCCCCTCCATCGTAATATCATGACTTAGGGGCTGCCAGGCCAAACCTGAGTGGTGCTGTGCCCCGTGTGCCAGGATGCAATACCCGTGCGACAGGAGCTGCTGCTGCAGGGTGAGTGCAGGGTGTGGTGGCTCAATTTCAGATTTTGCCCCCGGCCCCTGAAAAGCTCTGTGCGGCCAGACGCTGCTGGGATGGTCATGCTGCCAGAGTCCCCGTTGTCATCAGCACAGCAATGCTCTGAGATAGCTCATGCTGCTGAAATCCTACCTTAGGATGTGTACAGTGTCACTGCACTAACAACTTCCTTGCTAACCCTTTCCAGAGGGAGAGAGAGGGGGAAGGAGTGGGTCCCACCTATCTCAGCAAGCTGTGTCTTGCAACCGCTGCCCTCCCTGCAGTGCCTTTCCCTTGTAACATTTTAATAATATGGTATCATAACCCTGGAGGCCAGCGTGAGGCGTTCTGTGGGCATGGCTCACAGATAGCAAATGTTCTAAATTAGTTCATCTGAGCACATCCAAGCCAGCTCCGTTCAAGTCTGGCGAATGAATATGAGCTCTTGCCAGTTCAGGTCCAGCAGATCTAGAGAAATTTGTGGTTCAGAGGGTTCAGAACAATCCAGAAGAACCCATGCTGCAGAAGCTCAGCCTTAGGTGGGCTGCCGTCACAATGTGATGACTTAGATGGCACTAATTCATTGTTCGCTTCAGGCTGGGTTTGCTGAACTTTGTGGCTAAAACCTGAATTGGAATCTAAACCTCTGCCATGGATTAAGAGACTGCAGATGGAGAAAGAAGGGTTTAGTGAGAGCAGCTCAGCCTTACAAGGCACTTAACCTTTGCGAAAAAACACATAGCCCGGGGTTAGGTTGCTACTCAGTGAGTCATGCAAGTTCATCACCCTTTAGAAATGTCATTGAGAACGTAGATCTGAGGGAAAGCTTTGGGGTTTGGCTCCGGGACAGACCTGGCATTCAAGGAGCATGCAAGATAGCAGGCTGCCTAATAGAGTGAGACCGGAGCTATTGGCTTCACCATCCCCTCTTCTCTTTACCATCTGCACTATGTTAAAGGCTCTCTGTCATTTTTAGTGAGTGGTATACCCTAAAGCCAAGACTGTCAGGAAGCACAGGCATATCCTGTGAGTGGCAGGAGTAGGGGATGTAGACCCATGTGCTAAATTGCATTAGTCATTGCATGCACCACTTCTGCACTCTGCGCAGTATTCCATCTCTGCTGCACAGGCACTTCGAGTATTCCAAACCTCTGAGCAGCTCCAAACAGCTGCCGGTTCTTAAACTCAGCCTGCCGCCGAAATATGTCCTTCATGGCCGCTTTTAACTGTCACGCTTGCTCTCAGCCTGCCAGGCCACTAGGAGTGGAACCTGTCCCCACTCTGTTAAAGGTTTGAACTCAGCAGGTTGAGGGTGATCAAAAGGTGGGGCCATCTGATTGCTGTTCAGAGGTCTGTATGAAATGCATTTGCTGGCCTTTGTCCAGATCCCAGGGGACAGGTATGCACATCACAAAAGATCTTAGCCAAAGCCCTAGACCTCACTGAGCCTTGAGCCAGGTCCACAGCTGCCACCACATTTTGAAGTAATTGGCGTTCTCGCAAGAGACTGAGGATTGACTGAGCCATAGAGGTGTAAGCATAGTTCTGTTCCCAAGTGTGAAGTACCATGTCTGGGGGTGGGCGGCAATGTACAGATGCTCACCAGGCTGCTGTACCTGTTCTGTGGATAAATAGAAGACTTCAGTCACCAAAGTTACTGTAGCCTGCTACCTCTCCCCAGCACTGCCACTTTAAAAGAGGAAATAATAAATAAACCACACACAGCGTAAATGCCCTCGATGCTGTTTATGGCGCACTGACCCATGGCAGCTCATTCTTGTGACAAGAGATGGGCTTAATGGCTTTGATGTCCTGGAGGGAATCCCAGCAGAGGTGTTCGCCTTGTTGCAGTGATTACATGGCAGGGATGTCTGTTGCTTGTCTAGTTCTGGTGGTAATAGCCAATTATCTGTGCACAGAAAATACCTGCATTTCTTAAATGCTACAGATGCGCTGTACATGTCAATGAAGCTCTGCACACGTCCATTGTCCACAAACACAGAAATCAAGTCGTCTTTAGAACCATTCATTAATACTGAATAGAAGTGCACAGAGGTTTTCTTCTGTGTGTCGGTTGGTTTAAATTCTAGGACTGAAAATATCGACTTCTCTTTGGATCGTTCCCAAGTACTGCATTCTAACAGGAATGGAAACCAGTGCATGAGAGCACACTGTGAATATGGCAGTGTGAATATGAATCTGTTCTCTACTGTAGTCTGTCTCCCTGTCACTCAGGCAGGAAGGGCAGCAGGTTAGCTGGAAATAGAGACAGCCAGTTCAGGAAGATGGTGTGACTTGATGTTGTTGGCCAAATAGGGCCCGTTTCCCCCCGGAGCTTACCTAATTACACCAAGGAGGCACGGAGAGACAAAAAGACGGGTACCAGGTCCTTTATTGATCAGTCAGCTGAGTGGGTGAGCTCTCATCGGCTCATGCCAGAGGGGAGAGACACATTTCATGGCCGCAATCGGCCCTTTTTATAAGCAGTAACAAACAACTCAGCCGCGTCATTATGCTGACCTATAGATAACAGGTTACACAGGATACATATATTATTTTGGGGAGGGGGGATACAAGAGACATCTGTTGCAGATACATTTGTCATTTTGAAGGGAAAACAAGGTACATCCCTTGACCCTTTGCACTAAATACCTTGGGGATGTCTGGAGACACAGCTGCATATACTTGTAAGCCAAGTGAGCCAATTAGCAAATAGCTGACATGATTAAATGCAAGGCTAAATACTTTATTTAGATCTTTAGGCCTTTTCCATCAGCAAGAGGCCGGCATCTTTTAAATCTATTACAGAGAACCAGCTGTGGTTCTTGGGGACTTGGCCCAAGATAGTATGGGGGTTTCAGATAGGCCCAGAGCAAAAGAGCTTCATCGACACTTTGGCCTTCCACTCTCCCGAGTTACCTGGTAGCTATGCCTAGTGGACCCCAACAATGTCATGTGGGCAAGCGTGGGCAACAATCCTGGTCCAGATCCTCAGCTGGTATAAAATTGGTGCAGCTGCATTGAAGTCAATGGAATTACATCAATTTACATCAGTTTATGATCTGACTCAGATGAAACAATTCTGGGATTACCTGGTGTTGTGTGGTGGTGTTGAGGTTATTGTAGGACAAGAGGATCTTTGTCCCTTAAGAGTCCACCAGCTCCTACCACTTTTTATTCTTTGCCTGAAGTCATAATCTTTTGCGTGGGACGTCATAACAATTTCCACAGCAAGAACTGATATATCACGCACACGCTGTGACCTCATGGGTAGAGCCCTGCGCGGATACAAAATTTATGTCAGCATCCAATCCGCGATCCACAAGCATGGTCTGCGGATATAAAGCGGATAGTCGCAGATTTGCAGGGGTTTAGATATAAAATTTGGATCTGCATCCATCCACGATCCGCAAACATGATCTATGGATAGCCGCAGATTTGCAGGGCTCTACTCCTGGTGGAAATTAGCAGCAGGGGCAATGGAGATATTAAAATGAAAGCACCTGCCTTCAGCCAGTTACCTTGGATATCCCCAATATGGGGGAATTGACTATACAATAGTACAGGGGTGGCCAAACTGTGGCTTGGGAGCCACATACAGCTCATTTACAGTTAGTGTGGCTCACGGCGTCCCCATGTCTCCCCCCCACACACACATTATCCACCTACTAGACTGGGGGCGGGGGGGTTGGGGGGAAGCTCAGGACCTCTGCCTTGCTGCGGCGTGGTAGGGTAGGTGCTTCTGCCCAGCAGGGAGGGGATTCTCAGGGCTTCTGCCCAGCAGGGAGTAGGGTCTCAGGGCTTCAGCAGGAGCGGGGCTGAAGCCCTGAGCCCTAGCAAGTGTGCCCCAGTTCTCGAACTTCTGAAGATTGTCATATACAGCTTGGAGGGTCAGTAAGTTTGGCCACTCCTGCAATAGTATATGATAAATAGTGAGATTTGTCTCAAATTAGATTTTTCCCCCCTCATATTTTTCCTAAGGGCCCCAGTGGGTGTTAAATTCCTTCAGGAGTGTTCTCAACCCGAGATAACCAGAGACAACACAGTGACGGTGAGACTATTGAATTCTCTGCTTCTCCTGTTCCCATAGGCTCTCTTGGCCTGCAGTGTGATAACTACGGCCGGTGCAGCTGCAAACCCGGGGTGATGGGCGATAAGTGTGACCGGTGCCAGCCGGGGTTCCATTCCTTCTCAGAGACTGGGTGCCAGGCAGGCGGACAAGTGTCGTAAGTACCTGATACAAGCTATGCAGGCTGGACTGTCCTTTCCAGAGCTTTGCAAGCCTTTGTGTGGAGCCTGTGGTGACTGGAGACAGTTTATTGATGGGCACTGTGCACAGGTAGCATGGTATGGTAGTTTCATTCCCTCTTCCTAGTGATGGGATACGAGGCATAGGCCTCTCTCTGATCCTTATTCCTAACACGGTGGCCATTGCCATTCTAGAAGTGGCCATGAGGACAGAAAGTGAAGTGCTCATTAATAACACTCCAGTGCACCTCCATGCAGAGCTCACGCCCTAATGTGTCCCCATCCCAGAGGTGAAACACGCCATATCTTCACAGACTCTGGCAGTTCACGTCCTGCAGTTGCTTATCTACTCTTATCCCGACTCATCTGGAGTACTGAAACTCTAAGACAACACATTCAAAGCTGATGGAAAGAGATGCTTGGACACAGTGCACAATTAAGCCGTGGAACTCTCTGCCACATGATATTGCAGAAGCCACAAATTTAAGTGTTCAAAAAAGTGTAGTTATTTATTTGCACAATGAGAACATGAACAGTTACAATAAACAAATAAAACAAAACAAACCCTGCCTACAGGTGTGCCGCATATCACTTAGCATAATGGAGTGCCGGTCTTGAGTCCTGTGGCACTACCACATGCAAATAAATAAAACAGGGACATAATGGCTCATGTTCCTAGGCACAACCCAGACTTGAAGAGACAGGAGTTAGGAAGAAACTGCCCCCATGGACAGGTTAGTCCAGAATGATCTTTATGGGGTTTCTTGTGACTTCCTCTCACATGTCTGGTGCTGGCTACTGTCAGAGACAGGGTGCTGGACCTCAGATCTAATCCAATGTGGAGAGTTCTCAACCTGGAGGTGTGAACAAATATCAGGAGCAGTGACCAGTCTGCTGTGTCTATATTATTAAGCAGGAGGGGGTCCCTGCTAGATGGGGGCAAGGCTGAGAACCACTGCATTATAGCAATTCCTGTTTCTAATACATCACTGTGTACCACCGCTGGTGGGCCGACCAGGCTGGACCATGTACTTGCTGTGTATACTGAGCTGTTTACATATGCCCACGGCGGTGATTGAGCTGAACTGGAAATCAATCCAGGACACTTTCTTTCCTTCTCAGGAGTGCTCAGTGTGACTGCGATCCAGCTGGTAGTGCGGGGCATTGTGTTTCAGGTCACTGCGTCTGCAAGGCAAGTGTCTCGGGAGAGCGATGTGACAGGTACGTGCATGAGCCCTTTGCTTCTACAGATCAGGCTTTAAAGGTCCCCTTCCAAATACAGACCGCAGACCCAAAGGGCTCTGCTGATTAGCATGTGGCTCGGGGGGCGGGAGGGGGAGGAAGTGGGGGTGTGAGCCACCGCCACAGGCTGCGATCTCTAGTCCCAAAGCCTGTTGCCCCTCATGTTTCCCAGAGCCCGGCTATGCCCTTTGCCCTCAGGCTGTAGTGCCAGACCTTTTGTTTTCAAGGGACTGCCACTGGGCCCAAAGCCTTGTGTGGTTCCCATTGGCCTTTCCCTTTGTGAGGATACCCAGTATCTCTCTGCCCGGGTGCCAGGTCACAGAATAACCTGGAGGCATGGCAATAGCATCACCTGCCACAAACAGGAGCAGGGCACTGACTGAGCAGCAGAGCCTAAGAAAATCCCCTAATGTGTGTGTCAAAAAGTGCCTCTGGACGCGTTCTTCAAAGCCAGTTGCACCATCACACACCCAGCAGGGAGCTATTATTCCTCCCAGCCCTCTGGAGCAGAGCCATGTCCAGGCAGGTGAAGCTGCATAGCAAGATCCACCCCAGAGCTGCTACAGTACATTCCTCGGGTACGTGCTGTGCTCTAAAGCTGCTCCCTTGCCCGGGACAGAGAAGGGCAGAGGGCTGGTGGGGGAGTCTGCTCCAGAGGTGGTGAATCACACTTATTTATGAAGCCTTTACACAGGGGCCAGTTTTCGCAAGTGCTTAGCACCCACAAGTGGAGCCAGAGAGCTCAGCACCCAGCATGTGCTTTAGAAATTCTGGTCCTTAATGGGGGTTCTTGAGCTCTTTAATATACAGCCTATGTTGGGCCTTTGGGAAGGAAACTCCTTGTGGCTTTTTAGCAGCTGTTTGGACAATGGCTGGTTGGTGCTGGGGGAGGGGTTGTGGTGGAGGAGCTGTGAGAGAACTTGCACACGGCTAGTTTGAAATACCTTCTCTGCAGCTCAGTTGTTCCTGGCACTATTGAGCGCAAAAGGACAGCGAGTGACCCTCTGGCTGTAACCTCTGCTCAGAGAGAGATGCACGTGCTGACAGCCACACTCAGAGCCATCAGCTTTCAGGTGGCCAGTGGGTGCTTTGTGCTGGTTGGGTTTCATGGGTGTGTACAGGGAGGCTCACCCAATAAGCAGGTGAGGTGGTGCACACTGTGTGTGACACCAGGTGTTCTGTGCTGATGTGAAATGTACCGTAAAGCCCAGTGGATTGATGCATTCTCTTTTGCAGGTGCAAGCAGGGCTACTATCATCTGGATGCAAGAAACCCCGAGGGATGTTCCCAGTGCTTCTGTTATGGCCACTCCGCCATGTGCACCAGTGCAGAAAATTACAACATCCATAAAATCACTTCCACCTTCCAGCAAGGTAAAACCTCCCTCCCACCCCCATCCCTATCTTTGTATTACTGCATTACCTTCCCATAGTGTTTGCACCTTTGTGTACACTGCCTGCTGGGAGGTGTGGCTCTGTTACCTCCTGCTCTACGGTGTGTGTGAATCTTCCTTTCACATGATGTTCCCTCGTGGGGATGGAGAGATTGAAAACCATCCTGCTAGACCAACCTATCCCACAGTGACCAGTTCTCAGTGATTGCTCAGCCTCCTTTCCAGCCAGCCGGCTCTCTTCATTCATTCCATGGCATGCCTGATGAATTTTTCCTCCTTTTGTGGACACGTGTTTTACTTAAGTGCATGGAGAGCAGCACTTGAGACAAATGCAGATATTCAGCTTTCTACTCATGGTTGCCATTGTCACCTATCAGATATGCATTGCGCTGTGGGGGGAGGGCAGCCAGTCGTTTGTTTTTAAAGAAATCAGTGGGCCAGATCCCCAGCTGGGGAAATCAGCACACTACACAGACATACACCTGCCGAGGATCTGTCGCAGGGTGTGTATTTATTAAATAGCAGGAGATGTTTATTCGGAGTAGTTTCTAATTCAGTTGTGTGTCACCTTTGATTTCATCAGAGCACCATGTGGCTAGCAGTTCTGATCTCACAGCTGCTCAAGCTTCCCTTTACAGCATTTACTCATGGACTGATTTGCAGATCATAGAAAGCCATATCTGAGAACACAAAGTCCATCTAATTCCATCTTCCTGCTCTTTGGCACGTGATCCCTGCTGTGAGCAAGGATATCTCCAGTCAGAGACAGCTAGCGTACGAAGAACTTGACTGGTGACTGTGGTCAAGGTGGTCACTAATGTACGGCGTGAGGAAATGGGTAGCGCTGGCCAGAATGCTGCCCTGGGGAGAGGCAAGGGAGAGTGGAAGTGTGCAGGGCAGAAATGATTGATTACAAATGACCTTCTGACTGCCTTTCCTTTGCTTCCGTTTGCTGGCTCTGATGGCTGCAAACTGTTTTATTTTCCCTTCTAGATGCTGAGGGCTGGAGAGGAGTGTATGTGAATGGGTCCCCTGTACAGCTCCAGTGGTCTCCCCGCCATCGGGATGTGTTTGTTACATCCAGGAGATCAGAGCCCACCTATTTCCTGGCGCCCGGTATGGAAGTGTGCGGAATGTGGGAGACAAGTGTAGGGAAGCAGCCAAAGGAGGAAGCGCTATATAATGAAACTGAGCTCTGCAAAGCTGCGCTCAGTGCGTAGCATAGACGTGATCTCACAGACCCCTCTCCTTCATGCTGCTGTGCTCGAACCCAGTCACGCCTGGGAAATCTAGCTAGAAAAACACCCTAGAATAATACAGACTTGCTCAGTCTCACGCCACCTGCTGGCTTGCTGTTGCTGTGATTGGATAATTAATACTGATTGACAGAGGGGGGGCTTCCCTTTTTCATGACTCTGTGGTGGGGGATATTGGTTTTTGAGAGGAAGAGGGAGTTTGCCAATTGCACTGCGGAAGGAGTGGGTTTCCTGGTGTTCATCTACTGGCTCTCCCTGTCTCTGGCATGATCTTGTGAGCTAGCAGGGCCTGACATGAAGGAAGAGAGGTGGGGCCTAGACAGCCCTTTCTGGTCTGGGAATCATAGAATATCAGGGTTGGAAGGAACCTCGAGAGGTCATCTAGTCCAATCCCCTGCTCAAAGCAGGACCAATTCCCAACTAAATCATCTCAGCCAGGGCTTTGTCAAGCCTGACCTTAAAAACCTCTAAGGATGGAGATTCCACCACCTCCCTAGGTAACCCATTCCAGTGCTTCACCACCCTCCTAGTGAAAAAGTTTTTCCTAATATCCAACCTAAACCTCCCCCACTGCAACTTGAGACCATTACATTTGATGGAGAGAGGGCAGGCAGTAATGCAGGGGGGATGTGGGAGTGTTTTTCAAATATGAGGGAGTTTGGATGCTCTTTACCAGGGCTTGGAGTGAGTTTCAGCAGCAGAGGGTTGGACTGGATCAGGGCACTTGCCACTGAAGAGCCGGTAAATGCCGGATCCCCAGATTAATCACTCAGGCTGGTGGTGGGCATCACAGCAGACGGGATACTGGGACCTTCCGAAGTGTGGGCTCCTGGGTAGCCCCATGCGTGGCATGTGCCTGGGGCCAGCCCCAGGAATTAAGACTTCCTAATGGAAGGATTTGACCCTTTAACCTTCTCCCTCTGGGTCTCTTATGTCCCTTCACAGCCAGATTTCTTGGGAATCAGCAGGTGAGCTACGGCCAGACCCTGTCCTTTGATTATCGCATGGACCGAGGGGGTCGTCGTCCTTCTCCCCGGGATGTGGTCCTGGAAGGAGCTGGCCTACGAGTCACCGCCTCCCTCCTGCCTCATGGGAAGATGCTGCCCTGCGGCATCAGCAAGACATATACGTTCAGGTAAAACAGGAGGATGTTGGGGCACTCTCAGCGACTGCAGAGCAGCTGCCTAGTGACCCAATGCCAAAGATGTGCCATAATCACTGAGGTTTCTGGATAGTCTAGCTGCCAGACCCACCCTAACCAGATAGATTCCCTGTGCTCTAGTGTGTTGGACCCTTCACAACCAGGGGAGGCTGCAGTTCAGTTCCCAGTGCATGAGACTATCCATCCCTGGGGAGGCTGTGAGGCCTGGTACTTAGTCTGTTGGACCCCAGGCCTTCCATAAGCAAGAGAGGCTGGAGTTGTTGATTCCCAGTGTGCTAGCGAGTCGGTCTATCTGCAGTGGTGAGGGTGCCACTCCTGTTCGTAGCTTGGGCTGGATGGGTTCCCTGCCACTGCAGCTCACCCTGTTTCTTGCCTCAAGGTGCCGTGGGGTTGACGACTCCAGTGGCAGGTAAGGAGGAATCATTGGTGTCCTTCTATCAAGGCTCCATGCTGGGCTTTGTCCCATGTCAATAACGCTCTGCAAGGGGCTAATCATCAGCGCCCAGGTTCTTTCTGTTCCGGTGGGAGTTTGGAGAGAGCCAACAGCAAGACGCTCTTCCATTTTATTCCTTGTTTCTCAATTTCTTTCACTTCCGTTATGCAGACTGGACGAGCACCCGCGCAGTGGATGGAGCCCCAAGCTGAGTTACTTTGAGTATCGCAGGTTACTTGGAAACCTGACGGCCCTTTGGATCCGAGCCACGTATGGAGAATACAGTGAGTGTGGGGGAGGGCTGGGACCTGGGGAGAGCATCACGTAGCACTTGTCATCTTCAAAACACTGTATTAAGCCTCACAGCACTCCTGCAAGGTGGGTAAATCTTGCACGCCACTTACAGATGGGAAAACTGAGGCACAGACCAGTTAAGTGACTTGTCCAAGGCCATGCAATGAGTCAGTGGCAGAGTTGGGAACAGGAGAGCCTCCACTCCGAGTTCCTTGCATAACCACTACACACATTCTCTGGTATGAGTGCAGTGTGCCCAGAAAACACCCGCTAGTCTCTGGTACAGACACAGTCTTTAGCATGCCTGTTGACATGGCCCCGGGGAGGAGTTCAGGGTGCAGCTGCTGGCTGTAAATGTAATGTGTTGTCTCCTCTATCAGGCACTGGGTACATTGATAATGTCACCCTGGTTTCTGCACAGCCGACCTCTGGAGCCCCAGCGCCCTGGGTGGAACGATGTGTGTGTCCTGCTGGCTATCAGGGGCAGTTCTGTGAACATTGTGCTCCTGGGTACAAGAGAGACGCTTCCAACCTTGGGCCTTTCAGCACTTGTGTGCTGTGTAACTGCCAGGGGGGAGGAAACTGCGATCCAGACACTGGTAAGGAAAACCACAACCATAGCCAGGGACTGCTGGGTGCTGCCAGGGGTGCCTGTGCACTGTGGATAGAACTGAGGGAAGGGAGGTGTCGCTGCATGACGGGTACCAGGGGTATAGGTGAGGGTGCTGGGTGATAGGAATGCCATCAGGCGAACCACTCCCAGAAATATAGGCAGGACAGTTTTGTGTTGAAAAATGCAGTTTCGTCAAAATCTTAATGCTTGGTGGGAACCTCTCAATTTCGATTAAACTTTCAACAGGGAAAATCTTGTTTCGTTTTGATGTTGAACCGTTTTGTTTGGACTTTTATATGCTATTAAAACATGAATTTTAATAGTAGATATGATGTACCTATATTTAATATTTTAAAATAAAAACCCACATGGAATCAATTGAAATTATAAAGCCAAAGCTTTTTTACATTATCAAAGCGTCATATTTTTCCCTAGTTGAAACGGTGCATTTCAACAGTCCTGAATTTGAAGTTTTCAGAATTTTTGTTCTGCGGGAAGTTTTAAAATTGAGGCTCTTCATTCCAATTCAGAATGCAAACCGAGTTTGGAATGTCACGAAATTCCAGCAGAACGGAAATTCCATTCTCCCAACCAGCTTTTGTCGTGTGGCTGCAGAGGATAAAACTGGGTGATGGGCAAGGTGCTGGGTACCAGGAAAAAGTGCTGGATTCTGGGCAATGGTGTCAAGTGCCTGGTACACATGTCTGTGTCTTGATCAGGAATGTCTTATGCTCCATGAAGCTCTCTGTGTTCTGTCTAGGTGCAGAACTCTGATTGTTACAGTCAGTTCTAAGGGCTGGACTTACACTTACATAGCCTGAGTGTTTAGCCCTGAGAGCTAGCTGTCTAGATATGGAGCATCATAACATGATAGCCTGTTATTGACTGGAGGAGTGAATGTTGCCCCAAGTTACGAAGGACTGTGTTGAGTTATGGAGGAATGGTGCCAAGTCACACACATGCTGCAGAGGGGTTGCCAAGTTATAACAAATGGTGCCAGGCTACAGGTGGTAGTGTTGGGTTCTGAGGAATTGTGCTAGGTGGGTCACGGCTCAGTTACAGGCAGGTGCTGTCTCACATGGGATGGCGCAGGCGGTAGGAGGTGGCCTGGGGTTATGAGGAAGGATCTTTTCTTGCATGTACAGTGGCAGTGCCAGGCTGTTGTGGCCTGCACCAGAATACAGGAACCACGCCAGGCCACATCTGCACTGGCTGTTGATACCTTTTTGTGTCTTTCCCAGGAGACTGTTATTCAGGAGATGAAAACATGGACCCCAATACCAGCTGTCCATTTGGTTTCTACAGGGACCCCTGGAATCCGCAGAGCTGCCAGCTGTGCCCTTGCAGAAATGGCCAGGGCTGCTCAGTGGCGCCAGGGAGAAAGGAAGTCATTTGCAATAATTGCCCTCTGGGAGTCACTGGTAATGGCCTCCCTCTGGTTTATCTGGAGATTTGTTTCCTTTCTAGGGTCCTTCCAGTCTCCTGCAGGATAGGAAAGGGTGGTGTTGAGAGAGTTACCCTGTCCTTTTCCATTGACTATTACATGTATTCCCAGAGAATGCCCAAAGATCTCTCCCTAGCCCCTGGTTAGTTCAGAGTGGGGTTGTGATGGCTGCAGTGTGATTGTGTCCGTACAGCCTGGCTATCAGATCTGCCCCCCACTCTGCCTCTCTGTTATTCTTTATTCTATGTATTCCCAGTAGCACGGAGCAGCCCCAGCTGAGATCAGGACCCTGTTGTGCTAGCTGCTGTACACGTGCACAGTGAGAGACAGACCCTGCCCCTAGAGTGCTCACACTGAAAAGACCAGGCTGGCAAAGGGGGGTGTGGGGGGAAAGAGGCACAGTGAGATGAAGTGCCTGGGTCAAGGTCACACAGCAGGGCAGTGGCAGAGCCAAGAGCAGATCCCAGGTCTCCTCAGTCCCAGTGCAGTGCCCCTGTAGGTCAGAACAGGCTCCCTCTCAAGATACCACTGCCTACGGTTCCTTCCTATCCCTGGAGAGAGATTGTCGCTCCCCTTCTTGCCCCTTATCTGGGATGGAGGGTGACTTGCTTTCTGGGATGTTTTGGGTCAAAGGCTCAATGGAGCTAAATCCATTTGTCCTAACTGTACGGGGAGGGTGAGTTCCCCTCCCCGAGAACGGAGCCGAGATTGTGAAATTCATTGCCCAGCAGGGCGTAGTGCCTGAGTCCCCCGGCAGTAGGGAGAGGGCAGTGTTAGATGGGGTTTGGCCACTGCTTTGGGGCCCTGTAGTTCTGGAGTGTAACTGGCCTCTGTCTTGTTTGTGTCTCCCTCCCCAGGTGCTAACTGTGAACTCTGTGCTGATGGCTATTTTGGAGACCCCTTGGGCGACAATGGCCGTGTGAGACCCTGCCAGCCCTGCCACTGTAACAATAATGTCGATCCCGGTGCTGTGGGGAACTGTGACCGGCTGACGGGTGAATGCTTGAAATGCCTCTACAACACAGCTGGCTTCTCCTGTGACCAGTGCAGGGGCGGGTTCTTTGGGAACCCCTTAGCCCTCAACCCAGCAGAGAAGTGTCAAGGTAGGAGTGTAAGCCGGAGTGTGCGCCTGTGTGAGTGCGTCTGCACTGGAGAGTGCCTGCGAGTAAACATGTCCCTGTGTGTGTATATGAGTATCAAGGCTGGGCATGTAAGTCCCACATCGGGTAAAGCCTCCAACAGTATCTGGATAAACCCCGGGCTGGCCTCTGGAGAAATCTGGGAGGTGCCAGGACCTGAGACCCATCCAAGCAATGTCATGTCCAAGCACTGGTCCTACTGATCTGATACCTGGATAGCAGAGGGCTCAGGGTTCAACAGGAACCCAAGACCATAGATGCCCAGCCCCACTTGAAGGGGGGGTTGGTTGCTGCAGAAGGGTGGGGGCAGGTGGGGATGCTGAGGTGGTGAGGGCCGGCCCTGCTTGCTCTGTGTTCTGAGGGACAGCAGGGCAGTCTCTTGAATTCAAACAGGAGAGGCTGTGAATGGAGGGTAGCCCATATATCGGGCATTGAGGGACATGGGCCCACCAGACATTCACTACAGGATACGGTGGAAGCTGTGCTTTCAACTCCTGTATCTGAAGGGAGAAAGGTCATACTTTATCCCCCCCACCCCTCCGGCGGGCCATAGAGGAGATGGTGATGGGTAGATGCAGCATAGGCCATGTCTACCCAGACCACTGGGGAAGGGCTCTCTTTTCACCTTCCCTGTGGAGACTTCTGCCCTCCCCATTAGGCCCTGGCTAAATGTAATTAAAGCCTAATATTTCTGAGTTTGTTTTCCTGTTTACCCTTTTCATAAGCCTTTCCAGCCCTTCATGGAGCCATTTGTGAGGCCACAAGAACACAAGCTCCAGTGTTCTCGTGATGTTCCATCCATCTCTCCAGGAGCTGAAATACCAGGAGGAGACCAGAATCTTGTGATGTCTCAGGCCCCACAAATGGCTTCCTGAAGCCTTACAAAAGCCTGTGAGGAATGTAAAAGCAAATACAAATACTGGACCCAATGCACACTCCCGCTGAACAAGTCTGCCCTGGAGAATGTGCACGTTTGCCTCAATGAGGCTAAGAGTGTGATCCCTATGCGGGGGGTGAGGGGCGACAGAGAGAGCTGCTGCTATGTGAGAATGCAACTTCCATGATGCATAAAAAGTGACCGTTAATTTGCAGTTTGACTCCAGTGCTTTGCTTGATTTCTGGATGGCTCAAGTTAAGACTTGGGCGCTTCCCAGAGGCGTTGATTTGTGTCTGCATATGGGGAGTTTCCATCAGCAGGGCACCGCTGAGGAGATCAAGGGGAAAGGCCCTGAATTCCTTCAGCATTTTCTGAGGTTGCTGAAGGCTCTTTCGGGGGTTACAACTGCGGGGGAAGGAGGTTTACATTCCTAAGCGAAGGGATTAAGAGGGGTACACCCAGAGAAGAGCTAGGGAAAGCTATTAGACTTGCTGGTGAGAATAACCGGCACAGAAACTGCATCTGAGACAGGAGCCTGGTCCTGAGGGTATGTGCTGAGAGTGTAATTGGACAGGGAATGGACTCCCAAACCCGGTACTAATGTTGTGATGTCCTTTCATAGCACCTTTCATTTCAAAGGGTCCCAGCCAGCTTTTCACATGCTTTGTACAAGAGTCACTTCCTCCACCACTGAACCAGCCATTTCTTGAATCCACATTCAAGAAGGATTTCACAGGGAGCAGCAACATTACACATTATATTAGGACAAGTCAATAATACTTTGTCCAGCTGAAACCTTGGGGAGAATTTTAGGTAGCTGGAATATAATGGCTAGGCCACAAGCCTGAACTCCACATATTGGGTCTCATTAAAAAAAAAAAAAAAAAAAGGGAGCTCCAGCAGTACCTTGTTAGCGCAGTGCTGATTCAGAGGCAAAATATAAATAACCAGCACGGCTCCTTGTAGCACCACTGGTTTCCCTTGGAGGTTCCCCATCAGTGTACAAACCGGACCTGAACTCCTTCAATATGGAGTTACAGATATTCGGAAGCAGTCAGCATTCCGGGGAACAGTGACTCTAGCAGCAGGGTAGGGTGGAGTTCATTGGTCTCTGTTTAGCCCAAAACGGGAGGTGGGCACTGGGCAGACAGGTCGGTCAGGATGGAGGTGGTTGTGCATCTTTGAAAAACAGTGCAGAAGCAGAAGTGTGAGACCCCCGCAGAGGCAGATGGGAAGATGTTCTGGCGAGGACAGGCATGTGTTTTTATGAGAGCTGCTGTTTCCTTATGCTCTTTGGTTCTCAATGTTGATCTGATTTGTGGCTCCTTCCAACCCTTTGCTTTTTCTGCAGCCTGTAACTGCAATTCGGTAGGTTCAGACCCCCTGAAGTGCAGAAGCGATGGGAGCTGTGTTTGCAAGCCAGGATTCGAGGGGCCCAACTGTGAGCACACACAGTGCCCAGCCTGCTACAGCCATGTGAAAACACAGGTAAGTTTCTCTGTCTGTCAGCTGGGTGCCCATCACCATGGTATCTGAGCTGGACTTACCTGCCAACTCTGCCTGACATCACTTCTCCAGCAAAAGATTTCAGTGATAATTCCCTCTCCTCACCCTGCACTAATTCCTTTGCATTCCTATCAGAGATTGAACCCAGTAGCTGTCAAGGCTAATCCACAGATGAGGCTCAGCAAATGCTCCTTTCCAGATACAAAGGAAATTAACCACCCATGCCCTGAGAGCTCAGATAGGCCCAGAAATATAGATCCCCTCTCCCCAAGAAACAGCTCCATGCAGATTTGGGAACCACATTGACAGACTTTCAGCTTTGCTCTGGGGAGAGTGAGGGCTCTTTCCACCCCTTGAACTCTCAACTTTGTAGGAAAAGACGAGACGAGGGAGATCCTTCTAGCCTCTCGCTATTGGCGCTGCCATGGGGGGACGAGGTTAAGGAGTCTGGGATTCCCTTCGGAGCATGGAGCAGAACGCATTCACAGTCACGCCACCTCCTGCTTGGATTTTAAGGTTAACCGTTTTCCCTGTGCACGAAAGAGCCCAATTCAAATCCAGTCCAGGGCTTTAGTGACTAGAAGTAATTACTCTCAGGTGGCTGTTTGGTGGCCTGTCTGGTCTCAAGTGGGCAAGCATTCACATCCCTAACGCCATGGTCATGACTGTCCCTAAGTGGCATCCTTGGGGATGGTCGCCGTAAGCAGGCCAAGGACTGAATGGGAGATGGGAGTAGAGGCTTGGTTAACCTCGTTGCTAGTTACGCTCCCTCCAGGAATGGTTTGCGGCACTTTGCCCAGGCTGTGTGGGGGAGCTTGCACTGCCTGGTCTGTCAATAAAGGATTTCAGCCGCCAGGGCTGTTAATCTGGTGTTTAGACCAGAACATTCACTAAAAGGGCTCTTCGTCCAGGTAACTCTTCCAGACTGTGCTGGGTTCTCTACTTCCTACAAATCCTGGGGCTTCGCTTCTTCCCACCTCCTAGTGCCTGTGGATGTGGCCCAAGCCCTTGTCTCTTTGCTTCTGTAACCCACGTTTCTCAGCCACTTGCTGACCCCGTGGCCTGCTTTGGTTTCAGGTGGATCAGTACTTGCAGCAGCTGCAGCAGCTGGAGGTTCTTGTGTCTCGGCTGCAGCTTGGCAGTGGGGAAGGGGCCAATGAGGAGCTGGAGGGGAAGATGCAACAGGCTGAGGAGACCCTGCGTGAAATCCTGAGAGAAGCTCTGAGTTTACAAGGTAACGCCGGGCGCCTCCCCTTGGATGGGGTTGGAGAGACAGCAGAGGGGCCCCTGGAGGCTGAATGCAGTGAAAGGAACCAATGCTAGATACTGGAGTGCAGGGCAAGGAGTGCAGTTCTGAACCATGCACTTCAGAGATAAAATTCTGGGACAGGCTTTCCCCTCTCCCCACCCCCAACTATGCAGATGGGGGGTGCAGTCCTGGACAACCCCCCTGACTGCTGGTACAGTATGAGTATACAGGGGACAGTCCCCGACTGCTGGTGCAGTATGGGGGCTGAGGGGGGACACTCTGGGACAACCCCCGACTGCCAGTGCAGTATGGAGACGGACGGGGGGCATTCTGGGACAGCCCCCCTGACTGCCAGTACAGTATGGGGACTGGGGGGACACTCTGGGACAGCCCCCCTGAGTGCCAGTACAGTGTGGGGATGGGAGGGGATACCCTGGGACAGCCCCCGACTCCCAGTACAGTATGGGGATGGGGGAGGGGACAACACTCTGGGACAGCCCCTCCCCCCCGACTGTAGCGTGTCAGAACTGTCTTTTTCTCCATTGAGCTGTCTGCCTGTTTGTGCTCAGTTCCGGTTTTGTATCCGGCGGCTCCCCTGCAGCCCAGTAAATCTCTCTTGGTCTCTCGTCAGCCTCTGACAAGTCCCTGGAGAGCCGGATGTCCAAAATGAAGGGACAAGAGTCCAGCTACCAGAGCCGCTTGGCCGACATCAGGGTGACGGTGCAGAGGCTGCAGGCGCTGGGGCATCAGTACCAGGCCCAGGTGCAGGACATTAGGAGGCTGATCGAGAGAGCCCGTTTGGACCTGGGGCAAAGCAAAGTGACCCTGAGTGGGCTGGTAAGTTCTCCCCAGGTCCTATCAGCACAGACACTCCAGACCAGCGAGCAGCCCCCCCACAGTAAATACATTCCTGGCCACTGCTGCAGAGGCTAGAGGAATCCTCTTCTGCTGACTTCTGTTCCCTTGCTCTCCATGGTGATGGTTTCCCAGCACCTGATGCCGACTCCCTGAGCTCTCCAAACCTCCTGCCTCGAGCCCTTCTCCAGCCCCCTCTGCTCCCTTCTTCCCTAATCTTCCCCTGCACTGTTCGTGCTACCAAGCTAAAAATAGCGGTCTAGATGTTATGGCTCAGGCTGGAGCTTGGGCTTTGAAACCTCCCCCTGTCCTTAGGCTCCAAAGCCTGAGCTCCTCCCCGAGCTGCAGCGTCTACGCAGCTCTTTTTAGTGCAGTGATGCGAGGCCCCATCTATCAGCCAGCCTGGGCTCTGAGACCTGGGCTGTGTAGATGTACCCGGAAGGAGGTGTCCTGCTTCTCCATAGGCTGCTTCAGTTTTGTTACAGGGAGGCTGCAAGTGCAGTACAAATTATTTTGTGGGTGCAGAGTAACAGGGGAGCTTTGGCCAGCACCTTGCTCTATGACAGGAGTTCATTAGCATTGCTCTTTTACCGGGGTTCATATAGACGGGAATGGCTGGCTAGGCTCCTTTGGGCGCTGAGGCAGAGCTGTGTCTGTGTGATGCACTCTCTTACCTTCAGCCAGTCATTATCAATCCCTCCCTTTTGCCAGCATTAAATCAGAGAGAGGGAGAGAGAGACAGTGCAATTAATTTCTCTTTCTCCTCAGAATATTCCAACTTCACCTCTCCCTGGCGGGTCAAACAGTTTTTTGATGCTGGCCCAAGAAGCTCTCAGACTAGCAAACAGGTGAGCAGATTGCTGCGTCCACTGGTATGTTCTTGGCCATGACTGCCTCTCCCCCAGTCCAGATCTACTGGTACTAGATGCACAGCGGGTAAACACTATTGCCAAGAAGCACATATTCTGCAGGGGTATGGTTCCCTTTCTTAGCTCCTTGGGTTTCCCAGAAAGACCTGCTCTCATGATGGAGACAAGGTGGGTGAGGTGATATCTTTTATTGGACTCACTTCTGTTGATGAGAGAGACGAGCTTTCGAGCCACACTGTGTGTGTGTGTGTGTGTGTGTGTGTGTGTGTGTGTGTGTGTGTATTATATCTCTCTAATAAAAGATACCACCTCACCCATGGGCGCCAGGTTTATATAATTTTTGGTGGTGCCCCAGACCAGGTCCAAGCAGAGCTGTCCTGTCCATAGGATGGACCGGGGCAACAGCCCCGGGCCCCGTGCTTCAGAGAGACACGGGGTCCAGGGCAACCTGGGGTGTTAGCGGCAGGGCCTGGCACTGGCAGCAGCAAGTGATCTGGCCCCAGCCTGCCCTTGCTCCGCCCCCATTCCACCCCTTCCTCCAAGCCCCCGTCCCGCCTCTTTCCGGCTTCTGCCCCCTCCCCCGAGCGATGCCGGGAGCCAGCAGCTTGGGTTGGGGCCGAATCACTCACTGCTGCCGGCGCCAGGCCCCCCACTAACCCTCCAGGCTGCCCTGGACCCTGCATCCCCCTGAAACATGGGGCCCCCCAAAGTGCAGTAAGCCCAAACATTGGTGGAGCTGGGCCCACGTTCCTAAATATTGGTGGAGCACGGGCATCACGGGCCCATATAACTCGCCGCCTATGACCTCCCCCACCTTGTCTCTCTAATATCCTGGGACCAACACGGCTACAACGGCTCTGATGACGACACACCTGAATAACAAGTGGATGGAGGAAGTGAGGCAGCCTTTGCAGGCCCATGTCTCATGGGAGCCCTTCTGTTTTCCAGCCACGTGCAATCAGCAAATGCCATTGAACAGGCAGTCAGGGCGGCGGTGGATGACTCAGGACAGGCCCTGGAGCTGGTGCGCTCAGCTGTGAGTGGAGGAGGCATCCTGGCGAGCTCTGTGCAAGGGCTGCTGCGAAAGTAGGTTCACAGCATGTGTTTGTGTAGGTCTCTATAGTGGCGGGAGGGGAGAGAAGAGAGTATAGTGAGAAGTGCCTCTAAGAATCCCACCCTCCTTATGGGGTGTCTGTTGGGGGTATACAATTTCTTTTGTGTATTACACACATTTGTGGGGCCAAACTCATCCCTTGGGCAAATCATCCATTGGTGTCAATGGATTTCCACCAGGGATGGATTTGGCCCAGACAGTCTCAGACATACTAAGCCCTGATCTACGCTAGGAAATGAGGCTGGTATAACTGTCGCTCAGGGGTGTGAAAAATCCAACCCCCGAGCGACGCAGTGAAACTGACCTCCGCCCTGGTGTAGACAGCGCTTGGTCAATGGGAGAATTCTGCTGTCAACCTAGCTACTGCTTTTTGGGAGGTGTCTTACCTATGCCAACCGGAGAACCCCTCCCATCAACCTGGGTAGCGTCTTCATTGACCCACTGCAGCTGCGCAGCTGTAGCAGCTTATGTGTAGACAAGCCCTCAGAGCGATAGTAATACGGGAACTCCAGAGAAGAGCTGCACAGGTGATTCGGGACTGGAGGGGACTGATCTATAGGGAAATATTAAAGTGGGATGACCAGGATTTGCAAAGTGCCTATTGATTTTGAGTGCCCAACTTGAGACACCTTAAAGGGGCCTAATATATAGAAAGAGCTGAGCGCCCGCCTCTGAAATTCAGGCTCCTTTAAGGCGTCTCATGAGTTTGTTTGCCCGTCCTTAGGCCCCTTTGAAAACCTTGGCCTGTGTGTGAGCCTGGGTCTGAAGGAGCATGTGACACAGGAGGGTCTGCTGCTTTTCATTTCCGGCTGACGTGGTGGGGGAGGCCGTGTTAAATAAAATGAATTGCTCCAGAGTGGGAAATGTACATGATGCTTTGCAAAGGTGGAGCCACCGACCAGCTTGCAGGCTCGCTGATCTGAGGCAAATGGCCCCACGACCTGACCCAGCAGGGAGGAGCTGGTCTCTGTGTTTCATGGGCTGCTAAACATGAGGTGGGTGTTACGGCTTACGATGCTTTTCTTTTTTTTTTTTTCTTGGCAGATATGATGAAACCAAATTGCTGGCCAGCGAGCTGGAGACTGACGCCAGCAGATCTGCGTTGGATGCAGACAGGGCCTATCAGGGCAGCCTGGTGCTCCTCAGCTCCATGTCTCGCTTCTCAAAGATCGACACTGGGTCCTTCCAGGTGAGGATTTCTTGTCTGCTAGACACCAGAGAACCTTGATGCACTTTGTTGATGCAAATCACAGTCTGCCAGCCCCTCCGCCATCCCGGTGTCCTGTTGGGAAGGAACCAATATGCTTCTCTCACCTCACTCTGTCCCCCTCTCCTTTCCACCCATGAGCACAGGGGCTGACGAGCCTTTGCCCATCCTGAGGCTGAATGTAATGGATTCTTACTCCTGCTAGGTGGCCCATCATCCTATGGAAAGCCTCACCACTTGCAGCGTGGCATGTTGTCACCCTGCTAAATGTACGTCTCTTTCAGGCCTGCTCTGGTTTCCAACAAGTGATATCGTGGTGGCAGCCAATCGGTGCTGGGGACCAGTCCTTGTGACTGGTGCTGGGTACCTGTGATCAAAGTAAACTCTTGTTTCCTTGGTGTCTCAGGAGGAGGCGAACCGGCTCAGGCAGGAGGCAGACACTCTAATGGGCTTGGTGGAGACGTACATGGCAGAATACAGGCGGCTGCAAAGCAACACTAGAAGCTGGGAGGAAGAAATCAAACAATTGTTACAGAGCGGGGAAAGCAAGAGACTGGTAAGACATCATCCCCCATGTTAGTAGGTATCCTGAGAGAGCTGCCATCTCTGTGATCTGTACACTACTTTATCCTGTCTGTGTTAAAGAGCAGGAGGTGGGTCAGCAGAGAGACTGCAATCTCAGCTCCATTATTCTGTTCGTGACCCAGACTGGGACGGGCGTTGAGCCTTTGCTGGCAAGCTGTAAATTTAATCCTCCCTGGTGAAATGAAGCTGCCTCAGAGACAGCTTTGGGAACAGGGCTGGGCCTCCCGTGCTCTCTGCTTGATCTGCTGTCTCCTTGTGTCCCTTCCGGCTCATTACAGGCTTCGAGTCAGCTGTTGTCCCGCGCCAACCTTGCCAAGAGCAGAGCACAGCAGGCACTGAGTGCTGGCAATGCCACTTTTTATGAAGTTGAACTCATCTTGAAAAATCTCAGGGGTGAGTCTCTTTATGGCGAAAGCATCTTACTTCAGCAGCGGTCACTGGTTCCGATCTATTGCTCTGAAAGCTCCACGTTGCTGTTTCCCCAGCTGGTAATAGTCACAGTATGTTCCATTTCAATGTAACGTATGCCAGGCAATCCCAGCTCCTAGCATCAAAGGGTTAAAGGATCATTCCAGGCAGATCATTTTAACAGTTCCTGGGCTGTGTGACAGTGGTGCAAACCTCCTAGGAATCTTTCTCTTCCTGAGTACACCCACTCCCCCATTTCCCCATTCTCTGACTGTGGACATTCTTCCATGGAATAAGCAGCTCCAGAGGTGCCAATCTTTCCTAGGCTGAGAGCGGGATTCTGCTTCCAGTAGTCTCTCATTTGTTCCTCCATCAATGAACCACATCCCTGACTCTGAGGAATGCCCTCTGGGATCTGATGGGGCTGTGTATTTTTTCCATTTTAGGGTTTCACCTGCAGGTAGATGGTAGGAGAAGAGAAGCTGAGGAAGCGATGAGAAGACTCCCTCTCATCAGCAATATGGTCACGAATGCCAATGATAAGACTGGACGAGCAGAAGGCGCCCTGGGCAGTGCTGCTACAGACGCAAAGACAGCCAGAAGCATGGCCGGGGAGGCAAAGGAGATCACTGGTAGTATCCAGCAGGTAAGGGGAAGTCTGGGTTCTTTGATAAGCAGAGCATTGGGGAATGGCAGGGGTAAGGATGGAGAGTGACAGAAGAAAATGGAGAAGGGTTACTGAGAAGCAGTCATCTTCCTGGATTAGACACTAACCCTAAATCCTGTTCAGCTCTCGGTCAACATGAAGGGTGTGAGTTACTTGAATGTATCACATCAGTGTGTCCTGATAAATGATATGCATAGTCTGAGCCCCAAGTGCAGACCGGAAGGTTTTGTGACACTGGCCTGGCATCAGTGAGACTGCAGGTGGGAGGTGTAATTCCTAGCTCAGCTACATAGCGAGGAGGTGGGACGGGATTGTACTCAGGCACTGCGGCTGCACTGCTGCTGTTAGTGTGCTAGCTCGATGAGAACTGGCGCGTGTACGTCTACCCCAGCTGGGAATCGCACCTCGCAGTTGCAGCGTAGGTGTGCCCGAAGTCACACACAGTCATTCCATGTCAGTGACGTGTCTGAGAGGGTGAGTTCAGGGAGTGGCTGCAAAGCAGAGTAAATAAAACTAGCTGGGAAAAGAGCACCATGTTACGCAAGTGGGTGAATCGATATAATTTGGGCCTGATGGGCCCGTGTTTCCAAGAACTGGGTCATCTTTCTGCCCATTCATCTCTGGTCTGATTTTCAGAGGCGCTAAGGACTAGCAGCCCCGTGCTGAAGTCAGTGACAGTTGCGGGTGCGTAGCACATGTGAAAATCAAGCCACTAGTCTGTCCTTTCAAGTGGATGTTGCCAATGTTTCTCTCTTGAATGAATCCTTGTTGGGCCTTCTTGCCTCTCAGATATCTCCTACTCTTACTGCCGTTGCTTTCTTAGGAGATAAGGCGGTTGAACTCAGAAGCCAACAGGACAGCAGATGGGGTCCTGGAACTGGAGAAAGGAGTCATAGCTTTACTGAACGAGGCCAGAGAAGCAGAAAGGGAGCTCACGAGGAAGGCTCTGGAGGTCGATATGGATGCCACCGCTGCACAGAAAGTGAGTTCCCATCCCTTGCCTTTAAAGCAACTGCAAACCTGTTTGGGTGACATATGCCCTTACTGCCTTGTTCTTGCCTCTCTCAGACTGGTCAGGAGGCGCAGGGTGCCCATGCCGGTGCCCGTACTGCTGGGGCTGCTGTCCAAGAGACACTGCGTGCCCTGGAAGACTTTCTACATCTGATGGGTAAGTGTATAACCACCTTCTTCTTCATTCTGTGTGTCATGGTAGTGTCCGGAGGGCCCCATTGCGCTAGATGCTGGACAAGCACATGTTGAGAGGTAATTTCTGCCTTGCTTCTAATTTAAACCGGCAAGACAAAGGGTGTGAGACGGGAAATATTAGCCTTGGTTATCCATTTATAAAATGGGGATGAGATGTCTCCACTATGAGCTAAGGGTGTGATCCCCTGCCCATGTCCATACTCGCAGTAGCTTGATGAGTGAGTGTGAGTGAAAATAGCAGCGTAGCTGCGGTAGCGGAGCCGTGCTGAGTATGTATCCACTGGTGCTGGCGTGGCTACACAGTAATTTACACTCACACTAGCTCTCATTGAGCTGCCATGAGTGTATGTGCACGAGCAAGGGAATCGCCCCTCATAGCCATAGACAAAGAGCGGTATGAATGCTTGCCCCCTGGGCTGTATGGCAGAGCCAGGAATTGAATCCTGATCTCCTGAGTCCCAGTCCAATGCCTTCACCACAAGACCAGTTTTCTTCTCTCCCTCTGTGACTGTGCCTCATTGCTTGGGATCTTGTTGATTTCAGATCCAAACTTTCCTCCACCCCACACCAGCCTGGAGGAATTTAATAGTTGATTACCTGTCTCAGAAACGTAACCTCTCCGAGCTCAGTTTGTGAAGAACTTCACACGAGTGTAAAGAAATGAATTCCAAGTATTTCCCAGCTTCCTCTTTCTCTCTTGTTTTGTGCTGTGTCCTCCATTCTGAGTCTTTGTCACACTTTTTTTCAAAGCCATTTGGCCTAGGCAGGTTGAGCGCCATGGATAACTGCAGCTGGGGCATGGGGCTAAGGGGTATGTACTTAGAAAGATCCAGTTCCCAGCATCTGTTCATTGTTTCCTTTTCTTTATTTTCCTCCTCGGAAATAGACCAGCCTGGCCCTGTGGATGAGCAGGCGCTGAGATTGCTCGAACTCAACCTCAGCGGGGCCAGGACGAAGAACAGCCAGTTGAAAGAGCAGATGGCCGAACTGGAGAAAACGGCCAGTCTGCAGAGGCTCCGGGTTCAGACTCTAGAGAGGAGCATTAATGAGATCCTGGCAGACATTAGGAACCTGGAGGAGATCCGCAACAACCTCCCCCCAGGCTGCTACAACACAAATTCCATTGAAAAACCTTGAGACCTTTAGGAAGACTCTCTGGACTGGGTCTCTCAGGCTGTGGATACTGGGGCGTGGCCTGATGGGTCGTGGGGGATGGGGAAGCCAAGCCTGCCAGGACCAGCTGCCTTTGGCTCTGCTGAGCTGAACACGGACCCTTTGGGTGCAGCTGGTCAGACTCGGTGTGGCAATGTGCTGACGTTTGCCTCACGACATCGCGTTTTGATGCCAACATCACCACAAGGTGCCCCTGAGCCGGGAAAGCCTTATACTCTGGTATCCGTCCATCCCTGGAGTGCAGGAGGAAGGAAGGAGAGACTGGCTGCATGAAGAAGCTGCTGGTCAAGAAAAGCCATAGCTAGTAGGAGCCCATCCCTAGAGTATGGCCTGAGAAGGCAGCGGCACCCGGTTCAGCTTCTGGACAGTCGCCAAACGAACGTCTTATAAAAGCTGAACTCTGACTCCTGCAGATCTCCCTGTCCCTGCCAAGGCCCTGACACTTGGGCACAGCCAGCGGAACTTGCCTCTCTCCTCCAATGCCAGCGCCTCTCTCATTGCCTTTCACCACCCAACACAGCACTGGCTCCCCTTGGTGTATTGCAAGACCCTTTCTCACCAGCAATCCTTTCCGAACCCAGCGAATGACAGGGATGGGTACAGGACCAGGGAGGTCGGAGTTCCCTACTGCAGCACTGTCCTCACTGCCTTTCCAGTCTCAACACTGACACTAGCACTGCCTGTATATCTGTTTTGTGCTTTAGACTTGTGCAGGGGGAGGACCCAACTTGTGGCCCTTTCATTAAAGTGTAGGTCTTCCCCGGTGTATCTTAGCAAGGTGACTAAATTACTGTTTAGTCAAAGGGAAGGGATTTATTTTTGATGGTTTAAAAATGATCACACTGAAGGGGGTGGGAGGATGGTCAGTAACTCCTTAGACTGTTGAAGGGGCCCTCAGCTGGAAAGTCCGTCCTACCAGCACACCCGGCTCCCGGGGAAGATTTCACACCCCTTCTCATCCTGGGCTTTTCATTCAGGCGGGTTCTCAAGGGATTAACCGGAGGCGATGTCTTCATGATCAAAAGCTCAGGTTTGCAGTATCTCGGCGCACTGAAAGCACAGGTGCGAGCCCCAGGAGGGATGACTCAGCCCTTCATCCTGCTGAGGGCAATCGAGTACCAGGCAGTTTACTGTGCATCTTTCAGATGAGACTTTGAAAAGCAAATTCTTGTCTTCTCTGCATGGACATCAAAGATCCCCTGGCGCTTTCCATAATAACAGGGGGGGGTTGTCCTGCTGACCTTGGCCAAAATTACTGGCACCCAAGAGCCCAGCTTACCCTTCACAGTGTTAGCATATTGATTGCCCTATTAAAAACCCCCAACACCATAAAGGTAACCAGATGTGTCTCCACCTCCAGTTTGGAAGAAGTTTGGTGCTGCCTCCCAACAGACAATGTTCAATGTTTTACATAGAGCAGCCTTGCGTCAGAGGAATTGTGACTGATTCTTAATCAATCATTCTCTAAAACTGGAGGAACTGGAGGCAAATCTCTACCACAGGTGGGTTTCCTGTGGGTCCAATTTCATTTTGTTCCTCTGTCTCAGTGGAGACAGTTCCCTGGCCCTTCTGGCCACTGGAGGACGGCTCTGCTGGATCCTTGTTACCTCTCTTGTGCCCCACATAGTGTGGCAGGATCAGCAATCTCAACTGTGCCCCAGAGGAGGTGGTCACTTTCTGGGGTTAAACTCACCCTTCAGTTGCTCAGCTTCTCTGATAAAGTGCCACCTCCTTGTTTGAATATTATATGTTAAATAATCATCTATGGTATATTTCTATTTATAGTGAAACACACTAACCTCTGGCTTGTTCTGCAATTTCTCCCACTGCACAGGACAGGACAGATGTTATGGATCTGACTTTTTTTGTTTTGTTTTTTTGCTTAAGTGCACTTTTTAATTGAAGAAAAAAAAAAGTCAATAAAAAACAAATCCTTGTGGCTGGATGTTGCTGTTTCTTTTTTTCTTCCCGCTCTCCTTCTGGAGATAGGTTTTTCTGTGTCCAGAAGAGGTGAACTGACTGTTGGGGAAAGGAGGCAGCAGCGTGGGTTAGTGGCTAGAGAAGGCTGATGATACTTTCTAGTGTGGGTCTTCTCAGAGTGCTGTACAGTGATTGGTAATGACCATTATCCTTGTTTCACAGTTGGGGAAAGTGAGGAATGGAGTGGTTAAGTGACCTTCCCAGGGGAATAGAACCCTGGAGTCCTGACTCTGTTCTCTTCTCTACCCTCTAGGTTCTCAGACTTTCATGGGGGGGAACCAGGCTTTAATAGGAAAAGTGTCCCATGGAGACCTTCCCTCCCATTCATGATCGTACAGTGTCCCCCAGCAGCTTTGGCCTTTCCTTTTGAGGAAAAGTAGTAATAGAGGAGCATTAAGTTTCTCTTCTGATGGCTCTGGCTGAGGCCATCTTCTCCTCCTCTGCCTTATGTAGCAGCAGCTGCTGGTCTGGCCTTTCTTCCTTGTTTGAAGCTGCTTTTACAGGCCTCCAGGCTCTTCTTTGCAATGGAGGCAGAGCCAACACCATGTGACCTGCCAGCTTCCTACAGAACATGTGTGATCCAAAGGCCAAGGATCTCCATTTCCAAATTGCAGCATTAGACCACTCTGCCTCCCTGATGAAAGTGGCTATAAAATAAGTGCAAAGTATTTTCCTTATTCTCGAAGACAGCCATCCAGCTGTCACAAAGAGGAGCGGGACATTTCCCTAGCTGAAGCAGCAGTGAAACACTACAGTCTAATAGCATCATTTTTTATTACATAATTTAAACACTTTGCTGATAAAGAGGTGGGGGGTTTTTTGTTTCGTATTTTTTTTTTTTTGTCGACCACTTTTAGCAACAGAAATCCAACTCCAAATTCTTTCACAAAGATGCAGTTGGCAACATGGCAACTTCAACCCATTGAGTTTTTTTTTCTTTTAAAACTTTTTTTTATTCATTTCAGTAAAGCAAAACTGTGTTATTAAAATTGCGGGTTCAAGGACCATCCCACCCTCTTTCCCCCCCCCCCCCTACACTGAAAAAACCCCTTTCCTTGCCAACCCTTGTTGTATGGGTTAGAGATGGAGGCGAGATTGCTTGCGCCAACCCAAGGATCAAATCCAAACCGATCCCAACAGTTCAATAGTCCACTCCAAAGATATGCTACACCCCCATCCCCCCCGTACCATGAGTTTTACTGAGCAGATAAATGAAGGCATAGATAAGACTAGTAAGACATAGTATATTCATCATCCATACCACAATGCTATGTTTCTAAGGCATGCCGTCCTAAACTGGATGAGATCGAAAACTGGCCTGCTTCCTATCTCACCCTTTGATCACCTGAAGGAGCGGGGGATCGAGAGCTTTTTGACTCTTATAAACACTGTCTTAATTCCTTTTTATTTCCTTTCTCCATCTTCCCTCAGTTAAGAGCAATTGTCCTACCTCCCACTTCAGGGGCAAGCCTCTTCTCTCTGAGTTTATTCCCTTATTGTGTCTTGGTGGCTCATTCTAGACATCGATTGCTTTATCTCCTCCAGCTTGGAGTGGAGAAGTACAGTAGGCCCTGGCAAGGAGCCGTTGCTATTCTCTGAAATAGCTTGTGTGTGAGACAGCTCATGAAAAGCTTCACCCACACAGGGTAGTAAGATCAGTTTGTCTAGAAGAGCTTAGCTACTGACGTTGTATAGATAGAGAACTCTTCCCCTCCCTCCCCCACAAAATGACCGTGCCCCTTATATCCACCTGCTGTGTGTGTGAGCAGGGGTCTCCAGGAAGGCTGCTCGTTCCAGGTTCCCCCATGCGAGTATGTAGAGCAGTGGGTGCTAGCAGCAGGAACTCCAGATGGAGATGTCCCTGAAGAACAGGCGACTGTACACGTTTCCTTCCTGCTCCCATCAGCCTTCATGGATTCTGAGTCGGCTTGGTGCCCTCTTGGAGTCCATATTTTCCCCCACCTGGACATACACGTTGGTGCCATGACCGGCAGGAAGAGCAGAGAAACCAGAGTCTGGCAAAGCCAGTCCAATCTCCCCACACCCTTTCCTATCCTTCTGCTTGTCATGGAAAATTTCAGTGCAACAGTGACAATTCCTGAACTAACGTTTTCAGGTGGGGGGTAGAGCCTGGGAAGGGAAAGCTTGCTGGTGGTACCACTGACAATCCTGTTGCCTTTCCAAGAGGACAGGAACGGGCTAGTGGTCTGAGCAAGGGCCTAGGGATTCCTGGGTTCTAATCCCTGCTCTGACACTGATTTTTTTCTGGGCCTTGGACAAATCACTTAACCTCTGGACTTCTGACTTTCCCTCTGTGAAATGGGGGTGACAATACCTACCTCTGAGGACTGATCATTGACTTCTTATAAAGCGCGATAAACTGCAGTGAGTTTACAAATGCTACATATGTTTTTCTGGCTGAAGGGCTGACAACAGCGGTTTGCCATGACAGAGACGCCTTCCTGGACTCTGGCTTCTCTTGGTAACAGGCCATAGTGAGTTCACAGCAAGCAAGGTGGCCGTGTGGAGCACCGGGTCACCAAATCTAGTGCAGCGTCTTCTCTTTGAAGCTTTCACTGGAGCAGGTTGTGCTTCATTGCAACCCTTTAAGGGCTTTTGCTTTAAGGTCCTTTCCTGAAATGCTCCCTCTCCCTGGGGGCGGGGGATCGCAGCCCTCCGAGGGGCACAAGCAGCAAATTCCCTTGGTGGGATTCTAGTGCCCTCCTGCTTTTCATGGCACCTAGGGAATGCAGAGAACCCAGCGCAGAATAGCTACAGTGCCTTCTTACAGGAATGCAATCGGGTTGAAACAGCCAGGTTAGCACAAGCATAACAGGGAAGTAATGGCAGGTGTCTGAGAACTAAACACAAGCAGCTAAACTCCAAATAAAAGGGCTAATTGGAAAAGCAGAAGGACAAAACCTAAAGCTGGGCTTTGCCTTCCTCTCTAACGATGCAATGACTCCAGCGCATGCACTGTCACAGGGCTGGGAGCCCTCTGCAAGTCAGCGGTACCCAGCACTGCAGCCTGCTTGCCGGGGCCAGTATGAGGCCTTTGTGCCTCTTAAACATCCCTGCTCTTTCCAACCCATCTCAGCATTTCTTGGCCAGTGTAGGTCCCCCTTGCATCTGTTCCCCTTGCTGGCATTTGGCCCAATGTGCTACAACCGCAGCCCTGGACAGCAAAGCACAAGAGTGGTTTGTCCTGGAAGAGGCATGCAGGAGAGGGGGGATGGTGCAAGTTGCAGAGCTCGCAGGGTGAATAGCCTGCGTTTAACAGACTCCTCACGGGCAGCCTGAACCCCACAGACTGGGAGGGGGAGAGGGAAGGGAGGCAGGCAGGAGTGGAGACCATACTAACCAGGGAGGTGCCAGCAAGTAGATCCCAGGGGTTGGGTATGAAGGGAGCAGCTTGTGCCTATAGATCAAACGAGATCCCTGAGAGCTATGCTCTACCCATCTGCATCTGCGTAAGGCAAGTTTGCTCAGGGGTTAGCTATGATGGCAGCCCCCTCCCTGCTAATGAATTCATCAGCCCCTTTTGACATATCATTGTAACCCCCACTGAGACCTCCGTGTCTCCCTGCACAGCAGGATATGCTGCCTGTTGATCAGAAAGACGCTTATTGACTTTTGGTAAATATCAGGTTACAGAGCCTCTCCCCCTGTCAGCAACCCACGGACAGATGCTGCCATGTTGTGACGCTACAAAACCTAATGGTTGGGCTTGAGAGAAGCACGACCAGTGGCCTTCAGCTGCCGTTCGCTTTTGAGTTCCCGTGATCTAGTCTGGTATGACAGGTTCCTTTCTAGGATCTGTGTCAGGTACCCGCCATCTGTGACTCAAACACAGCATGACCACTTAAGGGACATCCTGGAGTGACCAGGTTCATGTCAAGTGAAGATTAAAGGAGGCCCCTCCAAATGAATAATTATCTACAGCAGAAGCAATTGCTGCCAGGCTGAGGTGTGCTTCCCCCTGCCGCCCCCGCCCTCCGCCCTGGGAGCCTTAGCTCCAGAAAACCATTTCAGAATTTTCAGTTTCTTTTTTACTTCAAAGCTAAACTGTCCCATAAGTGGCCTGAGCAGCGCTCTCAGCCTAGCCCAAGTCTGGGCATTGAGCCAAGTGGGTTAGGATCTCCCATGTTGCGAGGCCAAGGGGCTCACACTAAAACTATTAATAAAAAGATCCACCGTGTTTTATTTAGCTTAAGTGCCGTAAGATGGGAAAAGACCGAGCCCCTGTTCCTGGAGCATGCTGGGAAGGTGGACACCAGGGCCACTTCCCTAGGGCATGCTGGGAAGGTGGACACCAGAGCCACCTCCCTAAAACATGCTGAGTACATCTCTATTTACCGTACCCCCTGCCCCCCGGTGTATGAAGGGGAAGGGTTCTCCGAAGCAGATTGCTGAGCTGTGTACCATTGGGGGTTTGCCACAGCTCCCTGGAGATTCCTGCACTATGGAGCGCTAGAGTCAGTGAGTGAGACAGGCGGACGTGCCGGAGGCTGAGAGAGAGAGACAGACACACAGAGAGCGAGAAGTGTGATGGAGAGCTGGAGGGAAGTGGAGCGGTGGGGCTGCCTTGCTGCAGCGCCTCAGGCTTTAACCAGAGGCGTTGATGTACAGCTGGCTCTTGAGGATGTAGTCAATGACGGGCTGAGACAGGTAATCCACAACGTGTCCATCCCCATGCTGCAGGGCCAGTCTGGGGGGGCAAGAGAACAGAGGTAGTCAGTGCTTGCCAGTTACCCGCCCCACGTTGCCCCAGCCTGTTTTCTCTTCCCCAACAGGAAGCAGCTGTTTGGATAGGGTTCAAATCAGGCTTCATGTGAGCTCAGTCCATGGAGGAGCTGGTCACAGCTCCACAGGGAAGGTGCATTTACGAGGGTCACTGTCTCTCACACGTATGCATATGGTAACATTTTAGCCAAAGGAGCCATTGGTCTGAACGTGTGTGTGATCAATTCAAGTGGATGGGACAAGGCTGCCGAGGGAGGACGGCTCAGTGGTTAAGGCACTGGATTCAAGAGACATGGGTTCAATTCCCTGTTCCGTCACTGACCTCCTGTCACTTAATCGCTCCGTACCTCAGTACCCCGTCTGTAACCAGGGGATCAGACCACTTCCCTCCCTCACATGGTGGAGCCATGATTATGAGGTGCTCAGATACTATGGAGATGGGGCCATGTAAGTACCTAGATAGATGGGGAAATGTTTGTGGTGGATTGTGGGAAATTCTTGGGTCCGCTGGGTGGGAGATGAGATGCCCTGCAGTGGGAATTGAGGGCGGGTCGGGTCTCTGTACCCTGCAGCAGGAGGCTCTTCGAGTCACGCACCTGCTTTTAGTTGAACTGACGACGGACATTGGGTGGTTCACGTCGTCCTTCACAACCAGGATGTTGTTCTGTGGTGAAAACGAGAAGAACAAATGAACATGACTGACCTCAGCCCTTTGCTCCTCATGGCTTGTGCACCCAGCATGTCGGGGCTCTCTGGCCGTGAGGACACTAGTGCCCAGAGGTGACATGGGCAGCTGGGCACTTCCTTGGGGATGGTGAGAGGGCTTCTGGGTTCTCCATCCCAGTCACTGAGGTCTGGAACAAGGCCTATGAGTGCCGAAGATGTAAGTGACACACAGGCCTCACACTAGTCCTGTGCACAGGGATGAATGTCTCCCTGAATGCAGAGGCTGGGAGCTTTGCAGGTATTGGTGCTGCTTTATGGAAGTGGTGCAGCGGTAAAGCTTCATAGCTGCCACTGCACAGCCAGCTCACCCTGCCCATTGGCTGCCCCGCAATGGCATCATGGCACAGTAAGAAACTGGGGGCGGAAGGCAGAGCCAGGCCAAGCGGACCCAGTCCCAGCCATGATGCAGGGAATGTCTGTGTTGTGCAAAGTTACTTACTTTGTACTTGCGGAGTATTGAGGAATGGTTCATAATCCGGTCTGTGTCTGTGCCGTCCCGGGGCACCACCACGATCCCAAAGTCCCCGACAATCACCTCCATCTGGGAGCAATGCAAAGAGGGACGTTTCAGAACCTTCTAAGCCTCCTGCGCCAGGGCGATGCTGGCCCAGGAACCAGCTCACAGGTCCCTGACTCAAACGAAAGATGCGCTGAAATATTCTGTGATGTGTTGAAGGAACTAAGTCTTAACTTACACTCTTTCTGCAAACTTCCTGGAAAGTCTTTGCCAGAAACATGAATGTCATTAAGGAGGCTAATTGGCAACTTCCCAGGGGATGTCTACACTGCCAGTTGGAGATACAAATTCTAGCTCAAGGACCCACACCTACGCTAGTGCACTAAAAATAAAGTGTAGCTGGGGCGGTGCGAGTGGCAGGAGGCACTAGCTACCCTGAGCACGATCCTACCTAGCTATGTACTTGGGGCAGCTACAGGGCCGGCTCTAGGTTTTTTGCCGCCCCAAGCAAAAAAATTTTTGGCTGCCCCCCACCCCAGCCCTGGGTTCTCTCTTCCCCACCCCCCTCCTGCACCCCCTGCCCGCCCCGCCCTGGGCTCTCTCTCCCCCCCCCCCACCTGCACCCCCTGCTGCCCCAGCCCTGGGCTCTCTCTTCCCCCCCACACCTGCACCCCCTGCCACCCCAGCCCTGGGCTCCCCCCACCAGTGCTGACTCTGCCCGCTCTCCCCTCGCCTCCAGCCAGTCCGGCGCTGGCAGGGTCGGGGTAAGCAGCGGGGCTTCTGGGCCGCGCCTCAGCCCAGGGTCCCTCCATCCAGGGCTCCCGCCTCCAGGACCAGCCGGGACCCGGGAGGGCAGAGCCGGGGGACTGCCCCGGCAGAGGGCTGAGGAGCCGGGGCAGGGTAGCCCCAGAGGCAGCGGAGCCCTGGAGAGCGGGACGCAGGCCCCGCCCTCTATGGCCCCGCTGCTGCTGCTTCTGGCCGCCCTGCCACAGTCCCTGGGCGGCTTGGGCCACTTCGCCCAGCCCCGGCTGCAGCGCTGGGGGGTGGGGGGGGCGGCAGCCCTGCGGCAGCTGCAGGCGGCTCCATGTGCCCCGTGGGGTGTCCCCCAGCCTGAGTGTCCCCCGCTTGAAGCCTGCCCGGCCCAGCCACAAGGTGTGGGTGCTGCTCCCCTGCGGTGCGAACCGCAGCGGCCCCAGGGCGCCCCCCGCGCACGACGTGCTGCTGCTGCCAGGGCCGGCTCTAGGCTTTTGCCGCCGGAAGCACACAAAAAAAAAAATGGCCAGAATGCTGCCCTTGAAAATGTGCTGCCCCAAGCACGTGCTTGGTTTGCTGGTGCCTAGAGCCGGCCCTGGGCAGCTAGCCCCTTGCACAGCCATGTTTTAGCATGGTAGCTCGAACTGAGCTAGTGTGGGTATGTTTCCTTGAGTTAACAATCACCCGCTATGCGTGACGCGTAGACAGACCTGCAGGTATTCTGATTGTATTTTCTTACAGGACTTTTCAGTGCGTTCCCTTCCTATGGGCCTCAGTCTGCGGTCCCACTCCACACACAGAGCTCCCATTGACTTCACTGGAGGAGCTGCTGAATTGGGGTCTGTAATGGAAAAGCTCTTCCAAAGTAGCTGCTTGTTGCCAAATGCTAGCAGTAAGTACCGATGAGGTGGCAGAAGGGGCAAGTTTAACCTCACGGCTATGCGGAACTGGCCCTTCTGTTCCAGCGTGTGCATATTCAGTTCCCATGGAGACATTGGCAGTGGTGGCTGGCAAGATTTCAGTCTGGCAAAACCTAATCCAAAGCCAGTTCAGATCCAGGTTCCATTCCATTCAAACCACTGTGGTTTGTCGGGTTTCAGATTAAAGGTTCTGACTTGGGCCCATCTCTATGGATCACTCTGCAAAATCTGGTCTGGGTCCAACCACAGCAATGGAAGAGAGAGTGATGAGGGAATTTCCTCTGCAAGGCTTAGCCGCACTCCTCAAAAGAGGAAAATCCAGCTGGGCTCCTTATCAGTTAGCAGCGTTGTTGCTGAGTTTCAAGCTGGTTTCCTGGCTTCACTTGGCACCTTCTAAATCTAATACAAACAGCCCCCACCCACCTAATTTAAAGTTTATCTTTGCTCCCTTTGCCCTACAATCCTGGGATTTTTCTTCCCAAGATGACACTGACACTGCTCCATTTCCTTTGGGTTTTGTTCCAGTTACGATCTTGCTAAAGCTCCCCAGTAGCATGTTCTGTACAGTGAGTTGATGGAGTATTTAATGATACTGCTTGAACCAAAGCTCAGGCCTAGAATCCCACTGTTTCCACTTAAAGCATTTCATGTCTCTGTCTGGCTTAAGATTTTATCCTGCCACCCATCACTGTAGCATGAGAGTCCCTCACCTAAAATCAATACCAAGTCCCTAATGGGTCTCTGGAACATCTCCCTTTTTGGTGTTAAGCTGCTCCTTTAGGGTAGGCTTTTTGGGGGGGAACGGGGGGTTGGAAATAAACGGGGTATTTGAACTGTGAGCATCACTGGTGGTGGCGGAAAGGCTTCCTCCAAGAGGACGGCTTTGCAACATTTCCTGAAGACGGTCAGGCTCTGGCCTGATCGCCTCTGGGGCTCTGTGCCACAGCTGGATGCCCTCGTAAGGGAACGCGTTGTCCCCAGCTCTCACTTGCTTCAACCTAGGCTTTGTGATCTGCATTGGCCCATGCCCGGGGGAGTGCAGCTGTCACGGGGGTTCCTAGATCAAAATTCAGTCTTTGAGATAGTTGGGGGTTGAGCCATTCATTGCTTTGAAAACTAGGACCAGGGTCTTAAATTGGCATCATAAACTGACTGGGAGCCAGTGGAGGGACTTGAGCACATGCCTGATGTGCTCACTTTTTGTGGCCTAAGCCACGGTGAAGGTGAAGCCACATTCATGCCTGTGCATCGTCTTCACATTCAGCTTCAGTTACAGCAACCCAGCCTGGAGGTGACAAATGCATGGAGTGCTGTGGTCAGGCCCTCACTGGGGGGTGGGGTGGGGAGGCATAAAGATGCCTAGCAAGCTAGTGGTGGAAGAAGGCATTTTGGGAAACTGATGCTACCTGGTCATCCAAGCTTAGCGAGGATTCAGACAGAACCCCGCTGCTTTGCCCCACTTTGGTGAATGGAAGCTGTGCACCTTCAGTGGAAGGTGAGACAACATCTTGACCAGCTGTTTGAAGCACTTTCTCCTTTCAAACAACTCCCCACAACTTAGTGCTCTTGAGCATATCCGGAAATATCTGAGCAAATAAACTGCCACGTGCTAAACAGCATTATTTTTACCCGATACAAATGTTAGTCCCCTAAGCAGGTGCTGCTTACAGGAAGCAAAGCAGAATCTGCAGTGAACTGCTGTCTTCAGTCTCTCATGTGCTTTAATCGAAGGAGAGGGTGCTGGGCTGTTTTTCCCCCAGAATCCAGTCCTATTTTGCGTGGGATCCCAAGTGTCAAACCTCGGGTCTAAATTAGGGCACCCAATCCTGACCCTGAGCACTCAGACCTGCTGAAAGTATCAGACTGGGGTGCCCAAGTGCCAATCTGAGCACTGAGATGCAGGACTAGGTGCCTTAACTTAGATCCTCAAATTACAAAATGATTTGTTATTTTTCAGTCTGTGAGTTGATTTCCCAGAGGTGCGTCCGGATGGAAAAGCAGCTCACAAAGCGATTCATTTCCCGGGGTCTCCTCTCTGGTTTGCCCAGTTGCAGAGCAGGAGAGGGGAGTGGCTGCTGTTTCCTAGACTGGACATAGTTACTGAAATTGAGTCTCTCTGTTAATCTCACTGTATCCATGTTAGAAGTTTGTTTGCTTGAGTACTCAGTGTGGGATGCCAGAGGAATTTGGCTTTAGAGATCATCTGGCACTGGATCAAAGACAACTCCCAAAGCCATTTTCTGGTGGTCCGGTGTATTTGTTCCACTCTTGTCCAGACTTTGTTCCTCCCTCATCTAGATTATCCACCCCTCTTGGGTCCTCCCCATTTTCCAGCTTTCTCCCCTGATGTTCATCCAAAATTTGGAAACCCCATTCTCTCATAGCCGGCAATTACTTCAGCAATATCACGTATGGCTGCCACCTTGGGGTAAACCACACACCTGACTGCCTCAGAAACCTCCACCACCACTTTTCCCACAGTCGACTTTCCAACACCTAATTGCTTGGCAATGGACCTGTAGCAGTCTGGGGTAGCCAGCTTCCAGACGGTTATAGCAACTTGCTTCTGGATCAGAATGCCTTTATGGAGGAGTGTCACGGCAAACTGCTCACAAAGCACCAGAAATGTAGCTTACTTCATGTTTCTTCTTCTGGCCCCCCTGCTGGTCATCCCAGGTCTGCATGATGCTGTGACCCCACCAGGCTGTGCTTGTGGCCCTGCTCCAGAAGCCCAAGTCACCAGCGGCTGTAATGAATGCCATCAGCAGCTTCAGCCAGTTTGCATCTGTCATGTCTGTCGTCCTCCTCCTGCTCCATCACAAGTTTTGTCAGGTGTCTTTGGTGGGTCAGAAAACACTGCTGAAATGTCCATCCACGTCTCACAGAAGCTCTGCCCATTTCCTGACACAGGAATACAAGTGCAAACATGAGAAGTTCTTCAAAAGGTGCCTCCTCTGTGTTGCTGGCTCCGGTAGCTGGGAGCGCACTGACCAAAATGGCTGCTCAGCAGGCTGTTCAAACTTCCCGCCACATGAGAGGTGGAAAGTCAAGTTTTCCCACAGTGCACCACAGCCAAAGGCTAGAGTGGCCACATTGTGCGAGGGCACTAGGGAATCTGGGATATGGTTGGCTTGACTTGGGTCTGCGTGCTGCAGTGAGGATGCCAGAGCCCTAGTTTGAACCCAGGTTAATGTAGGGTTAACAATCAATGTAGACGCTCAAGCCCTGAGTTTTTTAATGCAGGGTCCACTGACTTGAGTCCCACTAACCCGGGGTTTACATTGCAATGTAGACATACCCCATACACTGCAATATAAGCCCAGGGTTAGTAGACCTCGTGTTGGCAGATCCTGGGTTTGTTAACCTAGGGCTTGAGTGTCTTTGCTCATTTGTAACCCCAGGTTAGGAATTGTTGAAACCTGGGTCCCAAACTGAGGCTGCAGCAAGTCCAACCACCCCTATCCCAGACTTCCTAGCGCCCTCCCAAAATGTGGCTGCTCTAGCCCTTTGTTCATGGTGCAGTGTGGGGAAAACTTGACTGTCCACCAAACTTGACTGTTCAGAGGACCAAGAAAGTCAGCCCATGGGATTATGGGATACTTTTGGCAGACTCCCAGAGCACAAGTTCAACGGGGTTGTGTCTACACTGCAAAGCAATCGGGCTTGAACTCTGGGTCCCAGCCTGATTCAAGCTCGGCCCCTCCACCCCCATGGGGTCCTTGGACCTGAGCCATGGTTTAGTGCATTTTGTGTGCAGATGGAAGGGTTAAGCCTGAACTCGAACCCTGGGCTTACATTGCAGTGTAGATATACCCCACAATTATCTTCCCCCATGTCCACTGTTCTGACCATGTTGCCATCCGCCAAGTCCTTGCACAAACTTCCTGTAGCCTTCTTCACCAAGTCTAAGTTCCTCATTCAGTCTTCAAGGACTGTGCCACATTGTGAACCACACCACACCTCTCATCTTCCTTTCACACAGCCCCTTAGGCCTGGAACACCCTCTGTGTCACTGTTCAGGAAGGACTTTCCTTTCCTTGATTCAAACGCCCACTTAGAACTCTCCTCTCCCACAAAGCCAGCTAACAATCGTCCAATTCAATAACACTGTTGCCCACTCAATACCAAGGAAAAGAGCAACACTTGAACCTCCCTCTATATTTCCCAGCATGTCTGATCTGTGTTGTCTGTGTCGGTTTTAAATTACTCGGGTAGGACCACATATCCTTCTGTCTCCTAAAGCACCAAACGAAGGATTTCATTGGAAAACATGTCTGCTGCTTTCAAAGGTAGGAAGGAAATCTCACCCCTTCCTGAGCTCCACTCAGGTCAGTAGAGACAGAATGTAACTGCTTGTGGGCATGTCATTTAAGACCTGTCTGACCTACTTTGGCATTAGAACATCAGCAGAACTAGCTATGTCCTTGCAAGATGGAGCTGTTGCTTTTATGCATGTGTCTGATTTAGGTAGTTCAGTATTTTCTGGCTCTGACGGAAGAGATCATCTGGACTGATGGGCAAAGCTTGGGCAAATATTCTCCCCAAATCCAATTTCCTAGCATGTTCTCTCCCAAAAATGCATTTATAGCTGTTATGTTTGCATTTGTTTTGTGTTCCCTTTTGCAGATATTCTAGTGCATGAATTCACTGGGGGAAATGTTCAAGGAAACAGCAAATTATATGTGATTTAATACAGAATAATCATGGAAAGCAAATTTTGAACTAATTCCAGGTACACCTGAAAACCTCACTCTAAAAGTTACACTTACGCAATCAGGGAACAGATTATTCACATGCTTACAGGCTTTGCTGGACTTGGTCCTTGGTCCTTAAAACAGAATTCTGTTGTCATGACAATGTTATCTGTAATTATCTGGGGGAAGTTCCATGGCTGTTTTATACAGGAGGTCAGACTAGATTAGTGGTTTTCAACCTGTGGTCCGCAGACCTCTGGGGCTCTGCAGACCATGTCTAAGAAGTCTGCAAAAGGTTGTCATTACTATAGAACAGTGGTTTTCAACCTCTGGTCCACGGACCCCTGGGGGTCCGCAGACCATGTCTAAGATTTCCAAAGGGAGCCGCACCTCCATGTGAAATTTTTTAGGGGTCTGCAAATGAAAAAAGGTTGAAAACCATGGGATTATATTATCACAATGGTCGCGTCTGGTCTCGGAATCCATGAACATAGACAGGTTTGCTGGAGGTGATATTTCTAGCTAGCAAGAGTATTAATGTAGTGGCTTTAAACTATGTTTGTTGCTATCTGTCACTCAAATTACGAGGAATCTTAGGTGGTGAATGGGGTCAGTATGATGATAAACTGGGTTCTGATGACCAAGCCACATTCTTACTTTTATTGGTAAGTACCAGAGCCCCTATATTGATGGGTGTATTAGAAAAGCATATCAAATGGTCTTTTCTCCACATGTAGTGTTGTGGACTCTTGTTATTTTAGCATGAGTCTTGTGGTATTTGATGTTTTTACTTAAAGCACCATCCCCTGGAGTCAGATGACTGTGAGAATCTCTGTGTTCATAATTTAAAAAGTCAGCATCTAGCCCTCGTGGTTGCACAGAAAATGTCTGAAAATGTGACCCAAGTGGGCACTAAACATGCCAGATGCCCGCAGACAAAACCCAACCCCCCCCCCAATTTTTTTTTTTAAATCCTGAGATTTTTAAACTAATTTTTATTATTTTGGGGGGCCTGAGTCGTGATTAGGAATATTTGGGGCTGGCAATACAGTACTCAGCTTTAAAGACAAAATAATCTGCTAAGGTAAAAAAACTTTAAAGATGGTAAAATGCATTTAAGGCAACACAGATTACAAGAAATAATTTCAACAATTTAATTTGCTTTTCATCATGGATGCTGTAATGTCTCATTTCGTTCAGTTTGGGCAGTGAAATGGGACTGGTCCGTTTCACTTCCTGGTTCTCATGCCCTAGCACAAGGCATGATGTGTTTGGGTTCCTAAAACTGTAGTGCTATATAAGAGCTAGGCTAGAATTATTATTATTAGTGGTAAATTTATACTACACGCAGGGGCGGCTCCAGGCACCAGCGCACCAAGCATGTGCCTGGGGCGGCAAGCCGCAGGGGGCGGCCTGCCGGTCGCTGTGGGGGCGGCAGTCAGGGAGCCTTTGGTGGCATGCCTGCGGGAGGTCCGCCGGTCCCGTGGCTTCGGCGGCAATTCGGCAGCGGGTACGCCGAAGCCGCGGGACCGGCGGACCTCCCGCAGTCATGCCGCCGAAAGCCACCTGACTGCCATGCTTGGGGCGGCAAAATACATAGAGCCGCCCCTGACTACACGAACACTGTTTTGCTTGGTTTATTTAAATTTCTTTTCCCTATAGTGTCATGAAAATTGGATCTTGTATATCCCTATATCCCCCTCCCCATATTCTAAATTTAGGGCCTAAATCTATTTAACAGCATCTGTTTATAAAAGAAAATGAGTTTGGGAGATGGCCTTTAAAATTTTCCTTACACCCTCAGAATTAGACATAAGTAGCTGCAGTCCCCAGCTGTCTCTGCCACTCATCTCCCTGTGGGTGGGGAGAAAAACATGATGTGAAAGGGAAAGTTTCTGGCTCCAATTTGAAATAAAAGCCGAGTGGGTTCTGAGAGTCAGAAGCAGGATACCTCTCTGGCTCGCTCGGCTGAGGGTGTAAATGGAAGGGGTGGGGCAGGATGGAATGAGGGATAGAGGCAGACTGTTCAAGGTTTCCCATGTGAGTTGACATGTTATGGAATGTTATGCCACATGTAAGGTCACCGTGGGAGAGAGCAAAGAGGCGAGAAAAATGAGAGGGGAGGGAAGGAAACAGCGCACAATGGATTGTATGCAGTGTTAGCCAGCTACTCACGTCAGACTCATTCCAGAGGCCTGGGATACAGAAGGACTCCAGCAGGTCACTGCCACAAAGCAATAAGATACGAAGCTCTGAAGAAAGGGAGCAGAGAATGGAGAAGTTGAGAGACATGGGCTTATGGCTTCCCCCTGTGACACTACTGAACCAACAATCCCTGCACTGTGTTGCTGGAGAGACTCTTTCTGTAAGACACAAAAACCAGGGCCTGATGCTTTGTGGCTATTCAAGGTCCTATTGCACTTTCTGCAATAACAGTGATGTTAGCTGCAGTGCAGTACCCTGGCCAAGCCATCTGCCTACCCTAAATACCTCTCTAGTTTCAAACAGCATTTCATTTCCTCTCCTACACTGCTGTGCAGCATTGCTGTGGGCGGTTAAACAGCTGCTGCATTCCGCCCCAGAGATGGCTGCATTTCAACACATGTGCATGTGCCGTGTAAAGTATCTCATGGGGAAAGAAGTGATTCCTGTGTATGTAGGTGTATAGAAGTGATTTAGGATCTTTTAAAATGACAGATGTTCTATTAGTTCTCTGTTAGATATTACAAGGACCCGGACAACTGGTTAAAACCAGGGTCTCTAATGGGGGTGTCCCACTGCTCCCCAGCACTTCATCACTGTCATGGCAGATTAAGGTATTTGCCAGAAAGCCCCAATACTTGCTCACTGCAGGGCAAACCTGTATAGACTTTCATGTCTTCCCTTTAACTTCCCCTGTTTGGATCAGTCTCCCCCAAGTGGCTTGCTGACCTGCACAATTGCTGGCATTTTACTCTGAGATGTGTACAATATCACTTATTGACCCTCAGAACCTAGGACATTTAAAGGCCTAGAAACTGCAAGTGTTCAGTGTTAGAACTGAGTGTTGCCGAACAGATTTCTCTGTCTACATCACCACTTTTGGCCACCAGAGGGAAGCAGCAATATTGCTTAAATTTGTAAGGATAGAGGAACACCCAATTTAACGCAGCCTCCTGCCCCCCTTGCACACACTCCCTGTCTTAGCCACCTATAGCTGAGCGTAAGTCAGCACTTTCCTCAACTTCTGAACTCTGGGCTGGGTTAACACTTAAAGGGGTGCAGAGAAGGCTCCGGTGATCATTTCCTGCCTGAGCTATCCATGCTCTGAGCTGTTAAATGATAGGCCCAAGGTCATAGTGAGTCAGTATCAGAATTAGGAAGAGAAGTCAGGTGTCCCAACTCACAGTCCTCTTTTCTAACCCTATAGCAATGCTGTCCTCCCTCCCCGTGAGGATGGGAATCAGCCCAGGCCATTTCATCACCCTTTTGGGCCAGCCCAAATCCAGATGCCTGGTGTTCAATGGGAGTGATGACCCAGTCCCCTAATTTGGTGTCTGTGTTGTGCTCGGTTGCTAGAACAGACTGTTCATCCCCATTCCCTGCGTGGCCCCTCCCATGTCACCCACTGCGTCAGCCTGGGGGCAGAGAGCTGCGCTTTGCAGGGCCCTGCCTTCCCGAGGGCAGAACGGCGCGTACTCACCAATCTCCTCGTATCTCATCACGGTCCCCAAATTTGCATTCTCATCTGGAGAAAGAGAAGTGCCAGAGTCCAAGCTTCAAATGAGCGTCCATGCCAGAGTGTGCCCAGGAGGGGAGACGGCTCTTTAACTGTTCAGCAGTGGCTCTTAGTGTTAACAGGATTCCTGCTCTACCAGCGCATACCTGTATACTAGCACCTGGTGGTGGATTCCCCGTCACTCAGTCTTTTGAAGGAGATTGGGCGTCTTTCTAAAAGATCTGCTCCCGCTCAACGGGGGAATGGCTGGTTGAGGTTCTAGGGCCCGCATGGTGCAAGAGGTCAGGCCAGGTGATCATAAAGGGATCATCCAGCCTTACAATCAATGGTGAGAGAGACTGCGTAGATTTCCTGTTAGTGGTTGGGGTTAATACTTCCGGGGGTTCTTTCACCCTTGGTGGTGTCTGTCTACATCCAGGCATTGCAAACTCAAGGAGTTGCTGTGCCTCTTCCCCTAGTATAGCCGGGCTCAGCGGGGCAGATTTCCCTAGTTAAGCTAATGCTTCTTCCTGCTGAGCAATCCAGGGAAATCCTGGGTGGGATCTGAGTGCCTACCTGCAATGAATTTTGGCATAACCCCTGACAATCTCTGTGACAACCAGGGAGATGCTGTCAGGGAGAGAGTCGGGGCCTGGTCATCAGCTGGTATAAATGGATATAGCACCACTGTTGTCAATGGATCTACATTGATTTGCACCCACTGAGGATCTGGCTGCGAGTGATACCACAGCACTGGGTTGGATGGGAGGCAGAAAGGAGGAGGAAGACCATGGAGTGGGGAGGACCATAGATGAATGCAAGCATCTACATTTTCATAACGTACCCACAAAAGTGAAGCGCTCTATTGGCGGACGGACACAGCAAATCCGGCTCAGGCTTTCTCCCATCTTCCCCAAGATCTTTGCTGGAGGGAGAGAGAATAGGTAAAAGGCAGGTTCAGAGTCTGAGCCACCTGCAAGAACCACATCTCACTGCACAAGGCCTGTCTGTTATTCCCCTACAGAGCTCTCGGAACACACAGGGCATTTGACTCTGAGGGCGTGGGGGAATCCCCGCTGGCCATCTCTGCTGGCTGGGTTCTTAAATCAATAAGCTCTCATCTCCACCTTCTGTACGGTTTGTATCCACTTCCGTCTGTTTGAATGACTCGTTTAGAGCCTTGTTGCTGGATTGAAGTTATTTCATGTAGACGTTCGTCATCCTGAAGAGCTTCTTCCCCCCGCACCAAGATTTGGAAAGAAACCAATATTTTCTGCTAAGGATTTGATCAACAACTTGGTGCAAATGGCCCCTTACTGGTTTGGTTACTAAAGCCCCAATCTACAGAGATGATCATTGTTTCATGATTTCAGCCCCCTCTTAAAACTTTAATTTCACCCTGTTTGGATTTTTAATGAAGCTAGGTGTGCAGTTGTGGGTGCACCATGCACTCAGGATTGTGCCTAATCTGCACCTGGAATGACCATGATTGCAAATACAAAACAGGTAACAGCATATTTAAAATGTCCTCAGGCAGCCCCCTGAGTGGTTAATCATTGGATTTAAGTGTGACATGCAGTACTTACATGTAAAAAATAGGCATGAAATTGCACTTCTACCACGTTTAAGGATCAAGCGTGGTTTTGGGGCAATTTTAAGATACAACTCTACCCCGATATAACGCTGTCCTCGGGGAGCCAAAAAATCTTACTGCGTTATAGGTGAAACCGCATTATATCGAATTTGCTTTGATCTGCCGGAGTGCGCAGCCCCGCCCCCCCGGAGCGCTGCTTTACCGCGTTATATCCGAATTCATGTTTTATCGGGCCGCGTTATATCGGGGTAGAGGTGTACCTTTTTCATGTAGATTTAGTGCCAGAGTGACAGCCCTTCGAAAGGGAAGTCCTCTATTCATTCACAGAACAGGTAGAACATAGACACTGTCAGTGTGAACTTCCTCCCAATACTCTCCCTATGCACCTGAACTTGAACCTGAAGAGACCACTTTTAGCTGTGGAGCGTGGCTCAGTCTCCATGGCCCGTTTAGTCTTTTTCCCATGTTGCTCCTGGTGCCAATTGTGTGGACATTCAAGTGGACTCTGCCGATGGATCCCAGTCAATAAGGAGTGGGGAAGGGAGAGAGAAGATAGTAAAAGGACCCAGTGACAGGTAGGTTGCATTTTCCAACCCTGAACCCAAATATTGCTGAATTGCATGGGTCTGGAATCTCAATTCACTCAAATTATAAATTTTGGAACCCCACACAGTCTTATCTGAAACCTTCATTTATTGTTTCTTGGACAGGTCTGTTTTCGTTGCCCATTTCTGGGAGAACAAGTCTGGGGATTTCAGATTGGTGCTGTCTGCAGGGGTTACCTCTGCTCCATTTGGAGACCTTCTCTCTGCTGAGACCTACCTGCTGTGGGCTTGTTGGAAATGTTGCTGTTCTGGTAAATGGGCTGTGGAGACTCATTCTGGGGCTGTCCAATCACTGGGGTCATGGAAGGTGTGTTCACATTGGAGAGGATGCAGCCAGTCACTCGCTAGGGTGGGGATGAAATGTAAGGAGTCAGTAATATAACTCCAGAGCCAGAAACACATCCATAGATCTCTCGCTATAGCTTGGTAGCCAGCCTACAGCTCACACATTAACAACATTCTCCAGTCGTTACTAGGAGACACAGCCAGCCTCATTTCATGCTTCCCGTTTCCAACCAGTAAAATGAGACCGGGCCATATGACCTAATGAAAGGCAATGAAACCAGGGGAAGGAGATAGGCTTCAGAGCCCAAGCTCCAACCTGAAGTGCATCTTCAAAGCGCTGTCTATACAGCTATTTTTGGAGTGCCCATAATAACCCAAGTTTGTAGGCCTGGGCTGGGAGGCTCGCTTAGCATACTCTAAGAATCTCCATAAATAGGATACCCACCGGAATGGTTTCTATTATGTGTGATGAGACCGGCTTGATCAGTGCAAAACCATTATAAGGATACAATTCGAAAACTGGTATTGACAAAATACTAACCCAAATGCCCTCTCCCATTTAGCCCTGTATATTTCATGGCTGCCTTAACTCTTCGCGTGAATTAATAAGGACAATTGTGTGTTTTCAAGTATTCGTCTCCTGGATTCTTAGGCATAAGATGAAGGCCAAAGCTAAGCAAGAGGGGAGATGCTGTTATCACTGGAGATGTCTGTCCGCATGCAGGCAGATCTTATACCAGCTTGGCAACATTCTAGTCACCCACTCACCAGAGCTGAGTAATGTTTTGTCAGGCAGGTAAAGTGTCACTGGATTTTCCATGATTATCAATCAAAGTAAAGGGCAGCTGAGCAGATTTTGGTGCCCAGGCTGGACAATTTTGCAAGGCTGATTTATACATTGCAATTTCATTTGCCGTTTCATTTTTTTCCTAATGACTCAAGATTTCTCCCCACCTCTCCCCCTTACTGTTCTTCTAAGCACACATGGGCCTCATGGGAATAGGAGACTTCAAACGTTCTCTCTTCTTTTAAAGTGAATTTGGTATCAGCCTGGCAGCCCCGGGGAGTGAAAAACTCTCTGTACCCACACCATGAGGTTGGTAGAGGGAAAGGCCATGTCAGCTTCCCCCAGGCTGCCATGTTGGTGTGCCCTTCCCCTGTTCTGTAGGGACAGGCTCTGGGGTAATTCAGTCTCCATGGCCCATTCAGTCTTTGTCCCCTCTGCTGCATCTGCTAAAATGGGTGTTGGCCAGTGGTGGTCATATCCGAGTGCCTGCGTGACCATCTCTGAGGTGAGGGGGGCCTTCAGCCTTATGGTCCATTCAGTCTTCTCTCCTGAGTATGATAAAATGACTTCCAATTAGTGCTAATTGGTGGTGGGTTTTGTGATGCAGCCACCTGTGCACTAGGAGCTGGGCTATGCTCTCCAAAGTCGTTTCATGAAGGCCACTGTGAACAGCTGCTAGATGACAGTCGGCTTCAGTCAGTGTCAAACTGCCAGATTGGAGCCAGTCCCCAGAGGTGAAAGGCTCCCGCTCATATGAGCCATGCATTCCCCTTTCAGGCCGCGATCCTAAGAGAAATAGAAAAGCTGGCTCTTGATTTGGCTGCGTGTGAACCTGCTTCTGTGAGGAGATTGCTGCACACATCTCAAAGAGGCAGACAGGCAGGCTTTAAACATTGTTTTAGCCCTGCAGTGAGTTAGCACTGTTCTGGGTCCCCAGCCCCCATGTTGCTGCCCAGGATAAGACTGCAATGTTGCTAACTCACCCTGTGCTAGGAGAGAGAGACAGCAGAATAATGACTGCACTCAACACACATTCTTGCATCAAATCTTATTTCCTGAGCCAATCCCACCTGCTCCTTCCTTCCGCTCCCTTCGAACTGGAGGCAAGAAGTGAACAGACGGGGCATCATTAACTGCGGAATCCTGGGGTGGCTCCTGCCCTGCTAGCTAAGAACTTTAAAGGAATGTTAATGTGGTTGGGGGTGGAGAATCCGACCCACCCTGAGCTCTCACTATAATCCCTTCCCTCGTATCCGCGCCGCTCGCCTCCCTTCAGAGGAATTTGAACCATCATAAAAATTTCATCTGACTGGAGGGTGGATTTGAAATGATTCAGAACAACTTGGCTTGTTCCCGGAATGTTCTCTGAAGGTAACGATAGCACTGAGTCGTCAGCTCTCCTCCCTTCAGTTCCGCTCCATGGGGCAGGGATCCAGAGGGGCAGAACAGCAGGGGGAAGCAGTGTTGTGTGAGACACAATATTCGGCCTAGCCTGCCTGTCCAGACTGCTGAGGCGCGAGTTCAGGCTTTCCTCATCTTGTGTCTCGACTACTGTAATCTGCCCCTCTCTGGCCTTGTTGCCAGCCATGCTGCCTCCCTCAGTCCAGTCAAAACGCTGCTAGTAGGGTCACAGAATCATAGAAATGAAGGGCAGGAAGGGACCTTGAGAAGTCATCTAGTCCAAGCCCCTGCACTGAGGCAGGACCCTCAACCTAGACCATCCCTGACAGGTGTTTGTCCAACCTCTTCTTAAAAACCTCCAATGGTAGGGATTCCACAACCTTCCTGGGAAGCCTATTCCAGAGCTTAACCACCCCTAGAGTTAGAAAGATTTTCCTAATATCTAATCTAATCTTGCTGCTTTACTACTTGTCCTACCTTCCATGGACATGGAGAAAAATGATCGCCCTTTATAAGAGCCCTTAACATAGATGAAGACTATCATCAGGTCTTTTTCCAAGACTGAACATGCCCAGTGTTTTTAAGCTTTCTTTATAGGTCAGGTTTGCTAAACCTTTTACCATTTGTTGCTCTTCTCTGGGCTCTCTCCATTTGTTCACATCTTTCTTCAAGTGTGGTGCCCAGAACTGGACAGAGCACTCCAGCTGGGGTCTCCCCAGGGCTGAGTAGAGCAGGTCAGTTACCCCCTGTGTCTTACACAGGGCAATCCTGTTAATACCCCCCAGAATGGTCATCTTGACTTCCACTTTCACCACATCACTTCTCTGCTGGCATTCCTCCAATGGCTCCCCCTCTCCCATGAGTGCCTTGTCTTTGCCTTTAAAGCCTTCTCCATTTACCCCCTCCCTAACCATCAGATCTACTAGCTTGCCAAGCTGTGGACACTCCAACATCGCTCTGTCAGTGGTGCCAGCCTCAGTCACTCGCCCATCGGCGTCTCCCTCAAAAACACCTCCATGCTTTCTCCCACCTACCCTCCACCCCCAAACACACACACCTGGTGAAAACTCCCTGGCCAAACGCCTGAAGCTTCCACCTTCTCTTCTTTTAACTGCCTCCTCCGAACCTGCCCCTGCTGTGATGCCTGCAGATCCTTCCTGCCTGGCACTGGGCCAGGCAAGTGGCATGGCCAAGCCATCTGCTTTTCTTCTCAACTCGGTTTGTTTCATTGGTTCCTCCTCCTGCCCTTCTTTGCCCACTTGAGCCCTGACTGGTTCATCCCTTTCATCCAGGTCTCAGGGTGGCTTTAATGCCAACCTCCCCATTGCTGTTGCTGGAGGGTAGGGTAATGGTCTAAGGTCATTAGCTGAAGAGGTGGTGGGAAGTCCCATTTCTGTTCAGGGTTTGTGATCTTCATTCTCACTTCTGCCTGCGCCTGTGGAGGGGTTTCACTTACTGTGTCATGTATTCTCTGGGGTTTACCCAGCACGGAAGATGCCCTTGAATTTTCCTGTTGCTGTGAGTCATTCCTTAGGGCCAATGGAGCCAGGTTTGTCCCATGGGGTTATTTTGTTAGGGCTTCATTCACTTGTCTTTCAAATGCCCTCTTTTCCCCTGGATTGACTGTGTGGCAGGGATGATGATTGCTTAGCTGTGAGTTTGCCTTCCCCAATTGCTCTCACTGCAGCCTCGTTCTTGTGTGCGTCCTGACAAGTATTTTTTTCTTTCCCCCCGTGTATAGAAGCATGGCATTTCCCTGGAGTAGACACAGTGCTGGGAGTTTGTCCTTAGCCCTTTTCCAAAGGTGGATTAAATTCGGTCATGTGCAGCACAATGTTCTTTTCATTCCACTTTCATCTAATCTCCTTTTGCCTAGCTCCCTTACTGTGAGGGCCCATCTACACAGTGAAACTTAATTCAGATTAAGGAAGGGTGGGAATTTACAGTGTGACAGCTACTCCTGAATAACTCCACTGTGATGGGGTGTGTACACCCCACAGTGGCAGCGAAAGGGTTAATGCGAGGCCGAGGGCTCATTTAGCCCACTTGGTGGCACCTGGAAGGGTGCGTTAGGTACAGTTCATAGGCAGACTCAGCTGGGGAGGAGAGTCACCTTCATAAAGCGAGGCACTCAGAGCAGTGAGGAAGAGATCCAGTGGGGAGGGGGCTCAGAGGGAGAGAAGGCCTGGGAGTCTCTCCTGAGACAGGAGCTGTGGCAAATGGCCAGGGACAGAAGGGACATGGGAAAGCTGCAGGCATGGAGTGGATTCCTATGATGAGCCCTAATGAAAGGAAAAGGTCCAGTGGAGGCTGCTCGGTGGTTTGCTGTCCCAGAAAGTTGGGAAGAACCTAGAGAAGCTCAACACCAGGATGAGTGGAGTGGCTGAAGTGGTGCTTGGTTCTATTTGGGGGGTTTTGAGTTCTGCTGGGAGAAGTCTGGGACCCCCCGCCCCCGGGGAGGGGGGGGGATGTCGTAACGGTGACGCTGTTGGTGCAGGACTTTGATACTCAGTAATGGGTGGACTATTGTGATCTGGTCAGCAGGTGGAGTCACACACCAGACCATGTGATCCCTGAGGTCGAGAGGAGGCAAAAGGGGGGCAATGCCAGGACTCGCCAAAAGGGGGTGCTCCGGGACAATGAGTTTGTCACACCATGTACCGACAAGTCCCAATACCCTTGCGTGATCTACATAGCAGGTGCTGTGACTATCTCTGATTGGAGGTTGTTGGAGTTTAGGCCTTGGTGCATTCTTGGGAGCCTTTCCTATTTGCTGGTCTGGAGAACCATTCAGTTTCCAGGAATGGCGGCTGTTTGGAATCCCTTGTTTGAGGAATTCTTTTGCGAGGAGCAGGGTTTTGTTTTAATTGGCAAGTCCCCCTTGCTCCTTGTTACTGATGGTATTTTTAGCCTCTCCGTGTGGGTGTATTGATCTGGGCTGGATTGTTTGCTGCAATGTGTGATTGGCACTTTGCTGTCTGATGATGATGTGCGCACCCAAACTTAGAGGGCTGACTCCTTTTTTTTCCCCAGCCGGGAGAGGTGGACACGTGCCTGTGTAATATTCTGTCTCCTCTACCTGTGTTGGGCCAGAACCTCAGCTTGGGTAAATCGTCACTGCTCCACAGGTTTCAGGGGAGCTATGGTGTTTTTCCACAGCTAAGGATCAGTCCATTGAACATATATATCAAGTTGGTGTAATTGAATCAACCTGAAAGAGAAAGAAACCTGCCCTGCATTGGCTACCGCTGAGCCTGAACTCAGCCCTGAAAGTGCTACAGATCAAAGCTATTAGAGGAATACTCGGGTTGTGCATTAAAAATGCATTGGTCTAACCACTTTCCTACACCACTTCTCCCGCTAGCCACAGCTTTCCCCTCCCCCCTCTGTGACACTCCTGCCCAGGTGTGACTCACCTTCATCAGATCGCGGTGGTGTTCCAGTACGCTGCAGGTAGTCTGCCAGGTGTCCTGATAGCACTCCCAGGGGTCCACCCTGGGGGAGGAGAGAACATAACACAGAGGGTTTGCATGTGAATCTTGCCCTGTCCTTCACCATCCAGCATGCTCAGTTGCAGTGGAGAGGCCAGAAAGAGACAACCGTGCTGCTGGGAACCATCCATGTTAACCTCCTCATGTCTGCCTGCGAATAGAGGCTGGAATAAAATGCCAAATGCAGCTTTTCCAGCCATCACATTCTCATTGTATTCTCCCTACCTGCCTTTGGTGAAACTCCTCCATCCCTGCTCCATTTCCCTGTCCCTCCCCAGCCCTGGGCATGCCTGTCTAAAAGCTCTTCTCCTCTGGCCTCTGCCCAGGTGCCAGACACTGCATGGAAATGTATTGAGACAGCAGCTTTGGTCGCCAACATGACAATGGGACCGAGAAGCACACTGGGCTCCCGAGGAAGAATGAACACGATGGCTGTCCAGGGTTTCTGCTCACAGAAATTTTTCCCATGGTATGCACGGCTGAACCACTCTCAAGGCAGGGCTCTCAGCATCCATTGTGACAAATTCCCGCGAGTGGCGTTGCAACCTGGCACGTTGTGTCTCAGCAACCTCTCAAATGCAGGAGGGCCTGGGGCAAACTGCCCCTGCCAATGGTGTGCACCATGCATAACGTGCACATGGCTGCCCACGCCACTGCTGCTCTCAATGAAGTGCTTCCTCTTTCTGCTGCCTCACCCAAACAGCGTCTGGGAGTTGCTGACGGAAGTTGCATGGAGCTCAGTGGCTGTTGGGACATGGTGTCACTGAACTACTCCAGCACTGCAGGCAGGGCACTAGCCTGGAGCGCATCTCCATGGGGATACTGGGCACTAGCCCAGCCTGTTGGCAACTTAACATCACAGAGGGGTGTGAAATCCTGTAGAGAGGCTCTTACCTGCCCCCTCTCTTGGGCCTTGACCTATTGTGGTTCTATCCATATGGGAGGAAGCATCTTTAACCCTTCCCACCCTGAAGTGCCACAGCTAAAGCCAAAGGGGGACATTTTTAAGGGTTTAAACTTTCATTTCAGGAAATTAAACTGCATGCAGGTGCAGTCCCGATAGCTGAGCGCCCCCAAACATGATGCACCGGCAGCATACCAGCCTGACCCACTCTCCCGTGCCTGAGCAACAGCTACGTGACGCGGCCATCACAGAGAAAGGGAAGGGCCGCCCCACTGACCGCCATTGCTGGCTTTTAGCAAGACAAGGCAGGTGAGGTAACATCGCTTACTGCACCGACCTCTGGTGAAGTAGCCTGCTGTTCTCTGTTGCGTTACTGAAAGGTCAGAGCAGTACGAGGAAGAGTGGAAATAGGGAACGTGGCGAAAGCCTTGTTGGCGCTGGGGCTGTCACCACACCAGTGTGAGCCCCTCGCATTAGACGTGCTGGCTGGGGTAACAAGTGATTTGCGCTGGCGCAGCTGAGACAGTGAAGAGAAGCCCCAGGCAGGGGTCTGGGTGAGAGGGGATGTAGCTGTGCCTTGGGATGCAGTGTCCAGCAGCTGTGACATTATTCATAAAAATTATCCCTACCTGTTGCTTCCCCCCCCCCCCTCGGCTGGCCTCCCACTTGTGAGACAGGACAGTGCTCTTATCCCCATTGTACAGATGGGAGGCTAAGGGACTTGCCCAAGGTCACACAGAAAGTCTATGGCAGAACAGGGAATTGAACCATAGTATCTCTCATCCTCACAGCTAGTGCTCTAACCACTGAACCATCCTTCCCCATAGCCTGATGTTTGTAAAATCACTTGGGAGACACGGAATTTATCCAGCAGTTATTTCTTGAGGCCGTGGGGGGAATTCATTAGTCTGCTGCCTTTGTCTTTTTGCACAAAGACAATATGAAAGGCAGTCTTTTTTCTAGGAAAAGCTTCCCCCACTGCTCCTTCACTGGGCCTTTTTCCCAGAGCAGGAAAACTCTTCTTTTTCTTTTCTCAGATCTTCTGAGAGCCCCCAGTCTTTCATGAATTGCTAATCGCACCCTGGCTGTTCCCAGAGCCTTTCCTGGCAATGAGATTTCATGCCTGTCTCACACAGAATGTGGGTGCAGGAATTTCCACCCCTCCTCTATACACCAGGTTGTGAAAGACAAACCTCCAATGCTACAGCCTGGCTTAATTGAAAACTTAATGAGCTGCTAAATTGGGATGTTTCTTAAACATATTCTTAGCAGCTGAATGTATTTTTTCTCTCACACCCCACCTGAGGACTCTCAGACATGATCTCACTAATTAAAAACATGCTGAGTGCCTAATGTCTGTGTAACCTCTGTGCTACACATGCCTCAGCTAAGTTAGAAACCATCTCTGCTCTTCATTAGGGTCTGTGTATCTGGGGTTGACACTAGTGGTAATAATAAACAATAGCACTCAGAGCCTGTTCATACAGACACGCTTCTGCACGTATGGCCAGATGCTCCCAGCTGTGTCAGACACACATGTTCACCAAAGCCAGGCAGACACTCACTCACGCAGTCATGACCATCCACCCAATCCTTTTGATAGCTTCCATATCATTTGATGCAACTTGGTGTCTCTCCATGTGGCCATCAATATTAGTCAACTCTATCTGGGTCTCATCCAATGGAAAGAATCCCACTGAAGTCAATGGGATTTGGATCAAGTCCGGGTGTGCCCTATTTGTTACTCCTTTTCTCAACCTTCTTGATCTTCCTCCCTTGCAATTCCTCCTGGTACTTGTCCCTCTCTCCTTGTTCTTCCCCTTCCCTACTCTCCTCCACAGCCTGTTTGCTCATTCCCTTTCTTTTCAACAGCCTCCTCCCACTTTCTCTCTCTCTCCTTGTGTGAGGAACGTGCACTTCCTCTGACCTACAAAGACTGCTGAGTTTCTTATACAGGCATGTGCACTCACAGTAACAATGAGCCATTATTAAAACATGCTCTTTCCATGCAAATTATAATGGCACAAACTTTTCTGGTGCATAATTAAGGTAATTAGTGGAAGCTTGCTTTAATTACACACTGCGTGCTTAGCCGATAAGGGTGTCTGTCATCAGCCGCAGCCGGAAGGACTGACTGGAGCTTTGCTTTCACCTCCTCCCTTGGTGGAGATGTTTGATGCACATCACTAGCTACCACTTGCTGGCTCTGAGATGAGCCCCTTGAAAATCCTCTCCAAGCTCAGTCTGAACTGACCTTCCCCTGAGCTGGTGGATGTGACTCGAACCGGATTCCTACAGGCCGGCGTTGCCCCATAAAAGGAGCGTCATGTCTTTCAAAGGCTCCCTGTATAACCCAACCGGCAATACCCAAGGTGTTACCTCACCTGATCCAGTCAGAGGACTGGACGGCCAGTTGGCACATGGTCAGACGGTGTCGGCTGGAGACCAGGCCCTGAAACAAAATAGTAACTAAGAGAGGATGCAGGGAGAATCAGTGAAGCTTTGTCCAATGTCCAGTCCTCCCTCAAGCTTGGACCTGACTCAATTCTGTGATTTCCCCACCAAAACCTAGTCCAAGCTCTCCTGAATGCACCACAGGGACACAGATCCACTAAACTGAGTGTGAACCCAACAGCACCCCCGCAGATGGGCCATCACCAAGGTTATTCATCAGCATAGGGAAGAGGTATCTGTCTTGCCCGGATTCAGAGGGCAGAACCAAGCAGCCTATGTGACATCAGAAGAGCTTCACTTTTCTCTGAGTCCTGCCTGGCCTGGAGGCTAATGTTAGGGACAGCATTTTCTCAAGTCTTTTTGGTTAGGAGGAAACTTCTGCAGCTCAAATATAGAAATTTCCCCATCTTTGGATTTCGTTCTCCAAAAGATGCTTTTAACAGCTCCTGTCCCAGTATTGCCAAGCCCAAGCGTACAGAAATCATGAGCCAGGCCCCCAAACTTATGAGATTGGTTTTAAAAACATGAGATTTAAAAAAAAAACATTTGCTTTCTGGTGTTTGTACCTTTAAGGATCACATTTTCCAGCTTTCCTCTGTAATCACAAGGGCTAGAAACTTGGGGGTGAAAGTTAAATGAAAGCTGAGATTTTTGGGTAATCACAGGACTCCGGGAGCTGCAGCTTTAAGAAAAAAACTAGACTTAAGGTAAAATCACAAGAGCTGGTAACACTGCTGCCCTACATACAGAACCATTAATGGTTCTGATTAACCTGCAGCTGAAGAAGTGAGGTTTTTACCCACGAAAGCTTATGCCAAAATAAATCTGTTAGTCTTTAAGGTGCCACCAGACTCCTTGTTGTTTTTGTAGATACAGACTAACACGGCTACCCCCTGATAATTAATGGGTACTATCTGACCCACACAATCTTATCCCAGCCTTCTGCTCAGCTTCCCCACAGCTTTCACTCTGGCATCAGCTGAGCTGTAAGATTTCACTCTCCTCCATCCTCAGTTTTGGAACCAGCATTACCTGGTTCCCCAGGGTGTTCGTTGAACTAGAAACCCTCAGACCTAACTCTTCCTGTCATTCATGCACACTCCCAGCTTCCTGCAGATTACTTTGGCAATATCACACAGGAGAGAGCAAGAACTTGATGAACTAACCTGCTTCCCATAGGAGTCATGTACAGGTGAGACGATTCCACCAATTACAATGAACCTTCCAGTCTTGTGCAGATAATCCCGGGCTCTTTCTAATGAAGGAAACAAACAAAAAAGGTGCGGGAGGGGATCACTATGTAAATTCCACTCAGTAAAGCCAAAAGTTAGCTAGCGTTTTGAGCCAGATTTGAAAAACTGGTCTCAATTTTCACATGCAGTTTGTGCAAATCCCTGAATTTTCTCCTGAACATAATTGTGCAAGCAAAATTCACTGTGCAAAAGTGGTGGGTGGACTGAGGCCCGTTGGAAACTGTCCCTTTGCCTTTAGGATAAAGATGAGGATATTAAATGCAAAGTCAGGGCTAAATTCTCTGCTGGTGTAATTGAGTGACATGCCATTGAAGTCCAGCTGTGCCCATTAACACCAGCACAGATGCTGGCTCTGAATATTTCAGTAATGTTAAATACTTAAATATTTAAATACCCAAAAACCAAGTGCATTTGTAATACAATGGCAAAGAACGTATTAATCTCCTTCTAGTGGCTGGTACACTCCAGGATAACCGTGTATTACCATCAGCTAATGAAGATAATCCCTTAGCTCAAGTAACAGAGGTGTGACCTGCAGTGCTAAACATCATGAGTTGATTTCAAACTCAGCTGATCACCCAGCCCTGTGTGTGTGAGGGGGTGGGGAGAGCGGAGATTGTTGTATTTTCAGAATGTAAGGCTACCAATACCCCCTTTAGCTTGCTCTGTCATGCCAGTGTGGCAGAGCTCATCATGGCATTGAGGAAGACCCCAGATAAAGGATGTAATTGGTTTTAATTGGATCCAGGTTAATAGTGAATACAGCCATTACCATCTGAAAGGTGTTTGGTGACCTATGTGAAATGAGCTGGTGGGCTCTGCCCCATTCTTAGTGGACACAGGTGTCTACACCACAGAAACAACCATCACAGTTGGCAATCTCGGCAAAGATCCCAGGGAATGAATGGGGTCTGGAGACTGACTTCCTGTCTGACCCCTAGAAGTGGTCGAGGGTGAGGGGAACGGTTGCATTGCCATGGTCACTGCTGTAGGGCCTGGTCTGTGATTAAATCTAGCCCCTCAGTCTTCAGGGCTGTCAGTCCATCGCTGAATTCATTTAACAACACAGTAATTAAAACGACAATGCGTGCAATGGAGTGACCTGCCTCGCAACAACATTGCTGGGTGGAGTACAGCTAAATCTTTGTGGCAGATTGAAAATGGGCCCCATACATGTCTCTCGTGCCTGTTGTTTGCATTTATTTTCTTTGGCACTGTCTGTGCGGGTATGTTAATAGGGCTGGTGAAAATGTTTTAAAATGCAATTTAAAAACAGCTCCTGGTGAGACGCAGCTTGTCGGGCTAGCGGACGCAGTTTTACAAACTACGTTTCCCATGTATATGAAAGGCAGTGTGGTCTAGTGGGTAAGACATTGGCTGGGGGCTCAGCAGACCTAGTCTCTATTCAGGGCTTTGGAGCGGAGCCCGGAGCTGGAGTGCAGAGTAGCTCCGGAGCAGTGGAGCTGCAGGTTTTTGCCTGGAGTTGGAGCAGAGCCGGAGCAGAGCTCCAAAGCCCTGTCTCTATTTCTGGCTTTACCACTGGCCTGCTGTGTAACCTGAGGCAAATCACTTCACCGCTCCGTGCCTCAGTTTCCCCTCCCATCTTTTGTCTTGTCAATCTCACTGTAAACTCTTTAGGGTAGAGACTGTCTCTTACTATGTGTCTGTACCATGTCTAGCACAGTGGGGCCCTGGTATTTGGGGGCATCTAGGTGCTACTGTGATATAACTAACAATATGTTATACTTGGTCTAAATGATGTTAGCAGGAATTATGTTTTAGAACAATTCTGTTAACACATTTGGAGTTATAGAAAGATATTAAAACTATGCATAGGCTCCATTCAAGATGTCATCACACTCCATACACAGTAGCACATGAATGACTAGGGCAGGCAGTATAGAGCACAGATAGTTTGCATAGTAGATAAACACTTGTGCATCATGTATGCCCCATCTACAGTACTGGAATACAGCACGCGGCCCTACTTCTACTTCCCCCATGTACATTGCTAAGGGAGATGACCTCGTGGGCAAACCATTGTTGCCAATTTGCGTTTCCATTTTAGTGTGGTTTTGATAGAACTCTTCTGCAGCTCTGGAGGAATCTCTTCTCCCCCCTCCCCCCCGTTAGTTCCAAGAGCCAAAGCTTAACATCTGGATTTAAAAATAGACATATATCTGTAACAGAAATAGTCTGAAAATAAAACAGAAGGGAGAATAAAGACACCAGCTGGTCAGCACTGATGCTTGAAATGTGGTTCTGCTCTGAGAAATGGCTATGCAGAAATTACACAGATCTTTCCCTTGTGCGTGTCCAGAATTATGGGTGCTCACTTCAGTGGCCAGTTAGGTCCCCGTCCTGCATTTGGATCCATATAGATGAGCCCCTATGCCTGTACATGGCTCCAGGTGGGGTAAGGGTTCTCCTGCACAGACCTGATGGCAGGACTGGGGTTCACTTGCACTGAAGCAGCTAACTCTGGTTTGGTGCAGCGTAAGTCACAGTTACAGCGATGCAGTTCATGAGAGCAGCTGCAGTGGGGTAAGCATAGCAGTGGCTAAAACCTGCAGTGTGTAGAAGCCCTGTGTTGGTATGATGGGCTTAGCACTCCAAAGCCAACACACCTCTAGAGAATGGGTGGGATGAGTTTCTGCCTCATGCATGCGCATGGAATTGTTAACCAAGTGCCATATTCTGCCCTCAGAGCCCATTGCTCGCCCTTGGAATGCCTATGATTACAATGGAACTTGCTGCATGTGTGTGCGCTTGCCTGATATGTGGGAGCCTCAAATCCCTGCTCTGCCTGCATCAGAGCAGACTCTGTCCCAGTCAGTGCCCTGCCCTCCAGGCCGTAAAGTGCCAGACTACATGTCAGCCTCAGCAGCACAGTGCTGCAGGACGCTATGCTGTAAGAGTACCAGAGCTGCTGGCGTATGTTGTGTAACAAGATCTTTGTGAGGAGTTGTCTGCCAGCCTCTCAAGGAACAAGGAAATTAACTTTTTTATTCCCCAAGTGGAGTTTGGTGTCCACTGTGCTGTGAACTGACAGAGCGAGAGAACTGAACGTGAAGGGAAACTGAGCTAAGAGAACTCCAGAGGGACTGAGCCGAGAAATTCAGTGCACAGGCTGTTTGGCCCTCATGGGTTAGAGGGGCTTTTAGCACCACTGATGCTGGCCCTTTCCCATTACATGTAGACAGTGGAAGAAGGGGGGTCTACAATGGAACAGGGGAGACTGTTGGTAAATGTCAGGACCATACAATATTCATAGCCCATCCCCAGGAGGAAAGGCTGGTCCAGGGGTTAGGGCACTAGCCTAGGACGTGGTAAACCTGCATTCAAGTCCCTGCTCTGCCACCAACTTCCTGTGTGACCTTGGGCGAGTCACTTAGTCCCTCTGTGCCTCAGAGCCCCTCCTGTAAGCCATGGATCGAAGCTCTTCCCTATTGTTGTGACAAGATTGCAGGTCTGTCTATGCTGCACCTGGAGGTGTGACTGCAGCTGGGGCAGGCATGCGCATGCTAGTCTAGGGCCTGGTCTACACTACGAGTTTAGGTCGACTTTAGCCGCGTTAAATCGACTTAAGCCTGGACACGTTTACACTACGAAGCCCTTTCTGTCGACTTAAAGGGCCCTTTAAACCGGTTTCCTAACACCACCTCGACAAGGGGATTAGCGATAAAATCGGCCTTAGGGGGTCGGAATTGGGTTAGTGTGGACGGAATTCGACATTACTGGCCTCCGGGAGCTATCCCACAGTGCTTCATTGTGACCGCTCTGGACAGCACTCTCATCTCAGATGCACTGGCCAGGTAGACAGGAAAAGCCCCGCGAACGTTTGAATTTCATTTCCTGTTTGCTCAGCGTGGAGAGCACAGGTGACCATGCAGAGCCCATCAGCACAGGTAACCATGATGGAGTCCCAGTCCCAGTCCCAGGATCGCAGAAGAGCTCCAGCCTGGACCGAACGGGAGGTACAGGATCTGATCGCCATCTGGGGAGATGAAGCAGTGCTCGCCGAACTCCGAAACAGTAAAAGAAACGGCAAAACATTAGAAAAGATCTCCAAGGCCATGAAGGACAGAGGCCATAACAGGGACGCGCGGCAGTGCCGCGTGAAAATTAAGGAGCTAAGGCAAGCCTACCACAAAGTCAGAGACGCAAACGGAAGGTCCGGGGCAGAGCCGCAAACATGCCGCTACTACGCGGAGCTGCATGCCATTCTAGGGCGTGCAGCCACCAGTAGCCCAAGCGTGTTCTATGAGTCCCTCTCTGCAAACGGGGAAGCGGGTTCGGCGGACGAGGAAGATGAGGATGGAGAGAACATAGCTCACAGCAGCAAGGAAGCGGAGAAACCAGTTACCCCAACAGCCAGGATATGTTTGTCACCCTGGACCTGGAAACAGTAACCCCCGAACTGACCCAAGACCCTGAGGGCACACAGGGGACCTCTGGTGAGTGTACCTTTGTAAATATTACACATGGTTTAAAAACAAGCGTGTTTAATGATTAATGATTAATTTGCCCTGGCAATCGCGGCCAGTACAGCTACTGGAAAAGTCTGTTAACGTGTATGGGGATGGAGCGGAAATCCTCCAGGGACATCTCCAGAAAGCTCTCCTTCATGTACTCCCAAAGCCTTTGCAAAAGGTTTCTGGGGAGGGCTGCCTTATCCCGTCCGCCATGGTAGGACACTTTACCACGCCAGGCCAGTAGCACGTAGTCTGGAATCATTGCATAACAAAGCATGGCAGCGTATGGTCCCGGTGTTTGCTGGCATGCAGACAACATCCATTCCTTATCGCTCTTTGTTATCCTCAGGAGAGTGATATCATTCACGGTCACCTGGTTAAAATGGGGCAATTTTATTAAGGGGACATTCAGAGGTGCCCCTTCCTGGTCTGCTGAACAGAAATATTCCCCGCTGTTAACCACGCGGTGGGGGGGAGGGGTGAAGTGACCATCCCAGAGAATTGGGTGTGAGGGGGAGGGGAGTTAGTTGGGTTTGTGCTGCATGTTAAACCTGAAATCGCAGCCCCTCCTTTTACATTGCAAACCCATTTTAAATGGCACGGGTGCTTGGTATGGGAAATGAGGGCAGAACTGTTTGAAACCATCCCCACATGTTAAGAAGGTTAAAAAAGCCCAAAGACTATATGTCTTACCATGGCTGCCTGCAAGCTGAAATCTGTGTCCTGGCATTGCGTGAGTGATCTCTCACACCAAACCAGGAGACTCTCAATATAAGAGGAAAAATGCGACCTTGTAACGAAAGCACATGTGCTGTGTGATGTTGTGAACAGCAAAATCTAACGTGAAAGAGTCTACCCATTGTTCTCTAAAATGTATCTTTTTTAACAACCTCTCCCTTCTCCACCAGCTGCAAATCTTACTCCTTCGCAGAGGCTAGTGAATATTCGAAGAAGGAAGCGAAGGACGCGTGACGAAATGTTTACTGAACTTCAGACTGCCTCCCACGCTGACAGAGCACAGCTGAATGCGTGGAGGCAGTCAATGACTGATTTTAAAAAAGCCCAATATGAGCGAGAGGAGAGGTGGCGTGCTGAAGAGGAGAAGTTGCATGCTGAAACGCGGGCTGAAGAGGAGAGGTGGCGTCAACTTGTAATCAGAAAGCAAGAGTCGATGCTCCGGCTGCTGGAGCATCAAAGTGATATGCTCCTGCGTATGGTTGAGCTGCAGGAAAGGCAGCAGGAGCAGAGACCGCCGCTACAGCCCCTCTGTAACCAGCAGCCATCCTCCCCAAGTCCCATTGCCTCCTCACCCAGACGCCCAAGAACACGGTGGGGGGGCCTTCGGCCACCCACTCACTCCACCCTAGATGATTTCCATAGCAATAAGTTTTAAAGTTTTAAATTGGAGTGTGTCCTTTTCCTTCCCTCCTCCCCCACCCATCCCGGGCTACCTTTCCAATTATCCCCCTAGTTGTGTGCTGAAGTAATAAAGAATGCATGAATGTGAAGCAACAATGACTTTATTGCCTCTGCAAGTGGTGCTCGAAGGGGGGAGGGTAGTAGGGGAGGGTGGGGTGGTTGGTTTGCAGGGAAGTAGAGTTAACAGGGTGGTGGGGTAGGGGCAGAGGTTTCATCAAGGAGCAACAAACAGAAGTTTCACTCCGTAGCCTGGCCAGTCACAAAACTGGTTTTCAACGCTTCTCTGATGCGCACCGCGCCCTGCTGTGCTCCTCTAACCGCCCTGGTGTCTGGCTGCGCGTAATCAGCGGCCAGGCGATTTGCCTCAACCTCCCACCCCGCCATAAATGTCTCCCCCTTACTTTCACATATATTGTGGAGCGCACAGCAAGTAGCAATAACAATGGGGAGATTCTTTTCGCTAAGGTCTGAGCGAGTCAGTAAGCTGCGCCAGCGCGCTTTTAAACGGCCAAATGCACATTCCACCACCATTCGGCACTTGCTCAGCCTGTAGTTGAACAGGTCCTGACTACTGTCCAGGCTGCCTGTGTACGGCTTCATGAGCCATGGCATTAAGGGGTAGGCTGGGTCCCCAAGGATCACGATAGGCATTTCAACATCCCCAATGGTTAGTTTCTGGTCCGGGAAGAAAGTCCCTTCCTCCAGCTTTCGAAACAGAAGAGACTGCCTGAAGACGCGAGCATCATGTACCCTTCCCGGCCAGCCCACGTTGATGTCGGTGAAACGTCCCTTGTGATCCACCAGGGCTTGCAGCAGCATTGAAAAGTACCCCTTGCGGTTTATGTAGTCGGCGGCTTGGTGCGCCGGTGCCAAGATAGGGATATGGGTTCCGTCTATGGCCCCACCACAGTTTGGGAATCCCATTGCAGCAAAGCCATCCACTATGGTCTGCACGTTTCCCAGAGTCACTACCCTTGATATCACCAGGTCTCTCATTGCCCTGGCAACTTGGATCACAGCAGCCCCCACAGTAGATTTGCCCACTCCAAATTGATTCCCGACTGACCGGTAGCTGTCTGGCGTTGCAAGCTTCCACAGGGCTATCGCCACTCGCTTCTCCACTGTGAGGGCTGCTCTCATCCTGGTATTCTGGCGCTTCAGGGCAGGGGAAAGCAAGTCACAAAGTTCCATGAAAGTGCCCTTACGCATGCGAAAGTTTCGCAGCCACTGGGCATCGTCCCAGACCTGCAACACGATGCGGTCCCACCACTCTGTGCTTGTTTCCCGGGCCCAGAATCGGCGGTCCACGGCATGAACCTGCCCCAGTAACACCAAGATTTCCACATTGCTGGGGCCTGTGCCTTGTGAGAGGTCCATGTCAATTTCCTCATCACTATCGTCGCCGCGCTGCAATCGCCTCCTCCTCAGCTGGTCCTGGTTTGGCTTTGGCATGTCCAGGAGGCTCTGCATGTTTTCCAGGACAATGCGCGTGGTGTTCATAGTGCTCAGAATTGCCGCGGTGATCTGAGCGGGCTCCATGATCCCAGTGCTGGCTATGGCGTCTGGTCTGAAAAAAGGCGCGAAAGTAGTATCTGACGGACCAGGGGAAGAAGGGAGGGAGGGAGAGAGGGAGGGAGGGGCGAGTGACACCGCGTACAGGTACAGGGAATTAAAATCAAGAAAGGTGGCTTTGCATCAGGGAAACACAAACAACTGTCACACAGAATGCCCCCCCCCCCCAAGATTGAACTCAAAAGCCTGGGTTTAGCAGGAGGGAGGGGGGAAGCAAATGAATGGAGAATAAATCTATTTTTTACATCTTAAGACGACGGTGCAGCATGACTGATAGCCCTTGGCATTTTCTGGGTGCTTGGCAGCAAATACTGGGCGCTTGGCAGTAAGCCTTCAGGTCTATTGCACCATCTGATACCCAGTATGACAACGACGGATACCAATCGTAATATGCTATCTACTGCCCAAAAGGCAAAGGGTTGCTGCTGTGTAGCAATCTAGCCCCACGTCTGCCAGCCCCATGTCTGCCAGCACCCAGATCGCCATCGGCCTCTTCTGGGTGCTTAGCAGACAATACTGGGCACTTGGCAGAAAATAGCATACTACGACTGATAACCATCATTGTCTGCCCGGGTGCCCATGATTGACAGCCGCTGCAGTACGACGACGACGGATACCAGTCGTAATATACCATCTTCTACCAAAAGGCAAGGGGCTGGTGCAATGCAGCCCTACGGCTGCCAGCCCCACAGCTGCCAGCACCCAGATCGCCAATGAAGGCTACCAGTCATGCTGCACCGTCTACCGCCAAAAGGCAGTAAGCTGCTGCTGCTGTTTAGCAATGCAGTTCCACGTTTGCCGGCACCCGGAAGAGATATGGTGACGGTGAGCTGAGCTGAGCGGGCTCAATGCTTGGCGTGGTATGTTGTCTGCACAGGTAACCCAGGTAAAAAGGCGCGAATCTATTGTCTGCCGTTGCTGTGACGGCGGGGGAGGGGCCTGACGCAATGTACCCAGAACCCCTCGCGGCACTGCTTTGCATCATCCGGGCATTGCGATCTCAACCCATTATTCCAATAGGCGTGGTGATCATAGTGCTCATAATTGCCGCGGTGATCTGAGCGGGCTCCATGATCCCAGTGCTGGCTATGGCGTGTGGTCTGAAAAAAGGCGAGACATCACAGTCTATATGTATTATGTGTGCTGCCAACCCTGACATAACAACATCCTCCCCATACTCTGTATGTTCCCCCAATGACCGACAACTGACTCCTCAAATCTTTTGTACCGTTTATTTTTAAATATTCTATAATAAAATTTATATCTGACGGACCAGGGGAGGGAGAGGGGGAGGGAGGGAGGGGCGAGTGACGACATGGCGTACAGGTACAGGGAATTAAAATCAAGAAAGGTGGGTTTGCATCAGGGAGAAACACAAACAAGTGTCACACAGAATGCCCCCCCCCAAAGATTGAACTCAAAAGCCTGGGTTTAGCAGGAGGGAGGGGGGAAGCAAATGAATACAGAATAAATCTATTTTTTACATCTTAAGACGACGGCGCAGCATGACTGATAGCCCTTGGCATTTTCTGGGTGCTTGGCAGCAAATACTGGGCGCTTGGCAGTAAGCCTTCAGGTCTACTGCACAATATGATACCCACTGCAGTGTGACAACGATGGATACCAGTCGTAATATACTATCTTCTGCCCAAAAGGCAAGGGGTTGCTGCTGTGTAGCAATCTAGCCCCACGTCTGCCAGCCCCATGTCTGCCAGCACCCAGATCACCATCGGCCTCTTCTGGGTGCTTAGCAGACAATACTGGGCACTTGGCAGAAAATAGCATACTACGACTCTGCTAACGTGCAATGAGCCAGCAGGGCGCCTGGCAGAAAATAGCATACTATGACTGATAACCATCATTGTCTGCCCGGGTGCCCATGATTGACAGCCACTGCAGTACGACGACGACGGTTACCAGTCGTAATAAACCATCTTCTACCAAAAGGCAAGGGGCTGGTGCAATGCAGCCCTACGGCTGCCAGCCCCACAGCTGCCAGCACCCAGATCGCCAATGAAGGCTACCAGTCATGCTGCACCGTCTACCGCCAAAAGGCAGTAAGCTGCTGCTGCTGTTTAGCAATGCAGTCCCACGTTTGCCGGCACCCGGAAGAGATATGGTGACGGTGAGCTGAGCTGAGCGGGCTCAATGCTTGGCGTGGTATGTTGTCTGCACAGGTAACCCAGGTAAAAAGGCGCGAATCTATTGTCTGCCGTTGCTGTGACGGCGGGGGAGGGGCCTGACGCAATGTACCCAGAACCCCTCGCGGCACTGCTTTGCATCATCCGGGCATTGCGATCTCAACCCATAATTCCAATGGGCGCCGGAGGCTCCGGGAACTGTGGGATAGGTACCATAGTGCAATGCGCCGGAAGTCGACGCTAGCCTCGGTACTGTGGACGCGGTCCGCCGACTTCATGCACTTAGAGCATTTTAGGTGAGGACACTCACAATCGGCTGCATACAACCGGTTTCTATAAAACCGGCTTCTATAAATCCGACCTAATTCTGTAGTGTAGACATAGCCTTACTCTAGCTAAAAAGAGCAGCGCAGATGCACCAGCCCGGCCTGCAGCACGGGAGAGCAATGCAGGTATAGACACAGGGTTCCAGGTGGGCTTTACCGTTTGCGCCGGGGTCTGCACTCCTACATCTTCACTGCTATTTTTAGCCATGCTAGCTAGATCAAAGCTAGCATGGGTGAGGCTGCCTGGGCTCCAATCGCACCTCTGAATGCAATGCAGACGTACCGCCTGTGAGGTGCTGAAATATTAATGGGGGGCAATGTAAGTTCCTAAGTGTGCAAAACCTCAGTGCCAATGAAATGCCCTGTGTAGACCAGGCCTAAGATCCTTAGAGAGAGAAATTAAGGGTGGAGTGTTATCTGGTTGTTAATCAGATCCCTCTCGTTGGCAGGGTATTTCAGTGTATTTAGCTGTACAGAAATATTTGCTTTCAAGGTGACCCTACCTGGACATTGGAACCGCTTGTGAAAATCTGTAATGTAGCACCATGTCCTGTGTTCTTCCTCTGCAGTACAAGGAAAACTGGCCTTCTGGTTAACAGTAGAAGTGGGAGTCAGATCTGGGTTCTGTTCCCAGCTCTGCCATGGACTTGTTGTGGGGCTGTAGATAAGTCACTTAATCTCTCTGTGCCTTGGTTTCCCTGTTGGGGAGGGCCAGGGGGGAAGGGTATAATAATACTTACCTCACAGGGCTGCTGTGAGGCTCAGTTCATTAACTTGTCAGAAAATGCTGTAGAAGAATAAAGTGAAACCGCTGCAGGCTAAGACCGGAGTAGCCCCATGCCTGAGTTCAGGGCCGGCTCCAGGCACCAGGCACCCAAGCTGGTGCTTGGGGCGGCACCTGGAGGGGGGCGGCGCGGGGCTCTGGCCGCTGGGGGGAGAGCCGAGCCCCAGGCGGGGCTCGCCGCCCTGCCCCCGGCGCTCTGG
>NW_020664562.1:1905683-1915561 GCF_002925995.2 Terrapene triunguis
CCCCTGCGGGGGGGGGGGCGGCCGGAGGCTTTTTTGCCTGGGGCGGCAAAAAAGCCAGAGCCGGCCCTGCCTGAGTTTGCACACAAGATGAGATTTCTTTATTCCTGTATAATGGTTTTGGGGAGTGTGTATGTATATGTATGTGTGTGTGTGCATGCGCGCACACACAAACGAGTTCAGTGTGAAAATACTGCAGCCACCACTCCCTTCAATTCCCTGCATGTGACTCCTTTTGGGAACCAAACCTGCACTCTTGCACAGGTTGAGTTGCATGTTTTCTGTAAGTGTGTGGTCCCTGCTCTCATTCAGCAGTGCCAGAGAGGCCGAATCAAACCCAGGAGCCCACACATTAGGCTGGTTAATTCTCCAGGATGAAAATATACCATTTTCTTGATTCCCTTCACTTTCCATTTGTCTGCTGTCTCGGGCTGCTGCTGCTTAAACAAAATTCTCGCTCTCTCTCTGTTCATGTTGTTGTTGATCTGGTTTGCCGTTCGTTGTATCTGGCTTAGGAGTTCCTAGCAGCTGGGGAATGGGCTTTTGGCTCTCAATTTCCCAAATGTCACTTCTGACTACTTTTTGGAGGGGAAGCACGAGAGGCTTCCATCACTGCCTGGGCACCGGGACACTTTATTATTATTATTAGAGAATTTGCTTCCAACTCACTCATTCCTGCCTGTCTATGGCAAGTGCATCCTCTCCACTTGAAAAGTTCCTCAGGTGCCATCCCTGCAGGGACTTCACCGCTGCGGCAGAAAGATTTGCCAACATACGGATGCTAAAGGGAAGAAGAAGAAAAAACGAAGGCGCACAGAGAGGAGAAAAGAGGTGGAGCAGTTTTCCATCTGAGGTGCATTAGGTTTTTGAGGATGATCATTCTAAAACTCAATAGCATGTAACAAAGTTTGCAAGGAGTTGAGATAATGTATTGGAAGAGCTGCTGGACGTGATATTGTGGGTAGAGTGTTGGAAGTTAAGGAGGCATCAGCACTTTTTTTTTTTTTTACAACCTTCAATTTCCAATGATTGATTACATCCGTTAAAATGCACTTTCACCTGAAATTCTGCATTGGAGGCTTTTGCCCAGGAGATAATGTTTTGAAACAAAATTTCTATGGAATCAGTTGAGAGGGGTGTGTGTGTTTAATGACAGAGGGACCAGGAGCTGACTAGTTCATTAAGTTTTCTGAGCTCCTTGAATTCCTAAATAGCTTTGATTTTAAAACAGAAATTTAACTGATCAAGTGATGCACTGTTAAAGCCATCCTTTGCTCTCAATAGCCTGGATTATGCATTACTTCCAGATCAGTCCCGTGGAATAGCCATAGCAGATGAGATTGCTTTGGAGTTGCTCTGCCTTTTGGATAATAATTTATCTGCCCCAGCACCCTCCTGTAGAGAGTCCCACAGAGGTAAGTGTTGTCAGCTTTGTCATGCAGTGTGTATATGAATGCGCTCAGAGACCAATCCAGCAGCATGGCCCGAGGTGTCATCAGCACAGTGGGGATACTTGGGACTGTGTCACAGTCTCTCCGGATCAAGGCTTTGTCTCTGCGCTGCCTGCCTGGCTGGGGATGTGAGATGGCTGGATGAGGCTCAGCTCCAGATGGCAATGAGGGATTGCTTGTTGCAGGGAGGAAGAAGCTGAAGTGTCGCTTGTGTGGTGGCTGCTCCCATGTCAGTACAGAGAGTTCCTAGTTGATGATGTTGCTTATGAGCTGAATGTAGAAGCCAGTGTCTTGGTAACAGTTGAAAGTGGCTACTTGCATCTCCAAAATATTCTGCAGTTCTGACCTCCTCCCCCCGAGTCGTGGCCCCAGTCACAGTGAGGGGTGTCTGATAAGCACTGAGGTGATGTGCAACAGTCACCTTAGAGCACAGTGATACGCTGTCTATGTATGCAAGGCACGCCCAACTGGATGGGTATTGTCCAGCGAGCAGTCTGCGGGCCGGACGATTCCATCTGGCCCCCATGGAGGATACAAAATGGCATCCTCTGCATGGTATAACCGCGCAGGCCCCATATGTGCAAGGTCATGCCACATGGAGGATACCACTTAGGAGAACAAAATGGTGTCCTCCGCACTGCATGACTTCGCATGCCCCGCCTATGTGAGGCCACACCGCATGGAGGATGCCAGTCTGGATTGCCTAAGAATCCCCCGTTCATACGACGACAGGAATAGCCCTGCCAGATCAGACTTGTGACCCATCCAGTCCTGTATCCTGTCTCTGTGAAAGGGGCCAGTACAGCTGCTTCTGAGAAAAGTGCAAGAAACCCCCCACTAGACAATTATGGAATAATGGCAGGGGAACTTTCTTCCTAACCCCCATCAGTTAGCAGCTGGCTAATGCCCTGGCACAGGAGGGGATGTGTTCAGGCTGATAATTTTTAATCCCATTTAAGCTAACTGTGGATGCTGCTATTACGAAGATGTGTCTAAATCTTTCTTTTTTTAGGGCCTTAAAACTGGAGGGAAGAAAAACCCTGCCTTCCTCTCCAGCCCCTCGAGGAACCTGGCCTGCTCCTGTCGTTCGAATAGGAGTAATAACCCTAGGACCTTCCCATTGGTGGTGACATCCCCATTGGGCGCCAACAAGAGTGTTAGCTACAAATAAGATTCTCCATTAAAATCAAGGGACCATATTAATCTTTGGTGGTGTAACTCCCTTGCCTGCAATGGAGATACACCAGAGATGAATTTGGCCCAGCTTCTAGTGCTTTGGTGGTAACGGTTTGTCCACAGACCTGCAATATGCTGCGCGCTCTGGCCACTGTTGCTTTGTGCATGGCAGGGCCAATGGGAGCTGGCAGGCTAGCGAGCGTGTGGGGAGCAGCGCTGTTACCCGGGGGCTCCAGTGGAGTTAGTTTTGTGTTTGTTTGGGTCATGATGCTTTGCGATAGAAACAACAGTTCCTTTCATGGAGACTTGGCACTGCTCGCCAGGGCTAGGTGCTGAGGACAGTCCCTTTCCCCTTCCTCATGGGCAGGCACACATCCCATCCAGTTGGTTCTGGCGGCTGCGCTCTCAGTTCCCCGGGCCAATGTGATTCTTTCTCTCCTGTTTTTCCCTTAGTCAAAATCACCTTTGGTCTCTCTATCTCACTCCCCTGGCGACAAGGCTCGGAGGGGGATGGGGAGAGGAGGGAATGGCAGGGCCTCTCCCTGCCAGTAGGGGGGAAGCTGATGAGCTGGGAAGGAGGGGGAGAAGTCAGGCTAGGGAGGCAGGAGCAGGGGGAGAAGCAGAGAACACCAAGGGGAATAATAAAGCAAGTATCTACTGGCTTCAGCGCAATAGCCCTGCTGGAGAAAACAGTTCTCTGGCTTCAGGTGATATGTACAGTCCAATGTTCCCCTTCCTTGGGGCAGTATTGTACTGCTGTTGCCCCTGGCTCCTAGATCCTCAGCTGGTGTAAACTGGCTTAGCTCCATTGACTTCAATGGAATAGATTTGCACCAGCAGGAGCTCTGTGGAGCAGAAACTCTATTGATTGCCATTCGTGCCCTCTAGGGTATGTGGTCCAGTGGGGACAGAGCACTGGACTGCAACTCAGGAGACCTGAGTTCTATTCCTGACTCTGCCTCTGAGCTGCTGTCGCCTTGGGCAAGTCACTTCATCACTTGCTGCCTCTGTTTCCCCTCCCACCCTTTGCCTGCCTGATCTCGTTAGACTGTGGCTTTTTGAGGCAGGGCCTGTGCCTCAGTGCTACTGCAATAGCAATATAAAAATAATGTGACACATTCCCAGCAAGAGCGACTCGCAGACACAAATAGTTTTCAATTCCATTGCCCAGCAAGGCCTTGTTTACATAACGGAAGGGCTGCCTAGGAGCCCTTCCAAAGCTCTGAAACGCAAAGTTCAGGCTGTCACTCTATTGTTAATTCAGACTGGTTGTCTGCCCCCACTCCCCACCCCCAAAAGCTGCTCAGGTTCAGGAAGGGTTGTCAGCCTTAGGTCTTAATTTCTTGGCTTTGTCTCATCACCTTATGTCAAAACCTTTATGTGCTTGGGACTTTGTCTTTAATATTGTGTGGCACTGACTGCCCCGTGAATGTAAGCAGGATTAGCTATGCAGGACGGGTGTGCGATGAACATCTGCAATGCGCTTACCCTCCAACCTCTCTTTGGCTCCATAGCCTCATTTCCACATGCAGTGTGCACGGTTCCACCAAATCCGGCAGTAATTGCGAGGGGTCGCTTACAGGTAATGGTGAGAGCAGACTGTACATATTTGTCACAGCTAGATCATGATGATGTAGCTAAACAGGCCTCTTGCCTGCAAGTGGGATAGAGCAACCCTCCGCTTGTGCAAAGGACAATACTAACACAAGCCAAAAAGCTAAAGACTGGCCCCAAACCTGCCTAGTCCAAAGTATTTTACTGGGGGGGGGAGGGGGAATCATGTGAGTAAATTCCAGGCTGATTCACACCCCTCTTGTTCCCAGGGAGGTTTGTGGGGTTGGGTGGGGTGTAGAATTTGGCCCTCAGGCTTTTAAAAACCCTGCAGTCCTTCCCTGCTCTTTTTAGAAGTAGCATAACTGTCAGGGACGCTCCAGGTTTGGTTGGCCCTGCCTCAACGCCGGGGGCTGGATTTGCAGACTTCTCACAGTCCCGTGCCGCCCTGCATTTCTACGATTCTATAACAGAGATCGGTTTAGCAGTAACCGCACCAGCTTCCTTAGGGAGGTCAGATATTCAGACTCCCACAGAGTAGGATCCTCATGCCAAGCTCTCGCTCACTCCGTGCAAGGTGGGCATTACTCCGATGCTGAGTGAGAAGGATCAGCCCTCTGTGCAGGCACTGTTGTAGAGATTCACACTTGCAGACTCTGAGTGCAGTAGAAGTCCCGTCCCCCTGCACTCGTCTGGTCTCTGGGCATGTGGTGGGATTTGCCACAATTGTCTGAGTGCCAGTCTCTGAGAGAAACAGGATTCACACTCCCAGGTTACCAAATGCAGCAGGTCTGGTCAAGCACTTTGAGATGCCTTTTTCTGAAGAGGGACATTTGGAAGCTGTGTCTGATATGGCTGTATTAGCAAAGCAGTTCACTCTGTCCCTGTTCACGCCAGCCCCCAGACAATCGCCAGGTCACAGTTCTGGTGCTCTGGAACAAAGCCCTGGCAGTTCAGAGGACACATTAATCTCTACAGCCTGTCATCAGACTGGAGAAGAGGGGCAGAGCCCCCCAGGACAGGAGAATTAAAACATCTCCTGTACTTTGAAACACAGCTGAGCCAGGCTGATCTCTGGCAGACAGCGAGCATCCTTTCTGGGGGAGGAAATCCTGCATGGGAGGAATTGATAGAGCAGAAAGGGGCTGCCAGGGTCAGACCGAACCGTCGGGGGCAAGGAGAATGATGGCACAGGAGCATGAGCAGAACAACTGCTGCTAACAGATAAAATCCCAGCCTCCAGGAAGGCAGCCAGCAACTCTCTCTGCTGGCGAGGATGGATTATTAATGAGATCAGATCATTTCTTTTCTTCATCCAGTGCAGTTCCCCCTCCCCAGGACTGGGCACTTGCGCTGTGCAATGTACCACAGGGCAGGCTCCCAGACCTCGCACAAATACTCCCCACTGATTGGATTGCTTCCACTTGGTTCTAACTGGCTCTTTTTATGCAGCAAGATAGGGCCGAGAAAGGGAGACGTAGGAAGGGGGTTTCTTTCCTTCTGTTGCCCCAAATGACCTGAGCTTTTTTCCCCCCCTCAGTATTAAATGAGCTGCCTCTGAGAGGAGAAATGGGGCCAAATCCGCAGCTGGTGTAAATTGGGGTGTCCCTCTTGGAGGATCTGGCCTGTGGCCTCCTCTGCATTACTGCCCTTGGCACCAGTACAGAACACCAGTACAGGCACAGATGGGAGCTCCCCTACCCGAGTGAGATAGAGAGGAGAAATGCCTGCAGTTCTTGCTGGAGAACAGGATTTAATGAGCAAATGGCCTCCCCTCCCTCTTCTTTTCCTTTCCTTCAGCTTCCCCGGCCCAGCAGTAAACGCTGGGGAGGGAAGTAGAAGGGGGTTGCTTTCAACATAAAGCCAGCATCTGCGGGAGTAGCCCAGCTGCTGCATCAAACCAATTCCATTGTTGCTCTAGGGATTGATGATGTGAAATAAGGGCTCTGCCTCTTGACTCTATTTCAGTGGCCCACGCTAGCACTGCCACAATTACAGGACTGTCAGTGTGTCCGGTATAAAGTGTCTTTTTCAGGGGGCGAGAGCTCACATGTCAAGACCCCCTTTGTCCTCAAAGGCTCAGCCTCTGAGCAGAGGTCTGCTTTGTTGGAAAGAAAAGGTCACGAAATCAGTTGGTTCTTTTTTCTTAAACCAGGCCCAGAAGAAGAGAGAATTGTAGGTTGGTGACTTTGCACTTGTCAGTGTGCAGGTGGAGCACCTGGGTCACATTTTGGAAAAGTGTCTAATTGACTTAGGAGCCTAAAGCCAAGACTTTCAGAAGTCACTAATGAGTTTGATGCCTGCATTTTTGAGTGCCCAGCCAGAGATACCTTAAAGGGCCTGCGCTTCAGAAAGCACTGAACCTCTGCCCTCGGAAAATCAGACCCCTTTCAAGCGTCTCCGCTTGGGCACCCCAAAATGGAGGCATTCAAGGGCACTACTCACTTTTGAAAATCTTGGCCTAAGTGCCCAGCTCACTTTTGAAAATGGGGCTTAGGCTCCAAAATCTCGTTGGCACTTTTGCAAATTTGACCCTTCATCTAAGGGTGTGATTTTCAAAGAAATCTATTAGGTGCTCCAATCTCAATGAATTTTAATGTAACTCCCTGACGAGCCTTTGAAAATCCCAACCTAAACCTTTATTAGGACACAAGAGAAATATAACTTTGCAGGTGCATTGTCCTTTCTTTGGAGTCTGTTTAAAAATTAAAACCATGTTCTGACAGTGCCATGTGTTATTACTAAACTCTGTTGTGATAGCCCCCTCTGGATTATAAACCTCACTTTTGAATAATGTAATAACGATACTGAACATTTATCTAATGCCTTCCATCCCAAAGGATCCTAAAGCATTTACAGTTGGTATTATAATAATCAACCTATCTATACAGATTCTTATACTGTGCATATCTATACGCAAGAAATACTGCACCCATCTACGAAATGCAGCCCCCTCTGGGGTGAAATGCAGCAGCTGTTGAAAGTACATTTCAACATAGCACAACACTTTTGGACAGGAAATGAAGAAGAATACCAGATTAAACAAACTTCAGAGCATATTTTGGTAAACTCAATACAATTACTGCAACTGGAATTTAGCCAGGAAGCTAGGGCTAAAACCTTTTATCTTTCAAAAGCACTCTAGGCTCTTTAGTGAGCACACATGGCAGTATTGCCAACTGCAAGTGTTCAAAAATCATGAGACTGGCTTAAAAATCATGAGATTTTAAAAAATAATATATTTGGGGATTTTTTTTTCTTGGCCCTCTTGTCTCTGAGCCTTTAGGGTGCACTCGGTTTATGTTTTCCAGCTTTTCTGTGCAACCATGACAGCTAGAAACTTGTTTTTATTTTAAATGAAAATTGAGAGTCACACAAAATAACATGACTCCAGAACCTGGGGCTTGAATAAAAAAATGCCAAATATGATGAGACGTGCAATAAAAATGATGAGAGTTGGCAACATGGAGTGGTCAGGATTTTGGTTTTATGTCTCATCCTATAAACACCCCCTCCAGCAGCACAGCACTCTCTAATGCCACTCTAGGGACATGGGGTCAGTGCTAACCCTGAGACAATAGTGCTTCCATCTGAATCACCAACATAAGCCTGCTGCAGAACTGTTTTTTGCCTTCCAAGTACTTACCAGGCCTCCCACCCTTCTTAGGGCCTGATCCAAAGCACATTGAAATCAATGGGATCCCTCCCTTATTGGTGAGATCTGGTGTTATTGCAGCCCTAGGAGGGATAGTTGCATGCAGTGAATTACTCCATGGCCGTGAAATTGACAACAAACATAGCCACTATGTTTTGGGCCTTTCTGTCCATGTTCCCTCTACTGGCTCTGCAGTGGCTGCTGTTTAATGAAGTACACTGACGTCAATTGCTGATGCACTGACAGCAATGTTTTGGCAGGATAAGCTGCTACAGAAATTTATTATTGTTAAGCAAAGCCAATTATGTTTGCACTTTACCCTCAAAAGAAACCATAAAAAAACAAGAGAAAAGAAATCAGAGAAAACTGGTAGAGATGAATAGAAGAGGAAGGGACCAGATCCTCAGTTGGTTTAATTTGGCATAGCTCCAAGCTAAAGGAGCTGTATTAATATACACCAACTGAGACTCTGGTGGCAAGTCTTTAAGATGCTATTTCAAGTAACAAAAATGACTTCTCATTGTCCCTTGCTGTTGGAAAATTAACTACAGTATTGTGTATGCTCTGCTGTTTTCCGCCGTTTATTCTGTTTGGATTCTAGCTGTCACATGTCTTAGCACTTGGGTAGCTTCGTGCTATAGACAGTGTACCTAGTTGTGCACCTATGAACTCTGAAGCTGATGTTAGGAAGCCAGAGTTGCACTATTGAGAGCAACTATCAGCTCTGGAGCCTGCCCTATTCAGACAGTTTGGATTAGGTTGGGAGTAATTGAGAATATTTTACAATCTGGTGGTGGGGACAGATGGGGACCTCATAGAAGTTAGGAATGGAAAAGAGCTACTTAGGTCCTCAGGTGCATTCCCAAACAATCCAGGAGTGTTCCCTATGCATATTGTCTACTGTGTGGTCCCACCTAGTTTGTAAAAGTCCGATGTAGAGCTTGTCAAAGTTGAAAATAGGAACAATATTAATAAACATTTTTTACAGCTTTTGACACGCTATTGGGGTGTCAAAATGTAGAATTTTTGTTGAAGAGGGGGAAATTTAATAAAATTGTTAGACAATGCTTTTCCTATTGTTTAACTAGATCTAGGTCCAAAGAATGCAATTTTCCCTGCTCCCTTTGGCTCTTTGTCTATACCCTAATACACCTCCTGCTCAGGTAGTTCTTCTTGATACCCTAAATTGTCTCTCTGGATTTCATCACATTCCTCCTAGTGATACCCCATGTGTCTCACTAAATCATCTCTCCTTTCTTGGGGTTTTTGCACCCTTGAATATTTGCAGACTGTGATAATGTATCCCCACTATAGTGGTTATTTAGCCAAAATCTGCATAATGAGCTCTTTTGATTTGCCCTTATAAAGTCAGCCCTTCCAACCTGCTCCTCATTTGTGGAGCTTTTCTCTGAACTGCCTCCATTGTGTCTATCTTTTTGCTAATGAGGTGTCCAGAATGAATACAGTATTTCTGATGCAATTGCATTCAGTCCATGTAATGTGGAACTATTACTTGCCCTGCTCTGTGATGTGACGTCTCTGCATGAAACACAAAATGACACTGGCTTTGATTACCACCATATCACATCGTCTTTGATATTCACTGTCCCCCACTGTGGCACTTTCAGCATTACTGTTTCCCATTGAATATGTGTGTTTGGTATTATTTTTTTCCTTGATACATTAACTTCAATTTTTCCAAGGCAAATCTTACGTTGCGATTTTCCTGCCCATGTGCCTAATTTCTCTTGAGAGCTGTGTATTTGTCTGTCCTCCATAGTATTTGCAATTCCTCTCAAGTTAGTATCATCAGTGGATTTCATTAACATGCTCTTTCCCCCCCCTCTTCCAGATCATTAATGTCTTGAACAGGCAGCTGTTAGGGAGTTGTAGCAGGTTTGGGAGGGAGAAGGGTTGATGGGCTGGTATATCTTTGGTAGGGGGAGAAAAAATTGGGAGGGAAGGATTGACAGGGGAAGGGAATTAGAAAGGTGATGTGGCCTTTGATGATTCCAGTCTCAGTGGGAATCTGGTAGGCCCTGCATTGC
>NW_020664562.1:1915571-1978842 GCF_002925995.2 Terrapene triunguis
GATCCAGCAAGAGCCAAATTAAGATCTTGGCGTCAGCAGCCTGTTCCGCTCCCTCTGCAACTTCAGATGCCATTGCCCTTGAAATCCTGGGTCCTACAGGGTTAATTTCAGGGGATTAATTTTTAATCAACTTCATCTTTTCTTTTCAGCTTCTGGATTGTTTGTTTCTGGGAGCTGAATGCTGCCCAAAGAGTCTAGAGTCAGGAGCCATGTGGAAATGTGTCTGCCCCCTCTGGATCTAGTAGGGTCCTAGGTACTGGTGGTCCAATTTATGCACAGGTCTGCCTGTCTTGAGGTGGTTAGGAGATAGCCATATCTTTTGTCCTACTGCAAATGTAGGGCTCCCCTGCTGGTGATGGTCAGCATGATGTTTGTATGCTGTCTTGGCCACATCAAGGTTTTGTTTCAACTCATCTTGTGTTTGATGGATTTGACCAACCAGGTCTGAAGCTGGGGGAACTGGGGCTGCTATGGGCAGTGCAGGGTGGAAATGGGGATAGAAGCCATAATTTACCAAAAAAAAAAAAAAAAAAACCCAACCCAAACCAAAAAACTCCAGGCTCACTTTAGCTGAGGTGAGATCTGCATTGTTTTACGTGAATTCTGCGTATGAAATCAGTGAGGCCCAGTCATTTTGGTGGTAGTTTGTGAAGCATCACAGGTATTGTTCTAACACCTGGTTTACTCTCTCTGATTGACCATCGGTTTGTGGTTGGTAGGCAGCTGATTCATGGAGATCCACCTCCTCCTACAGGTGGAACATTCCTGCCAAAACCGAGATATGAACTGGGATCCCCGGTCTGAAGTGATGTGGTCTGGGAGGCCATGAAAATGGAACACGTATGTGATGAGGAGATGAGCAGTGTCCTCAGAGGTAGGGAGATGGTGCACTTCATTCTCTGCATACATCTTCATCAGTTGATCCATTACGGTCAGTGTGGCATGGCATCCCTCAGATGCTGGTAATTCAACAATGAAGTCCATTGTAATATTAGCCCAAGGCCTCGAGCAGGGTGGGTCTCAATGGGCATTAACATTCCAAAGGGTTTAGTTCAGTGCACTTTGGTACAGCCGCAGGTGTCACAAGGCCTGAGGCCTGAACATCGGAATGCAGTTTTGGCCCCCAGGATGACGGACATCCCCATCCGAATGATCTTTGCCTTGCCAAATTGTCCAGCCCAAGGGCTGATTGTCCCTACATGCTTGTGCTGTTCTTTTGTACTCCTCCTTATCAATTTGGCCATGTTTCCACTTCTTGTAGGATTCCTTTTTGATTTTCAGGTCATTAAAGAGCTCCTAATGGAGCAATATTGGCCTCGTACTATTCTTCCTATCTTTCCTTTGCATCAGAATAGTTTGCAGTTGTGCCTTTAATGTTGTCTCCTTGAGGAACTGCCTGAATTAATTTTTCCCATAAATTTTCTTCCCAAGCACCCTTATCTACCAGTTATCTGTTTGCTGAAATCTGATTTTTGAAGTCCATTATCCGCATTCTCCTTCCTTTCCTTAGAATCATGAATCTATCATTTCATGATCACTGTCACCCAAATTACCTTTCACATTCAGATTCACTATCAATTCCTTCCTGTTGGTCAGAATCAAGTCTAAAATGGCTGTCCCCCTGTTTACTTCCTCCACTTTCTGGAACAAAATTTTTTTCTCTGATACCTCCTAAGGTTTTATTGGAAATTTTTGTGTTTTGCTGCATTACTTTCCCAACAGATGTCTAGTTAGTCCCCCATTACTACCAGGTCCTGTGCTTAAGATATTTCTGTTACTTGTTTTAGAAATGCTTCATCCATCTCCTCTTCCTGATTTGGTGGTCTATAGTAGACCCCCATCATGACATCACCCCTATTTTTTTAAGCCTTTTATCTTTACCCAGAAACTTTCAGCTGGTCAGTCTGCCTCCCCCCCTCCTTCTGGACATCAGAACAAGTGTGTATATCTTTTATGTATAATGCAACCCCTCCTCCCTTTTTCCCTGCCTGTCTGTTCTGAACAAGCTATACCCCTCTATACCAATATTCCAGTCAAAAGACTTATCCCACCAAATCTCTGTGATGCCAATTAAATCATAGTTTATTTTATGTACTAGTACTTCCAGTTCTTCCTGTTTATTTCCCATACTACCTGCATTTGTGTATAGACATCTAAATGTTGATTAGATTCCCTCACTGATTTTCCTTCCTGTTGCTCCTTGGACCCTATTGTAATTTTCCATGTCCCCCTGCAACAGGATGCAGGGAGGCTCTTTCAGGCCCTTAGGATCACTGGCATATTCCCTTTTGTGGGACAGAGCATCTGTCTTCCCATTGCGGGTCCCATCGTAGCACTCGAATAAAAATACCATGGGTTCTGAAGGTGACGTGGGCCCGTGGGGCTGCAGGAGATGTTCCCACCTGCAGTCCTCTGATCTGTTCTCACCGTGTGTGGTTTTCCACCTAAAGCTGGTCCATTGTGGCCTGTTAGTGAGTGACCTGCTCCTGGAGGTGCAGCATCCCCTGGGGCTCCTGTGGGTTCCATACCTGTTTCAGGTAGGACGAGTCTAGAAGGAGACTAAAGCAGTCTGAGCAAACTGTAATGCCCAATAGCTGAGGCAGTCTTGGGGGCAATCCAGAGCAGTAGTCAAGTGTGCGCGGGATGGTTGGGTAGCCGGGAGGTCAACTGGTATCAGAGGCAGTCCGTGGCAATGGTCAGAGATCTTTCAGGGGTCTGTAGCCGGCAGATCCAATCCAGGGGGCTGGATCAGCAGGTTAGGGAGGCAAGGTCTGGTGATGTGGCAAGGCAGGGTCAGATGAAGCAGTGTGGCAAGGTGGTCTAGGCAACAATCAGCAGGCAATGGCCTATTGCTCAAACAGCTTCCTCTGCCTGTGGGGCCTTTATATAGTCCAGGTATCCAATGAGAGTGCTGCCTGACCCAGCCAATCAGGTGCCTGGGTCGTGGCTGCTGTGGGTCTGTAGGCCTTTAGCGCTAAGGCTGTTGATCGGGGTGGTGGGTGGGTCAGTGTACTGCAGTGGCTAAGGATGTGGTCTAGGGTAGGCCTGGGTTCAACATGGGGGTCCTGACAGTGGGGGGTTAAGAGGAAGAGCAAAGGATGGGAAGTGGATTACGGTTTTATATTCCATTGGGGAGACTTACCACAAAGGGAGCCAAGGCAGGGCATGTTGCCCATGTGGGGTCTGGCTTCAGAAAGGTCTGGAATAAGGTCCCTTTAAAAGGCCAGACCACAAGGTAGCAAGAGTTTCCGCCATTGCCGCCTCCCCTTCTGCCGGTAGGGTAAAGGGGACCCCTGTCTGTATAGGAGCATCACAGCTGTCTCTTCCCTGCACACTGTGGCCTCTTGCAATGTCACACCAACAGCAGGGCCAGAAGGCGGGCCATCCTGTGCCAGTAGCAGGGGCGGCTCCAGGCACCAGCGCAGCAAGCGCGTGCCTGGGGCGGCAAGCTGCAGGGAGCGGCGTGTTGGTCGCCATGAGGGCGGCATTCAGGCAGCCTTCGGCAGCATGCCTGCAGGATGTCCAGTGGTCCCGCGGTTTCGGTGGCAATTCGGCGGCAGCCGAAGGCGCGGGACCGGCAGACCTCCCGCAGAAATGCCACCGAATCCGCGTGACCAGCGGACCGCCTGCAGGCGTGCCACCGAAGGCCGCCTGCCTGCCGTGCTTGGGGCGGCAAAAAACATAGAGCCGCCCCTGGCCAGTAGCACAGGGCTCTCTGGCTTAAACTAAAGTAGAGGCTCCATTTGAGGACAGCACAGCAGTGCTGGTTCCACCCAGCAGAGGGCAGTAGTAAGCATACACACACCAGCTAGTTTGTAAGGCTGGGAACAATGATACACCAAGGACGGCCCTGCAGCAGCAGAGTGGGAGAAAAGCAACTACTTGATTTAAGAGGGGCTTCAAAAACTGAGTGCTGCTGGGGGCTAAGCGGTGGTTGTTTTCCTCCAGGCAATGAGTGAATCAGTTCTCAAAAGGCTGGTGGAAAAGCCCTGGCTCTTCTGTGAACATCGCTGTAGTTTTCTTGTAGTGCTCAGATCCTGGCTGTAAAAAGAATGACGAGCTTTGTAGGTTATCAAGTTATATTTTGTGTCTGTGAAGGTTGGTTGGAGCCATTGTAGTTGTCCTGATAATCCCCGTGGGTGAGGTGGAGAAAAGCCCTGTTAGCAAAGCAGGCTAGTTACAATGGGCTGAGTCCAATTAGTTTCTCCAGCTAGGGACAGGCTGTGGGGCGGGTGGCAGGAGAAGGGAATCGAGCATCTGGAGGGTGGTACTGAAGGAAAGCTCAGCTGGAGAGCCAGGCATTGCAGAACTGCTGTAAACCCTCTCGTTTCACTACAACTCTGTTCCCTGTAACTCCTGTGGTGTGAGTTGTTATGAGCCGGGATGGATGCGGGGGGGAGGGGAGGGAATGCCAGAGCTCCTAGGGCACCTTCTGGGAGACTCTGCAAACCCATGGGAAGGCCATTGTTTTGGGTGAATTTCATTATTTATCTGTATTCAGTAGCACCTAGAGGCCCCAGTTAAGTAAGATAAAGGCCCCATTATACAAGGCGCTGTACACAAGGCCGGTCAGAGACCATCCTCACCCCAAGGGGTTTACACAGTCTAAAGCTTTCCATAGTGGGCTCTGGATCAGCCCCCAAGCAGACACCATAGGCAAAGTAGGGTGGGGTGGGGGAGAGAGAAGCAGTATTATTATCCCAATTTTACAGATGGGGATGTTGAGGCACAGAGAGATGCAGGGGCTCTTCCATAGTCACCCAGGGAGTCTTTCCAGAGGAAGAAAAGAATGTCCTTTGTTTCCTTATAAGTGCAGGGTGAGACTTCAGGGGCAAAAGTGTATTTTTGATGCTACCAACTAGCTCTCTACATCAGGGATAATGCTACTGATCTCCATAAAGTGCGTTGGGCTCTAAAGATTCGTCGATTCGAGGCCAAGAGGGACCACTGTGATCATCTAGTCATACAGGTATTTATAGATGCAAAGTGCCACATAAGATGGTGGTGGTATTATTATTATTATCATCATCATTAATTATTATTATTTTATTTGTTTTATTATTGGAGGGGAAAATCAGTCTGCTGAGCTGCAGCTCTAACCATCGCCTTACAGCCACTGAAGCACCAAATAACAATATAAGTTAAAGCATGAAACCTGCGTCTCAGGGAGCTTTTTTGATTAAACTTTTTTTCCTTATAAAATGTCTTGCTCTTTCTTTCCATTTAAAAGTGTCTGTCCTTATTAGATGCTGGACTCACTTTATGGGCTATTGATGGAGAAGAGCTTTTCCTTCTAATAACTGTCTGTGCTGATGTCCGTCTGTGCTCTTAAAAAAAATCTGTATTTGCCTTTCCCTCTTTGCTCTTTTCTCTTTTGTAACAGGGAGAGAAGGAATTGGTGGCTTCTTTTCCGAACGCGCCGCTTTTGCCTTTGCTGCTAATGGCTTTTCCGTCATTGCCTTTAAAATAAAAATGAAGTAGAGGGGGAAAAAAACCCATTCTTCTGAACCTGCAATTTTCTGAGCTCAACTGCGCACCCCAGTCCCTGCCGCACATCCCTAGTGGGTAAAGACACTCAAACCATCCCCACATGCAAAGCTGAGTAGGTGGGGGAGGCGTCACAATGCAAGGCTGAGGCTAGAGATCAATTGTGGCGGAGGTGATGTCTTGAAAAATGTATGAGAGAGGAGAAGGGAACTGCTGTGCTGAGCAAAGACTGGGAATTAATTCGCTCTCGAGCAGGGGATGGAAATGAAGATAAGATGAGCTGTGCTCTGCTGCATCTGGGTTTTCATTCACTGATATACTGGGGGGCAGATGGGGAGAGAAAGGGTTTGATTCTCCTCTCGTGCTGGCATAAATCAGGAGTAACTCCACTGAAGTCAATGGGGCGACACCAGTGTAAGTGAGATCAGAATCAGGCCCTGAGCGAGGAAATTAGGACTCCGTTTGGGTACCCACCCTTTTGGATGAGATTCGACGTTCAGAACAGAATTTGAACCTGTCGCAGTCCATGCTCTGGAGTGGGCCTTCAGTTTGCCAAAGCCAATGGGAAGACTCTGGTGGCCTTCAATGGGCTCTGGATCAGCTTTTCAGCTCTAGACCCTGCACATTTGTTGTATTCCCCTGGTAGCTCTAGAGGCAGGGCGAGAATTAATGGCAAAGAACCAGCTTTCTTGCTTGCACAGTGCAGGCTTCTGTTTAATTAGGGGGAAATGCTCTGGAATTAAATTTCCCTTGGAAACAAGAGCTTAAATTAAGGGGAGCGGAGGAGAAACTGCTTGTGAATTTCAAACCACATGAACTTTTGAGCAAAACTTAATTTCATCCTCTCATCCTTAGAGGAGCGGGAGAGAGAAGAGGAAACAAGAGGCAGTGGGGTTGGGAAAAGTTGGTGACTTTGGGGGAGGGTGTGAGAGAACCACATACCCTGGAACACAAATAGTTTGACACCAGCTGAGGATCTGGACCAATCAGCATAGTTTTATTGACTTTAATAGAGCTACCCTGGTTTATGCGAGCTGGGCATTTGCTCCTATAGGATCATCAGTTTATTTCTAAGTTACTTGTTTGATAATGTTTATCCTGCTGCGTTCCTTAGTATAAATTATCCTCCGCTCAGCCACAGCTGGGAGACGCGTCACCAGCCCTCTGCACTGAAGTCGGAGAGAGACACACCTTGTATCATTGCTGTCCTGATCTTAAACCCAGGTAAGCCTGACAAGGTAAACCTCTTCCCCTGCCCCACTTCATAATGCCTGTGTGGGCTGCAGTCTGCTGCCTCCTTTCCGTGCTTGACGTTGCTCCATAGCACTGACCTGATGCCACGTAGTGGGGGACTGGAACAAGGACTCTGAGGTTCTGTCCTGCTCTTCCTGTGGGGTAATACTATTGCGTCCCTGTTTACTGGGAGCTTCTTAAATCTAGCTACCAGACTCTCTGGTGATAAACAAAACTAGGAGCTTTATTGAGCCTGTCTGCCCTGCATGGATATTTATCCAGCACAGACTATTCTCCCAAAGTTGGTCCCACAATTCAAAAGGCTCAGTGTAAAACCTAGAATGGATTCTCTGGGGACAGGCTTTTTTCTACTATCCTTTTCTATAGTGTCTTTCATATAAACCAGTGATACTCAGACTGAGGCTCAGGAGCTGCAAGTGGCTCTTTAATGTGTCTCCTGTGGCTCTTTGCAACACATAATATTAAAACTTAACTATTAAGTGACTTAATTATTAACCAATCTAAGTTATTAACCAATCAGGATGATTTTACTAGGTTATTAACCAATTGTTGTTGATTAAATAATAATACTTGGTCAGTCATTTTGCTGTGAAAATTTTATTTATATATTAAATGAAACAATGAATTCACACTACTGTGGCTCTTTTGGGTAATGTTGATTGCTAATTTGGCTTCTGAACCACTGAGTCTGAGTATCACTGATATAAACAATTTCTCAGGACACCTTACAGCAGGGGTGGGCAAACTTTTTGGCCCAAGGGCCACATCTGGGTATGGAAATTGTATGGCAGACCATGAATGCTCACAAAATTGAGGGTTGGGGTGAGGGAGGGGGAGTGAGGGCTCCGGCTGGTGGTGTGGGCTCTGGGGTGGGGCTGGGGATGAGGGGTTGGAGATGAAGGAGGATGCTCCGGGCTGGGACCGAGGGGTTCGGAGGGAGGGAGGGAGGGAGGGGGGATCAGGGCTGGGGCAGGGGGTTGGAATGCGGAAGGGGTCAGAGGTGCAGACTCCGGGCAGCGCTTAACCTCAAAGAAGCAGCAGCATGTCCCCCTTCCGGCTCCTATGTGGAGGTGCGGCCAGGTAGCTCTGTGCCCTGCCCCGTCTGCAGGAACTGCTCGTGCAGCTCCCATTGGCCGTGGTTTCCAGCCAATAGGAACTGCGGAGGTGTCACTTGGAGCAGCGTGCAGAGCCTCTTGGCTGCTCCTGCGCGTAGGAGCCAGAGGGGGGACATGCCGCTGCTTCCAGGAGCCATGCAGAGCCATGGCATGCGCGGAGTGGAGCAAGCCCCCAATCCTGCTCCCTGTCTGGAGCACCGGAGCGGTGCAAGTCCCGGACCCCACTCCTGGGCAGGAGCTCGAGGGCCAGATTAAAACATCTGAAGGGCTGGATGCAGCTCCTGGGCCATTGTTTGCCCACCCTTGCCTTACAGCCTTAAGCAGAAGACTGTGTGATATAAATTACAGAAAACTGCTATAGTAAAGATTTGCTAGTGTAGATAAATTAAAGCACTGTGTCATAAAGCTGGAAGTCAATCGAGAAAAATTAAGAGGAGAATAGATATGTTTTCAGATGAGATTTGAAATGAGGTGGAAATTTACAGGAAGATTGCAGCACCGTATTCACAGTAGTTTAAGCACACACAAAAGTAGGGCTCAGAACTTTCAAATCTGAGTGCCTAAACTTAAGCACTTAAATATGTGGTCTGATTTTCAGAAGTATTCAAATGGGACTGCAATGGAAATCGCCAATATTGAACACAAATGAAAATCAGGTCACTAAAGTGCCTAAATCTGGATTCAGATTGCTTAACTTTAGCCCCCATCACAATTCAATTTAAAAAATGAAATTCTCAAGCAAAAACTTCATTAACTTTAGCATCATTTAATTATTCCCCACTTAACAAATCAGCAAGGAAAGAAGGTAAGGTTATGGTTAAAGAAAATCTAACAAAAGATTAGAAATACTAATTTCAGTTTGTCTATGCACAGTCTATGAATTTATAATGTTATATTACTCAATTTACAAACTAACTCTTAAAAAAGGAATCAGAACTCATCCTAAAAAAAGCACCGTTCCACATTTTCCTAAGTGACTAGTGATTTTGGGTTGCTACAGTTGTTGGGTGGACAACTTTGACATACAATAAACTAACAGATTTTAAGACTGCAAGGGACCATTTAGTGTGACCTCCTGTATAACACAGGCCATATAATCTCGCCTGGTGATTCCTGCAGCCTGTCCACATCTTGAAGACATCTGATTCTGATAGGGTGAGTGCTCAGAACTTTCTAAACATCAGGGCCCTTTGAAGGGTGTCAAGCTGAGCTCCCCAAAACAGGCACCCCAAATCTCTTGTCATTTTTAAAAATCTTGCCCATTAGAAACAAACTTTTCACCTCCGATGAATATATTCAAGTGAAGGTTTAGCACTGCCCAGAAATGCAAGAAAACATTTGTGATGCATTTAACTTGAATTAGAAAGTTTATTCACAACTTTCTATAGGCATGACAGTACCTTTGGTAGCATAAATCATTTCAAATCTTGTTAATACTTAATTGTCCTCTCTGCTTCCACAAAACGCGACACTATTATGAAGATGCACACAGCATTGTTGTGTGCTTGCTTGTAAAAATTGCTCATTCACTTTTTAAATTGGACATGATTATTTATAGAGTTCTGTGCTGCTCTAAAAAAACACATAAAAAGACAAGATCCGTGCTTCAAAGAGCTTGCAATCTAATAAATACAGATCATGGGAAATAAATGCAAGAAGATGCAGGATATAGACACTGAGAAAAGACAGTTATTGGATTATAAATCTATGGAAGATTAACATTGAGGATGACACTACAATATTCTTGGCTCTGCCTATGGCCTGCAACAAGTCATTTCACCTCTCTGTGCTTGTTACTCCTCTCACCCTTTATCTGTCTTGCCAATTTAGAATGTAAGCTCTTAGGGACAGGAGCTGTTTCTTAGTATATGTCTGTACAGCGCCTGGCATGCCACACCCCCAGACTTAGTTGGGGCCTCTAGTGCCATTGCAATATCATATAATTATAGTACAACTCAGAAGTGCCAAGTTAAGGTTCCATTTATAGGAGTTAGTTTTCTAATCTTCCATGTATCAATTAAATAGCATTTCCAAATGTTTGCATGTTTCAATTCTTTAACTGTAAAGCTTTTTCACTGTTGCTTTTGTAAGTGGGCACTAATTTAGTAAATTTAACAGAAAGTCAACAGCGTTGTTGGGTTGGGTTATTTATAGACTGGCAGCAGTTTGACTGCATGAGGAAGGGCCATCTGTGGAGATAAACACTGGAAAGCTTCACTAAAAAAGAAGTGGGCGATAAGGAGATATTTGAAGGGAGAGATGGGACTGACCCAGATGTCAAACCCCTACTAACTCTGAGGGAAGTTTGGATTCAGACCCAGATTTGGATCTAAATTTCATAACTTGAGCCCATCTCTAACGTCTCTTCAGGACTGAAGTTGTCACCTGTTCACCGCATGTTCAAGGCTTTAGCATGACATAGGGACATGGTTAAGTCCTGTTTATGCTGCAAGACAGAAATTGCTTTGACTATGTTGGTTCAATTGGGTTATAACTGTGAGTCTCTCCAAGATGGTTGAATTTGTACTGTGGGTGGGTCCCAACACAAAGTTCCAAGCATGGTGGGTATTTCAGGTACTATGTGCTGAGTAACAACATGAGAGGACTCCGTGTTTCTAAAACTAAACTAGCTCTTTACTGAGAGAGGGAGAAGCTGCAATTGCAGCCAACATTCCAGCCACATGTACACAGACTGTCTTCTTGGTGCCTCCTCCAAACCCTTCCTTCCTGCAACTCGTGCTACTCCCTCTAAGTTCAATGCAGATGGCCTCAGCAGGGACCTTGAAAGAAGGTGTGAAGCCTTGAGTGGGAGGATGGTGCAGGGTGAGTGTGGTACTGAAGAGGAAGCTGGGAATCTCAGGTTTCAGTTAAATGCTATAATTGAACTATTACATGAGGAATGTAATGGACTAAATGGGATTTACTTTCTCACTCAGAGTTCCCAAAGTATCTCCTTGTCTCTCTAGCCTTCTTCCACTTGCCTCTGCACTTCCTGTTAGACACATGCAATGTCCACAACGTGGCACTGTGCCATGGGGAGTCAAGTGTAAGAACCTACAGTTACTCAACACCTCCTGTCAGTTCTCAGTCAGTGGTTCGATGGCACCTGTGGAATTGGCAAATGGCCTCTCCTGAATTGTTTTCTTTCTCTAGGAATTGCACATGGGCTGTGATGCTCCTGCACAGAAAAATGTCTCTTTCCAAAGTAAATTGTTCGTAATGCTCCAAACAGTTTTTTTCTACATAAATAAATAAAATAACAGCAATAAACCTTGCCAAGGTGTGCATTAGCCTATTGGGGAAAGCATTCAGCCTTCTGCCTCATAGCACTCCTAAGGTGTGCACCAGTGCCCCCATAATGCACACCCTGGTGTGATTTAGTGCTTAAGTAAGTGCTAATTCATTGGCGGGGGACATGTCGCAGAGCTGGCTAACCGAACACATTGGCCTTCCGTGCTGTCCCTCAGCCTCAAGGTGTTGATGGAGAAGTGTGACAGCAATGCCCAGAGTTTCTTGGATTGAGAAAATCCTGATTCCATCTGAAGTGACAGATCACCTTTTGGCAATGATCATGAGTCACCAGCCACAGTTAAGAAATTCAGAGCTTTTAACCCAAACCACTGTCCGCTAATAGTGCAGAGCCTTCAACCTGCACATGATGAGATTCCATAACAACTCCTTAACCCGCAGGCTTCCAGCTCAGCCCCTGCCTCTGCAGAAAGCTGAATAGTTTAGGCCTTGAAGCCCTTAGGTAAAAGTCTGTATTAGAAAATGCCAAAAACATCTGTGCGTGTTCCCTTCCTGGGAAAGTGCCATCTGTGCTCTATGTCGCTCCAGAGAATGACCCATGACATCTTTGTCCCTCTCCTCTTCCTGGGATGGAGCTAATCTACCTGCTGCCATCCCACTCCAGGCTGCAATGCTATCAGCTGCTTTAGAGGAAGAAGCAAGAAACTCCACAGTAGACAGTTACAGGATAACCTGCCCCTGGAAAGTTTCCTCCTAAACCCCACTAGATAGAGGCTGGTTTATGCTCTGAAGCAGGAGGTTTTACATCCTTTCCAAAACTCTTGTTTAGTTTCTTTACATATTTGCTGGGCTAGCTCTGGATATTTCTATCTAATCCTATTCTGAAGCCTGCTAAACTTGCGGCTTTAATAATATCATATGGCAATGAGTTCCACAGACTAATTGTGCATTGCTTTAAAAGGCAGTTTTAGGAAAACAGTCCACTGACTGACATCTATCCCTGGAAGGTCAGCACAAAGCTCAGGCCACCTAAGGCCCCATGGTCTGGAACCTAGACCTGTAGAGCTGGCAGATCCAGGCTGCTACCCAGCAGCAGCTGTAACCACCTTGTGCTCCACTTCCCAGGACATGCTGTGGACACAGACCATGGGAAGTTCCGTCTCAGGTGTTTGTCAGATAGCAGCACCATGGCTTCTGATAGGCTCCCTGCCCTATATAAACCCAAGGGGCGTTCCAAGAAGTGTCCAGGCATCAGGGTGGAACTTCTGTGGCTTGCCATGACTGTTCCTGCTCTTGAATTCCCAGTTTGACCTCAGCTTGATTTGAATTTCAGTGCCTGGCCTGGGACATCACTATGAACTCCTCTACTATTCCCAGCCTCAGGTTAGCCCCTGCTCTGACCTTTGGCCCCGACTGCCCTTGTTGGGACCTGACAGGCCTGCTCCTGATCCTAACAAATCCCGATGAGGCCCCTCAGATTATATAACCCCGAGAGGTAAATTCTTCACTTATACTGGTGTTTCTCCAGTTCACCTTTACATTCTTCTGCTTAAAATGAATGCTGTTTATTTTTGCCACTTTTATTTCTAGCAAGATCACTGTGAGGAAAGCCTGATCACAGGACACACTGCAGGGTTATAAAAGATATGTGATTATTTATCTAGATTGCATTAAATGAAGTTTCCTGCTTCCCAGATTGGAAAGTACTGGTTATTTATGCATTTACGTTCACACTGAATAAGTTTAATCATCAATGTTTCAGCTCCTCTGGCATTTCTCCAATCACATACAATTTACATTATTGAAATCAGATATTTTTGTGTTTAGTTTTCAAGGCCTGATTCAAATATTATTTGCTTTGGGTTTTTTTCAGGCACTTTGAAAACTGACATACACTCCCAGCATTTATTCTTTACATAGTAATGTTTCTAGTTTGATTGGATTTATGAAATATCCTGCTGATGGAGGTAAAACTAAGATGCACTCAACAGCATTGTTCATTAAAAAGATACTGTTGGGTCAAACTTGACCTAAAATGTATGTTTTGTATAATAATACAAGAATCATTTACAAAGACTGAGACCAATAGAAAATATTCCATTATTTGTTTCGATAGGCATTGTCATAAACATACAGCTAAGGGTAGCATAAATTCCCTCCTTACCTGTAAAGGGTTAAGAAGCTCAGATAACCTGGTTGGCACCTGACCAGAAGGACCAATGGGGAAAGAAGATACTTTCAAATCTGTGTGGGGGAAAGGCTTTGTTTTGTGCTGTATGGGTGTTCTCACCAGAGACAAAAGGCGAGACCAAGCAAGTAATCCAGCTCCCACTGAAATGATACATCTAATATTACAGAAATAGTAAGTAATAGCAAGGAAATGTGTTAGAGTATCTTTTGTTTTAGCTTGTGAATTTTCCCTGTGCTAAGAGGAAGGTTTATTCCTGGCTTTTTTTTTTTTTTGTAACTTTAAAGTTTTGCCTAGAGGAGAAATCCTCTGTGTTTTGAATCTTTTGTTACCCTGTAAAGTTATCTTCCATCCTGATTTTACAGAGGTGATTCTTTTATCTTTAAATAAATTCTTCTTTTAAGAACCTGATTGATTTTTCATTGTTCTTAAGATCCAAGGGTTTGGGTCTGTGTTCACCTGTACCAATTGGTGAGGATATTATTCTCAAGCCTTCCCCCAGAAAGGGGTGTAGGGCTTGGGGGAATATTTTGGGGGAATAGGACTCCAAGTGGTCCTTTCCCTGATTCTTTGTCTAAAACACTTGGTGGTGGCAGCATACTGTTCAAGGACAAGGTGGAGTTTGTGCCTTGTAAAAGTTTTTAACCTAAGCTGGTAAAAATAAGCTTAGGGAGTCTTTCATGTGGGTCCCCACATCTGTACCCCAGAGTTCAGAGTGGGGAAGGAACCCTGACAGGCATGGTTTTCTTAAAAAAAAAAAAAAAAAAAAAAAAAAATCCCTGCATTGTTTGTAACCAAAACATTACATCATTATGCTAGTATACAGGAACCTGAAAGTAAAAATGACCAAGAATTGGCTCTAAACAAAAGTAAAATTTACTAATCCAGTGGTACTACAACTCTGTAATTCTTCAGATCCCTATATGAGAGAGAGAGAACCCACTCAATGAATATACCTAGCTTCCCAACATCCCCATCACCCACCATTTGGTTCTAAGAATGTTTCACTGTGTAGATCACCACTGGTGGTCTATGGAATATTCTTTTACAACCTCTGTACCCAAGACTATTTTGACTTTGAAAGAAGTGACAACGTCTAATAAACTGCGCAAGCAGTGAGGAGTGAATGTGATTTTTTTAAAAATATTTTTTCAGCATCTGTTATCTTAGGTATTTTTTGTAACACAGATAACTTGTTTGTCTAAGAATGTATTCTTTTTTAACCTGACGTCTTCTCTTGAGTGGGGCTTAGCTGCTGTGGGTGCCTTGGGAAAGTCTGACCTCAGATAAGGAGAGGAGTTACTAGTGGAATAGCTGGTCCCAGGCAAAGAGACTTGCAAAGTGCTGCAAATATCAGAGTGGGCCCCAGGAGAAGTAAGGACGCTGGAGGGTTTCAGTCTTAGTTAAAATAAGTTACACCGAGGATTGTGAAATAGACATTGCGTTATGTACAGGCAGTGCAGTCTAGCAGAGAGATCTAGATTCTATTTCTGGCCCTGCCACTGACCTGCTGTGTGACCTTAGCCAGGCCATTTCACCTCTCTGTGCCTCTATTTACACTCCCACCTTCTGACTGTCTTGTCTAGGTAAACACGGTAAGATCTTCAGGGCAGAATCTCTCTCTTATAACATGTCTGACCAGTGCAAGCTCCATGGGGCTCTAGCTCAGTACTAAGCTTTACAATGTTACGATCAGATCACAATACACAGTCAGTGTTGCACACCCCCTTCTCTCTCTGACCAAGAGCTAGGAGAGAGAGATTACAAAGGGCTAGATTGTGACGTAGCGCTCCATATGCTTTATGAAAATATGCTTATAAATGTGAATATGATGTAACTGGAATATGCTTTATGCAAAAAGTCTCTTGTAAGGTATTATTGCAAAGCTTATAATCCACGGAGTGTGTTCATCCTATTTGTTTGCATGTATTATTTCTATGTCTGGAGTTAGGAGAATAAGATATAAACTTGTATTACTGATGTAAACATATTAAGTGGAAGTCATTAAGGGTGCTTCAGAATCAATGAACTGTAAATGGCTCTGTTTACTTGCAAACCTTCCTGTGTACGTGTGGGCCAGCCCAGGAAGAATGGAGGCTGGGGTCTCACAGGACATGTGACCGTGTCACATGATGCTGGAATCCATCTTAAATCTGGTACTTTTCCATTTAGAAGGAGGGGTGGGGACCCAGAGAGACAAAAGATTCCCGCCTTGTGCCAAAGCTATAAAAGGGGGTGGAGCAGGACAAAGAGGTGGCCAGTCATGAAAAAGTCCTTGCTTACCACCTGAGATGTCTGCTGGAACTAACAAGGACTGTACCAGGGGAAAGGATTGGGCCCAGACTAGGAAGGAGTCTAGTCTGTGAAAGAAGCTTATTGGAACATCTCTGAGGGTGAGATATTACCTGTAATCACTTTCTTAATGTATTAGGCTTAGACTTGTGTGTTTTTGCTTTATTTTGCTTGGTGACTTACTTTGTTCTGTCTGTTATTACTTGAAACCACTTAAATCCTACTTTTTTATACTTAATAAAATCATTTTTGTTTATTAATAAACTCAGAGTAAGTGATTAATACCTGGGGGAGCAAACAGCTGTGCATATCTCTCTATCAGTGTTATAGAGGATGGACAATTTGAGTTTACCCTGTATAAGCTTTATACAGAGTAAAACAGATTTATTTGGGGTTTGAATCCCATTGGGAACTGGGTGTCTGGGTGCTGGAGAGGTAACCTGCTGAGCTGGTTTTGGTTAAAGTCTGCAGCTTTGGGGGCACGTCCCAGAACCCGAATCTGTGTTGCAGCAGGCTAGCGTGTCTGGCTCAACAAGGCAGGGTTCTGGAGTCCCAAGCTGGCAGGGAAAAGGGGCTCAGAGGTAATTCAGCACATCAGGTGACAGTCCCAAGGGGGTCTCTGTGACCGAACCTGTCACAGTGTTGCACACCCCTCTTCTCTCTCTGACCAAGAGCTAGGGGAGAGAGATTACAAAGGGCTAGATACCATTTGTTGAGAGGGCCCTTTCCATATACTGTGTATTCACACACAATGAAGGACATAAAAATAGATGTCTGTGATTCTCGTATTGTGTAATTTGGCCCCTGCCTTCCCCAGCTCCCAAGGATAACCCAAGGCTCATGGGCAGCGGGTATCGTACCCCCTGGGAGGCTCCTAACCCAGGCCGTGGCCCTGCCCACACTCCACCCCGAGGCCCCACCCTCCCTCCTCCTCTCCCCTGAAGCTGGCGGAGGCTCAGGCTTGGGCCAGCCAGTAGCCTGGGGGTCAGGCTGGCGTCCAGGGGCTGGGGCAGCCCAGGGGGGCTGGAGGGGTGGGGGGCGGCAAGCCGGGGCTCCTCTGGCTGCGGGGGAGCTCAGGGCTCTGACCATGGTGGGTGAGGGGCTTGAGGTAGAAGGGGGTAGGGCCGGGGGCTAGCCTCCCTGAAGGGGTCTTTACCTGCCGCCCATGCCAAGGCTGGATATTACCATGAGCTACTGAGGGCTGGTCATTTTCTGTCTGGCTATTTAAATACGTTCTCCTGCAGAAAACAGTAACCCACATATGCTAGCACACTTTATCTTCTTTTTTAGCTTGCAGAACTTTTAGGTCCCAAATATTGTTTCCCTCCCACAACATCCAAATAGGGCAAAGAACCAGCAGTTACTAATTAAACAATTTCACGGAGCAATACCTATAACTCAGAATAGCAAATCAGAGATGTGTTTATAGCATCCTTTCATGGCCACATAGATGATAGTACATTGAATCAGGTTGGGTATTCATTCTAAACAGTTGAAATGGTGTGAAATTAAACAACCTGGAGAGTTGTATATTGCACATGATACCGCTACTTTGCCTTCTAGTTCAAGGGTCCGAATGCACTTTGCAGGCATTATTGAATTAAGCCTCCCAACACTTTGGGTGGTAGGTATTTTTACAGATGAGGAGAGCCCAGCCCCCATCAGAAGTGGCAGTGGGGCTGAACCCTATCAAAGGAACTTTTCTCCCAATTGTTTGTATTATATGGGTGTTGACAAGAAAACATTCAGAATAAAAGTCACTTGCCTTCCCAATTAATCAGGTTTAATTTCCGGGTACTGGTGATATCAAGACGCTACCAGTTCTTCAGCCAGCCATGGAGACTTCCAAGACAGTCAAGACCTGAATTTCTAATGTAGAAACAAGTAATAGGAGCTCTTTAAGGGTAATATCCCTTTTGGGAGAAAAAAGGGGAGAGTGCAGTTTCCAGGCATTGTTGGCTGTTGGAGCAATAGAGGCTACAAGGGAGTTCTTGTAAAACCTTTGTGGACAAGTCGGTGTTTCCGCCTTGTAAGGTGAGTGTGTATAGTTTTAAAGGCTGAGAGTCATGTAACTTTAGCCCAAGGGATAAAAAGCAATTGGCTGCTGGATGACTGGGCAGGGCCTATGGGAGAGAATGAGCAGAACTCCACAGGGTTCCTGAAAGGCAGAGTGAGGCAAAATATATCTGTAGAGGGAGCACTACAGTTATTGTGATCTGTGGCTGAGGCTGGCTACAAATATTATATGTTCCTGTCTTGCTCCCTGTCTTTGTTTTGGATCAGCAGCAGATAAAACACCCCTCGCTCTAGTGAAATTCTGTGCATGACAGTAAACCTCAGGAGAGGAAAGTTAGAGAAGTATTTAAACAAATATTTCGCTATGTATTAAAATGGTGCAAAGAGCTTCAATTAAAAAGTTTTTAATCAACAGTCATTTGGGGTTTGAGGAACATCACAGTCGAGACTTCTGCGCAAGTGGGGTTATGTCACCGAAACCTATTGCTGGCTAACATTACACTAGCCTTGTAATTCATGGTTGCCTATCGTTCCTTCTCTCTATAATGCAGGGATAGGCTTTCTAATTTACTGATTAGAGAACTTGCTGAACATCTCTCCATTCCGGGGTGTAATGTTATGCTAGTGAATTACATGTTTTACTGAGCATGCTCATCATTCTTCTGTTTTATTCTCCTGCTCCCAGTGATGTTAACACCAAATCTTTCATTGACTTCACTGGGAGCAGGAGCAGGCCCTTCAATTATCAAATTCTTCTTCCCAAAGGCCGCACTGACTTACTGAAATGTCCTGTAAACCATTATGATAGTTAATTTTTATCTCCAAGCTAATTAATCTCTTATACTTTTTTCCCCCCATCATCACAATGTGCAGTCACATCCAGCCAGTCTATAAAACAGGAACGTTGAAAGGGGCTTTAAATTGTTGCTGTAAATTAATTTTCATGGATTTTGAAATGCATTTTCATGCATTTCAGATCCACAAATATAAATGTCCAGTGAACTCCTTGAAATATATATGCTGCAAAACTTTGAAAGCGAGACTTTGAAAAAGTCCCAGAAGAAGGATACCTCAATTTCCTACCTATGACCATTCACTAGTCAGCCACCCAGACATCGCATCAGAGACCCAGTCCAATCCCAGATAGAAAGTTATCCTTCTGATGACTAATGTAACTTGTGCTGTGACCATATGTTGACCATTCATTGCTTTCTCATAGCAGAGTGAGATTAGAGGTTTTTAAAAAAAAAAAAAGTCAGTGGAGGACTGAGTGATCAGTTCACAGTCAGCTGACCCAGAAATGGCAGAGCAACTGCAACAGATTTTGGAAGCATGGAAGATTACCTTGTGGTGGGCAGTGTGTGTATGTTTGGGGGGGAGGGGAACACAGAAAAAACAGTCCATTTTTGCTTAAATATAGACTCAGCTATCAGTGATTTTTAGATGAAATGTAGCCCTGAAAGGATAACCCATCTGAGGAAGCATTACCTAGGCATCTGGAGACAACCTAGGCATCCCTAGGTTTACTATCTCCTATCAGGGTTGAGGGAGAAGAGGAAAAAGAAGAGACTTGCAGAAGTCTTAATAAAAGTCCTGACACAGTGATGCAGCTTGGAATGGTGCAGCCTGTTATTGATGGATAACAATTGGGCTAACCATTGATGATGACACTGAGGAGTGGAATATCCCAGGCTAGCATTGGGAGTGTGGAGCAGCACAGCAGTTCCCATCAAACTAGGAAATATACCAGTGGGCAAGGAAAAGCAAGGTGCACTCAGAATTGCATATGATGCAGAAGCCGCTGCTGTAACTCACCAGGACAGGAATTGTACTCTCTTTCCTGTCTGGAAAGTGCCCACTATTGCAGGCACTACCATAAACTATACAAAGAGACAGTTCAACTTAATTGCACAGAGCTCTCAATCTGGCACTATGAGAAAGTCACTCGGGCCTTGATGCTGGAAGGTGCTCAGTGCCCCAGTATCCAAAGATGGGAATAGGAGCTGTGAGGATGCTCAGTGTCTTGCAGGAATGAGCTTGTAATATGTATAGTTCAGTCCTGTGGGGGGCCGTATTTCTTCTAATACTGTATCTGTTTTGAATTAGATAAAAGACCGCCTTACTAGAGTCCTCCAAGCTCTTTCTGAATGTGAAGTGAGAAGAGACTGAAAAGCCAGGGGTGGTTTATATTCAGAAGTTAGCTAAATTGCTAAAAGCAACTGCTGGAAAGAAACTGATAAATCTGCTTCAAAATAATCTTTTCTACATAATGTATAATTAATCTATGGAACTCACAGCCACAGGATATTACTGTGGTGAATTGCTTCGTAACTTTCAAAAAAAAAAGAGTAGACAGCTCTACATAAGAATAGTATCTACAATTACATGAGTGAGGGAAAGATGGCAAGGCCTATCCGTTTTCATGGTTTGCTGCATTAGCTGATCACGTGATGGGGTTAGTAACAATATCCATCCATGGTACAGCATTGCGCATTATGGAGGGTGGTGGGGGAAATTACATCTTCCTCTGAAGCTTCCAGCCTGTGTGTCATAGACAGGAGAGTGGACTATTGGTCTCTTCCAGTATGATAAATTGTATGTTTTCAAGGGAAATCAGTGAAAAATTGATACAGGCAAGAGAGCTTCAGCGTTCAGTGTGAAACTGCAGCTGTGGATATCAGTATGTGAAACAAGCCGTCATTTTAGTGCCAACCATGAAAGTGAAAATCACGGCAGTTCTGATTGACTCCAGCTCATTCTGAGCAGAAGATAGTTGTGGTAGCATCTATGTCCGGTCAGTAGCGGACAGTCTGCCACTCAGAGGGAACGTGCTCTCTGTTTCCCACTTAACCCACAAAATGCTTATTGCAAACTAGATTTCACCTCTGTATGTCTTTTCTTTCTTGTCTGATTTCCAAGGAGGGTTAGGAAGGCAGCAGCTGCCTGGGTCTGGGCTGTGTCTACACTGCAAGTTAAGTTGTGACCATAGCATGAGTAGACAGACCCATGCCAGCTTTGATGTAACTAGCCCAGGTGACAATAGTACTGTAATGCACTATTCACCTGAGTACAAGCCTGCTGAGGCACCAGGCAGGGTTCATACTAGGGCTGGTAGATCACTCTAAGGCCCATGCTGCTGTGTCTATGCTACTATTGTTACCCATGCTAGCTAGATTAATGTTAGCTTGGATATGCTACAATTATACCTTCACTTGCAACGTGGACATACCTGGAGATGAAAAGCTGATATGGGCTGTATAGCTGGGCTTAAATGAGCTCATTAGTACAGGGCACTGGTGATGCTCTGACAACATCTAAAAGCAAGCCACGCTACAGTAGGATGCAATCAAAGCAGCACAACTTGAAAACAGACCTGCAATGAATCGTTTGGATGTTAACACTGCAGATTATGTGGGTTGAAACATTACTCTATAAATATCATACAGAAGAATAGATTCTTAGCTGGTGTAAATCTGCATAACTCTGTCGTCTTCAGTGGAGCTACACCTGTTTACACCAGTTGAGGATCCGGCCCAGAATCTGCATCATGTGGCTACATTTTATTTCAGTTAGACTCTAAATATCAGTGGCAAAAACAAGCTATTTGGCAAACAGAGAGGAATGTATTCCAGCTATTTCACAGCTCCCTTTTGAAAAGATTGTTACTGCCTTGGCTCCACAAATGTATTTCAATGGTAAGTGTGTAAAAAGAAAACCTGCTGTATGAGCATTTTCCTTTTCCTCCCTCTGGAGTAGCCTGTTTTGCTTTACATCAAAAGTCAAACCACATGACTGAAATGGGACAGCGTCCTGGTCTGATAGCCTAGAAGAGGCTGTGATGCACAGTTAATATCAGGCTTGTCAAATGATGTCAGTAACATTTTTTTTTTAAATCCATCCTTTTTCTCTGGCCTAATTTCCCTTCTTAAGCATTTCTAGTTGTTTTAATTTTTGAGCTATTGTATCATACCAAGAGGAGCATTTTGAAGCTTCTGGCCTCTGTAATATTATTCCTTTAGGCAGATACACAGCTTGAGCACAGGAGTCTGAGAAGCAATGGATTTACAGTCCCAGGTCCTTGGCCGTGGCAAAGGAGTGCACCGTACAGCTTGTGCCAGTGGGGTGCAGTTTGAAGCCAATCTTGGGTTGGCTATGTGCCAGGCTAGTGCCCCAAAGACACCCAACAGGCCGGTATTGTAGCTGGAGTACAAGGCAGCCCTGGCCGTGCTCCCTGTACCAGCTGCAGGGATGGGGCTGGAAGAGGAGAAGCTTGCTGCACTGGTTCTGCACACTGGGGTGATCCTCCTGTGTCAGCTTTAGTACTGCTTTGCATCCTCCGCGTGGAGCGGCCACAGTGCAGGGGAGAATCTGTGACCAGATCATAGTGTGTGCGTTAAGGTGATTTCAGTCTACATTGCTTTGGCTAGGAGGGAGCTGGCAAAGAAAGGAACAAAAGCTGCAAGCCCCAGAACTGGCAGGAAAATGGGGTCGATGTAAGACTAAATCAGGCAATTAAAAGATTAAAACAAAAACAACACAACTTGTATGTTTGCGGCAATGAGCAGGAAAATGTATTATGCATTTTAATCCTAGATACTGATAAAAACGAAAATACCAATGAAACTAAATGTACACTTGCTGTGCTCAATCCTGGAAGAGCAGCAGCGGTTCCTGGCACGTGGGGCTGGCTCCAGCTCCCTGCTCCAGGGATTGCAACCCAGTGCAGAGGGTCACAGCGTCACTCATGTTTGGCCTGTCCACCCCTCCATTGTGAAAGGAGCCAATGGGCCAAATTTCAATGAATGGTGCTGCGACCGAGCGTGTGGGGCTGCAGTGCCACTCCGCTTTGGCCCAGTGGCTCCTTCATCAAGGGGACACTGAACCAAACCTTAGTGGCACTGTGATCTGGCCTGCCAGGTTGCAATGCCACTTGGCTTGGGAGCCTTCTCAAATGGGGAGTCGGGGGGGGGGGCAGGACAAACTACCCTGTCAATGGTATGCACTGTACGTAATGTGCATACAGCTGCAGGCAATCTGCCTGTGCCAATGTGGATTTGAAAACATTTCACCTTGACTTTGAAGGGCCAAATTTTGGCTCCTCCTATGTGTGTGAGTAGTCCTACTGGAATCCGTGAGACTGCTTACATAAGGGAGGTGAGCACGATTTGAACCACAGTGGCTTCTACTTCCCAGATTGCCATATGGTAGCCCTGTCATCTTCTATACTTTAATTATTTGTATTACAGCAGCACCTCAGAGGCCCACGTAGGGCTCTGGGCCCCATTGAGACAAGCATTGTACAGAAACAACTATCCCTGCACTGAAGAGCTCACCATGTAAATAGCCAAGACTAGCAGATGAAATAGCAATCGGGTGACATGCCCAAGGTCATGCAGTAAGTCAGTGGCTGAGCTGGGAATAGAACCTCTGTTTCATGACTCACAGTTTAGTGATCTAGCCATAGACCCCACTGCCTCTCCTCACTTCCACCTGCTACCCACTGAGTCAATGCTGAAACTTGAGAAGTTGCTACAGTGACACACTGGAGACTTGCAGGCCTGTCACCACAACCCTGTCTCCTCTGATGGGATAGTTCAGCAAACACCAGCTTTCTTTAAGAATCTATCCCCAGCACCTGCTTTCTTCAGAAGAGACTGTTGACAACATCTTTGCACCGAGGAAGGTAGCTGGAGGCAAAGATTTTCTTTTCAGACTCACAGACCCAGCTGCAAGATCTTGGAAACAAAATGGGTTTCTTATGCATTTCCCCTGATGCTAAGGCACAGTAAAATGTGCTCTCCTCAGGGAGGTCTTGAGCTCAATTAGGGCTGTTGGATTTCCTTCCCAAGCGTACATTGCTGTGATTCAGATGCTGAGCAATTCCTGACACTGTTCCCCTGGGAAGGAAGAATCCTGTTTGTATGCAAAGGGAAGTTCCTCCTTGTTTGGATTTTCCTTTTGCCAGCCTATCTCCCAAACCAGAAAGCAGCGTGAATCTCTCTGCACCCCTATACTGGGGTGAACTCCTGGGCATCGCTCATGGTAGCATCCTCCAATGACAAAATGCATTGCTGTCTTAGGATTGTTCTGCCATGGGGACCAAAAGCTAAAACTGTATCTATGAATCTTGTGCTCAGACCCATTGCAGGAAACCAGCCCCCACTGGAAAGGGGGAAAACACAGGTGAGCACCAGCCAAACCACTGAATCATGACGTCTCCCAGGGAGCTGACTTAAGATCAATAGTTTTAATAGCACTGCTGCTTAGAGGGGACTGGAATTCTGCCTTGGGCCTGATTTTTTCAGAGGTATTGAGCACATGCAGGAGTTCTGGAGGCTGACAACACCCCTGAAAATCAGGCCCCTAATCGGGAGGATGCCTTTGGATGCTGAAGTGGACCTTCTGTGTATCTGAGTCCCATGCTGATTTGTCTGCTCTTTTAACACTTTCCAGTCTTTCCATAGCTGCTGGGAATTGTTTCAGCTGTCTGGTCCTGGCTCATACCACACCAGTGACACATGCAGAGGAATCAAGCCAGGCATCTCCTTACTGCCCCGGGCGCTGGGTCTGCAGCAGTTGCAGTCCCTATTCCAGTGCAGCTAGTGCTCTTAATGGGGAATTCCTTCTTGGCCTGAAAGGCCATTCACTGAGGGCATCGTGATTCAGAGGCGTTTCCTGTAAAACTATGAGGAGTGCAGCTACAATAGGGGACCTGGGAGCCAGGACTCCTGGGTTCTATTCCTGGGTCTGTCCCTAGACTTATTGGGACCTTAGGTTAGTCATATGGTATCTTCTTTGCCCTTCCATTTTCTCAGCTGTAAATTGGGGCTAATACCTACCCAATGGAGCTGTGAGAACAGTGTCTAAAGTGCTTTGCTAGCCTCGGATGAAAGACGCTCTAGAAGTACAAAGCATTATGCTTGATTATTGGTATTACTTATTATTATTTGTGCCTAGAGCCCTCCACCAGAGCAGGGCTCCATTGTGCTAGGTGCTGCACAGACATACGATAAAAGACAGACCCTGCCCCAAAGATTTTACTATCTCATCTGTCCTCACAACACCCCTGTGAGGTAGGGCAGTGCTCTTACATCCTGATTGGAGAGATGGGGAACTGAAGCCTGGGTAGACCGTGGCTTGCCCAAGGTCACACAGAGCAGGGACTTGAACTTAGTCCCAGTCCGGCACCCCTAAACACAGGAATATGTATTATTAATCATACAAATGAATTCATTAGTTTCCTTTGCAGCACATGGGCTCCCCCTATTAAAACATAACAAACTAGCAGCCAGAGCCGCGTAGGCATACTAATAAATGGCAAGTATTTTATAAATGAACTGGGGCCTTTGTTTCTTTTCTAACGAAGTTATTGGGTTACATTTCTCCAGTCTGGGCTTATTTTAATCTTTTTATTTGACAATGAGATCCAGTCCTTCCCCCATTCTGTTAAACAGTGTTGTTTTAGACAGCGCCATGGTTTATGGAATGTAATAAACACTGCTAAATATTTAACAGCACGTAAATATTTTAGAGAGACCCAGGAAGGTTTAGGGATGGAGTTTAAGCTCTGTGAGGCATAAAGAAGACAAAGGCTTGGGCCGCAGGAAGCTAAAGAGTAGTGCTTTAAAAGAAAGAGTCTATTGCAGGGGGGAAGAATGTATTAATCTTAATTCTTAGCAGGATGGTAGCACCAAGATCCCCAGTGTGCTAGGTGCTGTACAAGTGCAGTGACACTCAGTGCCTGTCCCGAACAACTTGCAGTCTAACTAGACAAGACAGACAAAGGCTGGGAGGGGACAAGCAGGCAAAGTTGACTTACTCAGGGTCACAAAGTAGGTCAGCGACAGGAGCAGAACCCAAGTGTTTTGACTCCCTGCCTAGTACCCTGGGCACTAGACCGTGTTGCCTCTCAAGGAGCCTCTCCCTCCTCTCTCTCTGTGTGGTGGAGGAGGCCCTCTGAGCAGGGACTGCCCCCTTTCTGCATAGAAAGGAGACTGTCAGCTGCAGGGCACTGTCCCTCTTCCCCCCCCCCCAGACCCAGCACAATGTGCTCCGTGGGCCTGGGGGCTGCCCAGGGAGGAGAGATGGGCTGAGCCAAGGTGAGTGTCAATCTCCCTCTTGTGACTGTGGAGTTTACAAGGAACGGCTAATATGACCTGGGTCTATAGTGTCTTTTCCACACAGCCCCCTCTGCAACAGGGGTTCCTCTTAATGGGGAATCCCAGGGTAGGTGTGGCCAGGAGGAGTCCTTGCTAGGGTGGCACTAATGGAGATGCTAGGGACCAGAACTGGCATAGAGCCTCTATAAGGTTAGTGCTGGCCTCCCACTGACCCCTGGGATCTCTGCAGACCTCAGAAAATTGGAGGGCCTGGGGGGGATGTACCATGACAGGGCGCACACTCCACATCCCTGCCTTGTGGAATGTGTGAGGGAATCTCCACAAGAGATGTTTGCAAAGACTTCCTCCCCTGGCTCCCATCCCATGCATTTTACCACATCCAACGCCATCATTTCCTATGACCAAATAAGGCTTTTTAGTTATTATTGGCCTGAGTCTGCTCGCGCTTACACATGCGCAAATCAGGCTAACTCCACCACCGTCTAGAGCGTGATGCCAGTGGGAGAGAGATGAGAACCAGGCCCGCTGGTTTAAATGGCCATACAGTGGACAGCTTTATATACTGAATGCTGTTTATTCTAACTGCCTCTGCACCACAGATGTGCCTGCCACTTTGAAATGGTCCCCCTTGCCCCAGAGCGCTTACAGAACCGCTATTCTCCTCCATTGTTTGGGGAAGTATTAGAAATCAGTGACCTCCCAGCCAGAAGAGACTAAAGCTTGCAGTGAAAAGAGAGGAAGGAAGGATGCTACCATGCAGTCACCCCAGACTTCTCCAGGTTGAAGAAGAGATGCTTGGACAACTTCCCCGCCTTTGTTGGCTACGCTAGACAGAAATGTGATGCATTAACTAGGATTAGAAGCATATGTAGGGTGATCGCATGCACAGAGTTGGACTGATTTCTACATAAGGGGGGTCAAGAAGGAAATGCCCCCTTCCCTGGGGGACATTAGTAAGGGCCTTGGGGTTTCGCCTTCCTCTGGAGCATTGAACTGGGATCATGGGTTGGGCATATCCCACAGCAATTTCCAGTGTCAACAAGGGGCCGTGGGAATTGCTGGAGCTCTGGTCCTTCCCATTTTTTCTACATTGTTCTCTGTCATAGTTTTCAGTGGTTTCGATTTCAACGGCGGTTTCTCCAAAGCCCCACTAATGGTACACCCAGAGCAGTGTAAGGACGGCATCTCCCTACACTGTTTGTGGGCCTGAGTCTACACTCTGTTTACCCCACTTTATTTCCACTGAACTAAAACTGGTGCATCCAGGTGGAGAATCAGGCCTATCTGTCTGTGATGTACCCAATAGCTGCTAAAGTCACATTACCATCTTGTGCTCTATCGATTGATTGAGATAATTTTATATAAAGGATTCAGAGGTGAAATGCAATGGAAAGACAAGCCAGCCTGACAGAAACTTTTAGGTCTTACTCACATATTGCTGAGAAAAATCTCCTCATTTAGGTTTCTGAGTGACCTTCACGGGATGGGAATTTTGCTTGTGGTCATTTGCAGATACTATCACAATTGAAGTGAAAGTAGGAAAAGGGAAATGTTAACATCTTGTTCAGGACATGGGATTTCACAAGCTGTGGGGTTCTGAGAAGAGATCATTTGATTCAGCTGCTTTTGCAGTCCAGTCATCTCCACCACTAAGAAAACCCTATTTTTAAAACTCAAGCGATTAAAATAACAAAACAAAGAAACTCTCCATCTCCTTCCTGTTCGTTACTTACAAAACTTAGTCTCTTTATCTTAGAAGCCTATTTACATAATGTAACAGATTTCAGTGGCTCCCCTTAGATGGTTGCTTTGATTAACCAAAGCGCAGCCCGCTGGGATTTTTAATTGCTGGAATTTTCTTTGAACTGTGCTGCAATGGAGTTTTTACTTTGGGCAGCGAAGCACTTTCTTATTTCTTCAGTAAAAATGTTTCAGATCTAATCTTTTGGTCAGGAGATAGGTGGCATGCACTCACCATTAGTAGGTACATAGATGAATAGATATGGGCAGAAATTCACTTCACATTAGACAAAAAGAAAAAAAAAGGGTTGTAGCTGTGATTCACTGCCAATATGAATGTGAACTAGAGGGCGCTATGTTCTGCTCACCAAATTGCCTGTGATGCCACAGTCCCAATGGCTTATTTTGTAACTGTCTGGAAAGCAAATGTACTTTAAATGGAGGGTGGGGGCGGGGAGCTGAGAGATTCATCTTGGATAAAAAAAAATCTTTAAAGCACCTAAGTGATGTAGGCTCTAGACTACCAGAAGCTGGGACTGGATGACAGGGGATGGATCATTTGATAATTGCCCTGTTCTGTTCATTCCCTCTGAAGCATCTGGCACCGGCCACTGTTGGAAGACAGGATACTGGGCTAAATGGACCAGTGGTCTGAGCTGGTATGGCTGTTCTTATGTTATTATGTAAGCTCCTAAGAGAAAAGCATTTCCCTCTTGCAATAACAGGGTTGTATCAAATATAATCTCACAATAACCCGGCATGCAGGAGATTAGAAAGGTTGTGTGCATATGGATGTCATAGATGTAATTAAAATCATGGGTTAGTTAGTAAAGTCTCACTGGGAAAATCTGTAGGAGAAGGTTCTGCAGGGAGGAAGGAAAATGCACCAGGTTCCCCTTGCAGTGTTCTCCCCAAATCACTCCATCAGAGATTTGCCCCATGCACAAGGACCAGGGAGGCCATCCACAGATCCTGAAGGATAAGGAGAGACCTGGGCCTCCCACTGACACTGGGCCTCCCTGCCCCCAGGCAGCTGGGCTCCATTGGACCCACACTACCAGAGGCATCTTCCATCAGTGGCTGCCTCTGGAACTCACCATGAACAGGGCTTCCACAGCCTGGGGGAAAGGCAGAGAGATCAGCATAAAGCTGCATTAACTTTTACATGATTTCCCTATGGATTTAGGGGTGGACAATATATACACCCCAACCCATCACCCCCTAGCCCTGTAAAGGGCCTTGCTCAGGATCCGGGGAATTCAGGAGGGGAGGGTGCTGTGGGGGCAGCTGATCCTCCCACCTTTCTGGCTGTAGTATGATGAGTGGAACTGGAAAAAGAGGTTTGGGTTTCAGGAGGAGACCAAGTTTGGTGGGTCACCAGAAGCTGTGGAATGCAAGCTCAGGCCAGATTGCTACTAAACAAACAGAGTTCTCTTACTCTACAGGTAATATGCCTTCTATGCATGCTCAATAAAGATCTCTTTCCTACAACTCTGCCTGTCTGCTGTATCCCTTATGGCTAAGGAAAGACTGAGAGAGCTTCATGTAAATCTTGGTCGGGCTAGCTGGCCCCATGCTTTGATAAATTTCTTTTCTAGTGTCACATCCTAGATCATTTAACACTAACACTTGAATGTACTTTTCACCATCTATGCAGTTTGTTTACATTTGACTTTGCACTCTGCTGGAGATTTAAACTAGACTGGTGGGTTCAACTTTGGTTTCTCATCAGCTTTGCTTCCTGGTTCTCGTGCCTTAACAGGTTGCTGTTACATGGGGATTACCTATGATAGAGGGGAATGATTTAATTAAAAAGCAAACACACTCTTGTCAGCTGGATGCTTGCCAATTTTTGCATTGTTTTGTTAGTGGCGCTGCACAGATTATTTTTTTGCTCTTGACATTGGTTGTACAGTTTGTCCTTTGGTAGCATTGCTTTGCCTTTTTAACATAAAGGTGGTGATGGGGAGCTGTGATATAGGCAGATCCCCTTCACAGCTGTTGGTTTTCTTGTCTTGGCACCTCAGGGTGTGGGCCATGGGCGTATCTCTCATTGCAGCCGCCCCATCCTTCTGCATACAGAATTGCAATCAGCTGGGGATTAGTTAGAAATAGGCTTTGCCTCAGAAGTTCTGCTTCTTACAGTATTACATATACTGTGCAGAGCTAGGCAAATGTCACACAATGTTTTGCTGAGTATTAACTTGAAATGAAAACTGAATTCAATTGAGTTCAATGGAACCACCCTATGCATGTGACTAAGGCAAGCAGGTATGGCTTTTAATGTCTAATATTTGAGGTCTTTTCCATTTGTTTTTAACTGAGAACTTTGTTCTGAGACTCACGCTCAATTGCGTACTATTGTGATTTTTGCATAGGGTCTGTTTTCATATAGTAATGCCTGTTTTGGAATATAAAGGAAACGTGATTTCACTTAAATTAAAAAGAATCACAAATATCTCTATTCATTTTAGATTTTATAAAACAAGCCCATCCCTCCCCCTTCCCCTTCTTATAAACAAAACTGAGATTTGGATCCTAAGCAAAGTGGACAATGTTCCTTTAAATATACAAAATGCTACTCAAACACTGTGACTCAGACTACACATACATTTCAGAGTACATATAACATTACAAACAATTCAAGGTGTGTTTTCAACCTATTATGGTGTTATCAGAACCACTTCATATGGGTGGGTGCATAGCCTTTTACCTCAGCTGCATTATACCTGCATATATTATACACATATATATATATAAAGAAAATTAAACTTGGATAGGGTTAATGGCCTGATCCTGCAATTTACAAAGTGTGGCAGAGCCGTGCTGAGGTCAGTGGGACTTGCCATGGTTGTGGAGAATGTTGTAAAATGCATGGTTGTAACAAAATCATAACCACCTGAAAATCCGCACCTAAGGAGGATGCTCCACAGTAAACTCAAGTGACTGGTGAAGAAAGGACCCAGTCGACAATAGTACACATCAAAAAAAGACACTCTAGCCCTAATCCTCCAGGCAAACTCAGCTGGGCTTTGGCCTGAGTAGAAGACTACAGGATTCAGCTCCACAAGTGAAAGAATGAGTATCAGCCTTTACCTGGCAATTTCCTCTTTCTGTTAGTTTGTATTTTAAGCAGATACAATTTTTCTGATATTGAAGAGCAAGTGTTTCCTGTCGGGTTTATGAGGGCCATTGCTTTACCTGAGAGAGGAAGATGGTCTCTTGAATACACATTTAGTTAGTTGTTTGGAACACGTTATTTACAGAAAGCAGCACTGTTCTGCTCTTTGTTGAGGGCAGAGTCAAAGAAGCCAGAGAAACTAAGGGCCAAATCCTGCTTGCCTAGCTCACCTGATTACTCCCACTGACTTAGTGGGCTGGCTTCCATGAGTAAGATGACCAGGATGTGGCCTTAAAAGCCCAGTTCTGTAACCTTTGCTCACAAGAGCAGTCCTTACTTGCTATGAGAGTTCTCAGCCCTTACTCATGCCAGTAGTCCTACTGGGGTAAGTATGGGCTGATAGTTAAGTGAGGGTTGCAGAATTGGGTCCAAATTTATAATATATTCATAGATTTTTAAGGCCAGAAGGAACCTATATGACCATGTGATCTAACCTCCCACATAACACAGACCAAAGAGCCTCCCCCAATAACTCTTGTACCAAGCCCGTAACTTCTGATTGAGCGATAGCATATCTTTTAGAAAGTCTTGATTTAAAGACTCCAAGTGAAGGAGAATCCATCACATCCCTATATAAGTTGTTCCAATGGTTAATTCCCCTCACTTTAAAATGTGAGCATTATTTCTAGTCTGAATTTGTCAAGCTTCAGTTTCCAACCACTGGATCTCATTCTACCATTTTCTGTTAAAGAGCCCTTTATTAGCAGCAATCTCTTCCCTGTGTGGGTACTCATAGACCTTGATCAAGTCACCTCTTAACTTTCTCTTGGATAAACTAAATAAATTAAGTTTATTTAGTCTCTCACTAGAAGGCATGTTTTCCACACCTCATATCATTCTTGTAGCTCTTTTCTGAACCCTTCCCAATTTTTCAACATCCTTTTTGAAGTATGGACACCAGCATTGGACACAGTATTCCAGTGATAGTCTCAATAATCCCATATACATAAGGTATACCACCTCTCTACTGCTATTTGATATTCCCCTGCTTATACATCCAAGGATCACAATTGCTCTCTTAGCTACAGCATTGCACTGGGAGCCCATGTCCAACTGGTTATCTACCATGATCCCTAAATGCTTTTCAGAGTTGCTGTTTTCCAGGATACAATCCCCCATCTTATAAATATGACTTACATTCTTCGTTGCATTTTGCTGTGCTAAAACATATGTTGTTCAAATGAGCCCACTTCACCATAGCTGACCTGGTCCCATCACTAATGACACACAAATTGGTGGAGTGGTAATCTGCAAATCGTACCAGCAATTATTTTATATTTTCTTCCAGGTTACTGATAAAGATGTGGAATAGCAATCGTCCAAGAACAGATTCTTGTGGGACCCTGATAGTAGCATCCCCACTGGATGACAATTTCCCATTTACAATTGCTTTTTGTGATCAATCAGTTAAACAGATTTTAATCCATTTAATATGGGATGTATTGATCTTTTTTTTTAAATGTTGATTTTTTTCATCAGAACGTCATGCAGGACTAAATGCTATACAGAAGTCCAAGTACATTATGTCAACACAGTTACCTTTATTAACAAAACTTATCTCATTCAAATACCATAACAAGTTTGTTTATTTTCCATAAAACTATGTTGATTAGCATTGGTTATATTATCATCCTTTAATTCCTTGCTGACTGCATCTGATGTTAGCCTATCCATTATTTTGCTCAGGACTGATGTCAGACTATAGTTTCCAGGGTCATCCTGTTTACCCTTTTAAAATATTGGCACAACATTTGCTTTTTTTCAGTCCTCTGGAACTTCCCCAGTGATTCAAGATTTGTTAAAAATCAGCTATAATAGTTCTGAGCGCTCCTCAGCAAATTCTAAAAGAATATTTTTGGGTGCAAGTTATCCACTCCTGATTTTAAAACATTTAACCTTAATAATTGCTGTTTAGCATCCTTCCTAATTACTGATGGAATAGAAAGTACTTCTTTATCATTGTAAGATATGAATACATCCTCAAGATTCTTTCTGAATGCAGAACAGAAATATTGACTACTTCTGCCTTTTCTGGACCAGGATTGATAACTTTACCATCTTGATCTAGTTTTTGAGTTATGCCATTACTAGAATTTCATGTGTTCCTGATATATTTAAATAACTTCTTCTTGTCCTTTAATCAAACTGGCCACCGATTTATTACCTGATGCTTTTAGCTTTCCTTATCAATCACCTGCATTTACTAACTGCCAATTTGTATTCATTACTATCAGCGTCCACATTTTTCTATTTGCTATATTTATTTATTGTTGATTTCATCTTTGGTTTATGACTGCAGCAGTGTGAGGGTATTTGTTTTTCACTTAATAAAACATTCTTAAACAATTTCTAATTATTCACATTTTTATGTTTAAATATTTCCTCCCATCCAATTTTGCTCATAATTGTTTTCAGCTTTGGGGAATTGGCCATTTAAAAGTACCAAGTATATTATTGGTGAGGACTATATTCTGTTTGCACATAGTAAAGGAAATTAAATTGTGATCACTTGCACCTACACAACAATCAGTTTTTAGTTTGGTTATCAATTCATCTTTCCTCATCAGAATGAGGACTAATACTGAACAACTAAGTTAGTTGCATTATTTTGTGTATTAGAAAGTTATTGATAACTTTTAGAAACTCCAAGTATGTTTTACCAGCGTTGGCATGAGACCTCTAGCATATATCCATCAGACTGAAATCCCCCATGATATTGCACTTTTTCTTTCCACACATTATTGATAGATGATTAAGGAGCTGCTCTTTCTGTTCCTTGTTCTGATTCGATGGTATATAGCAGACCCGCCCCCTCTCCCCAGGACCCTGTCTTGTGATTTATCAGTTAGTGCATTGATCCATAAGCATTTCAGGTGCTGTCCTTCCGAACTGTCAGTAATCCTAAAGAAGGTAATACACTCTCTCCCCTTCTGTCCATTCTTTGTTCTAAATCGGGAGTTTCCAGTGATTTCAACATTTCAGTCATCTGAATCTCCCACCAGGTTTCACTAATACAAATCAGATCAAATTCCTTTCAGAAATTAGTGTTTCTAATTCTTTTTTTTTTTTTTTTGTCACCCAGGCTTCTAGCACTTAGTATTTTAGTTGGCTCTCTGTTTAGTATTCTGGTCTATCACACACAAGAGCTGGAGCTGACACCTTGGTCCAGTCTCACATTTTCCAGACAGATAGGAAATGAAAATGCCACAGAGAATAAGTTCCTAGGAGAGAGAATCCCCCAGAGAATAAGTGGCACGACGCACTCCAAAAGGCATCCTAGCCACATGTAAGGCCATGTTTGGTATTTGTCTCTGGTTGTGCTGAATCAGGGGAAATTAAAATGGGAGACTCCAAGAGCTTGAAAAGATGCACCAAGAAGAATAGAAAAATAGTACTTAATGGTTCTCATTATGGTCTGTTGTGTAGGTACAACCTGAGCATTGGTTCCCACCCTTTGATACCACTTTACCATGCAGAGAAACAGTTCTCAAAATACTTTTCTGCCCCGCACAATGGCTTTGCTTTGAATTTCTTTACACATTATCTTAAATGTTGTTGTTTAAAATAAGATCCAATCCGGTTTTGTGGGTAGGTGGATCATTTCAAAGGGAATGTTGCTCAGTTTCTAATTTAAATGTGATGGGGTGTGTGTGTGTGGGGGGGGGGGTATGAGTGTGCAGATCTCTCCAGACCCATATTTAAGAACTTTGGGGCAAATTAAAGTCTAGGGGAGGATTTTTGGACAACAGAGTTGTATATAGAGCCCTGTGTAAATAAAGGAAGATCTAGTGGATTCTTACTCATCTCTAGCTGTATATATGCACACAATTTATACTGAATTAAAATAGGTTGTGAATAGTACCCACATCTATTAACCTGACTTCACTCATGTTTATCCCTTCAGGGAGACAAGGTGGGTGAGGTGATATCTTGTATTGCATCGACTTCTATTGGTCAGAGAGACAAGCTTTGGTGCTTACCCAGAGCTCTTCTTCAGGTCCTTTTGGGAATATTATGGGCCTTTTCTCTAGAGCAGTAGCAGGAACTTGTTCAGTTTCATTAATCCCTCATTGAGATGTTTAGCTACAATCGTGTGTAATCAGCCCTTAAAAATGCCAGGGCTTCCTAGCTAACATGACCTTGTCCCCTCACTTCCTGGCCCTCACCAAACTGAGTGTGCTTCAATATATCACATATCAGGCTCTTACTAGCAAGCAGGACATTTCAGCACCTTCCCCGTGGACAGCGCCCAGCCCTTAGCATTGATCTCTCACCTACACCTGGCACTTGCTCTCCTACTGGCACCAAACAATAGCCGCTGACCGCTCTTCTGACACCAGCCAGCAAGCAGTGAACCCACCCTGGGCACGGTGCTCCTAGACCCGCAGCAGCGAAGCTCCCTCCCTTCCTGCTGCCAACTTATCCCACATAGCCAGGGAAACCCACTCCCAGCCTAGTGCCACCAGCTCTGAGCCAGGCAGGGCCCCACTCTCTTCCTGCTGCCACCTGATCCCATCCAGTCATATAACCCACCCAACCTCCACGGGCATCAAGCTCAAACAGCCGCCTCTCCTCCTGAGGCCCCGTCCAGTCTAGCAAACACCCATCTGCCTTTGAACACCCCCCCATCCACCCACTCACCCCAAATCCTGTGCTGCCATGAAATCTTCATCTGACTGACACCGAGCCCCTAAAGAATCAATCAATGCCACATCTCCTCCTGCCCACTCCCACCCCCAGAGAGATCCCCACACACACACACCAGATTGCTCCCCCTGCCCATCCCACTAACAAAAGATCCCCATCCCCAAAGCCCCTGCAGTACCCAACCTCAGCCTAGGCAGGCAGAGCCTGGCTGCCCCTGGCACTGATGGCCCCTTGCCTGAACGGATGCCTAACAACGAGCCATTGCACCTCCATCCTGCCCTGGGCTCTCTCTCACCAGTGACCTCTGCCATGGTCCTAGCCCTGCCAAGCCAGCCACGTAGGGCAGCCCTGCTCGCTAGGTGCCCAAGTAGGGTGACCAGGTGTCTGGATATTAGGGGCTTTGTCTTATATAGGCAACTATCTCCCCTGAAAATGTGTCCCCATTTTTCACCCTTGCTATCTGGCCACCTTAGCCCCAGGCCCAGGGCTGGTGCAATCCAGCTTCCCTGCGCCCCGGGCATGTGGCCTCCCCGCAGAACAGGCCGGCTCCGATGCAGCCAGCATCCTCCCTGATGGCCCGGCGCCAGCAAATTCAATCGCACTGAAAAATACAGGGGCGGGGAGCGGGGGGGGGGGGGGGACTCACCGAACATCTGGATGTGCCCCTTGGTGATGGGGTTGAAGCTGCCGCAGGACAGCAGGATAACGTGGGTCTTGGTGGTTTCGGTCATGGTGCTGCTTTTCTGCCAGCTCGCTCCAGCCTCTTTTTGTGTCTCGATGTGTCTGCAGAGGGAGGAGGGAAGCGAGGCGCAGCCGGCGCTGTGGGCTCCAAGGAGCTGAGCCAGACGCAAGCAGCATCTCTCCCCTCCTCCCTTAACGCTTTCAGCGCCAGAGAGGGGCTGCTGGAGACACACACACAAAAGAGAGGGGCTGCTGGAGACAGACATACACACACACACACACACACACACACACAGGGGCTGCTGGAGACAGACAGACACACATACACACTCTCAGCAGAGAGGGGCTGCTGGAGACAGACAGACAGACGCTCACACCCTAGAGAGGGGCTGCTGGTGCCTGGAGATATATTCACTCACACACGCACACCAGACAGGGGCTACAAGCACCTGGTTCACATTCACATACACACCAGAGAGGGGCAGCTGGAGACTGGATCACACTCACACCCAAAATTAGCTGTCACACCAGGATCTTTCTGGAGCCAGCCAAATTAAAATGCCTGAATAGAGAACAAGTCTAGCCACTCCTACTACCCTGAAACTCTGGACCCTGGCACACCCTGGTGCATCAGCACCACAAAACTCAGGACCCAGCACATGACTCCTGCTAGAGCCATACAATTTTTGCCCTTGCCACCCAAAGAGCATGGTATGAGTACAAAACAAGTGTAGCCGATCCTGCTGTACTAAAATATTCCAAACTGTGATGTAGCCCAGTGCATGAATGCCACAAACAACCCAACAAACTACATATCTGGCAGCTGGATCTTCAAAATGTTTAGCCACAAACCCCAGTATGTACAAACTAAATAGAAAACAGGGTCTAGCCCCTCCTACTTTGCTAGGAAAATATGGATCTTGATGCAGCCTGGCCCATAGCCCTGGAAAAACGCACATCTATTACCTAGCAAGATCCAATGGTTGGAAGCCAAAGCTAGTCAAATTCAGACTGGCAATCAAGCATGGATGTTTAACAGGGAGGGTAATTAACCATGAGAACAATTTACCAAGGGTTGTGGTGGATTCATTATCACTGGCAATTTTAAAATCATGATTAGATTGTTTTTGGAAAGATATGCTCTAGTTTAAAAGGAGTTATTCTGGGCAGGGTCTGTGGCCTGTGTTACAGGGGAGGTCAGACTAGTCACTAGATGATCAGAATGGGCCCCTTATGGCTTTGGAATCTGAGTCAATGGATCCTGACAATTTTTACTCCAAACTCTACTGTGTAAAGGGGGGGGCATAGCAGTTCCCAGTGCACCAACCTCCACCCCCTGACTCCTGTTGCACACTGGCACAGCAGTACCACAATAATATGTATGTTATTTATTATTTGTAGTACAGCAGCACCTAGGGGCTCAACTGAGATCAGGGCTTCATTGTACTAGGCTCTGTACACATAGTAATAGACAATCCACACATGCTCACACCCCACTACCTCCCCCAGAGAAGGGCTGCTGGAGACTGGATTTCCCCCCTCATATACACACACCTGGGAGGGGCTATGGAAGACAGGCTTCCCCTCCGCCAATACCACACAGCTAGCAGGAGCTGTTGGAGCCGGATCCCCACACGTACACACCAAGAGAGGGCAAATGGACACTGAATTTCATACACACACACACACGTACCTAGGAGGGACTGTTGTAGTCTGGGTTACACACAGCACAAAGGGAGCCTGGATCTCCTCTCCCTCCCACCCCCGGGACTGGATTACATTTATACACTCACACCAGGGTGGGCTACAGCAGACTGGATTCAAACACCCACAAATGCTCTCCCTCGCCCCCCCAGCTCAAGGGTATCTCTACCCCTTGAATTCCTCCTAACCCCAGGGAGATTCTATTTGCTGCAAGCAGCTTCCTTCCTCACACAGAGTAATTCTGCATGCAGCTTTCTCTTTCTTGCCCTTCCTCTAACAAAAACACAGATTTCTTTATGTCCTTTTCCTTAAGAGATTTCAAAGTACCAAACATTTATTGTTTATACTGCAGGCTCTTTGTCTCTGCTAGTCCCACAATACTGTACCCATCTCTCTCTTTTCTCTCCCTTCTCTCTCTGTCTTTCATCTCTGCTAACAACAAAGGTCTGCATGGCCCCAGTTTATGTATTCCTCTTTACGGTTCTCACTATCAATCTGCACAATCCCCTGTTTGCTAGTATGGATGAATCTTTTTATTTCCAGGATTGTACTTGAAAAGTTTTGTTTTGCTAAAGGCCACAGATCCAAGTTCTGATAGCATTTGATGAAATCCTTAAGCCAATTGGAAAGTTCTTCCAGCTACAGAGAATTCAAGCCCATTTGTGCAGGAAAAATCTTATTTATTATTTGCATTATGGAGACTGGGAGGGGCTACGGAAGACAGGCTTCCCCTCACCCAACTCCCCCATTGTACTAGGCAATGCACAAATACATAACAAGAGACAGTCCATCCATCCCAAAAGTGATGGGACCCAGTAAAACACACATGGAATTTCTTTAGCCCCACTGTACACAGAGGCTGTCCTTTGTCCCCCTGACTGGATTGCCAGTGTCAGTGGGAAAGCTGCCAAGATGCTGAAAGAATGTTTTCTTTCCTTGCCTCTTTTTTTGTGTTGTTCAGCTGTCTAGAATTCCAGAGGAATTGCAGCATCACTGAAGCCCTGGATGAGCTACTATGAGGACTGAGTTTTGATGGCATTTCTTTTCTCTATAGACAAGCTTGTTCAAACCGCTTCGTGGTTGATACCTCACAAGTCCCCTTCTGAATAGTCCTTGAAAGCTGAAGGCTCTTGGAAAGTCTGACAGGGACCATTTCTATCCATACTTCTCATCTGTCAAAATTAAACAAACAGCACTCTCTGCACAAAGCATAGAAAATAGGAAGTAGTTTATATGCAGCAGCGAGGGCTCTTTTAAGAAAACACATTGACAACTAAAATGGAAGAAGCACTAGAAAATACTCCCAGGCAGAAAGAAATTGTGTTAAGGTTTTCAATATCTCTCAGTCACTTCAGGGAAAAATCCTTAAGGGAACATTGTTTCCTCAAAACACAAAAATATTGGAAATCCTGACAGTTCAAAGTTCACATGACTGGTTTGAAAAAAACCCTCCAGCCACCAGCTAGTATGAAAATAATGTGCCACAGTCAGGCATTAGAGGTAGCCTTGATGCAGGAATCATTGGATGAGGTTCTGTGGCCTGCATTATGCAGGAGATCAGACATGGATGTTCATAATAGTCCCCGTACTACCCTAAAACCTCACAGAGGGCTTAAGTGGTACAAATGTTTTGTGCTGGCTCTCTGCCTGGGGGTGAATTTCACCATAAGAATAGCCATACTGGGTCAGACCAAAGGTCCATCTATCCCAGTAACCTGTCTTCCAACAGTGGCCAATGCTAGGTGCCCCAGAGGAAATGAACAGAACAGTTAATCATCAAGTGATCCATCCTCTGTTGCTCATTCCTGGCTTCTGGCAAACAGAGGCTAGGGACACCATCCCTGCCCATCCTGGCTAATAGCCATTGATGGACCTATCCTCCATGAATTTATCTAGTTCTTTTTTGAACCCTGTTATAGTTTTGGCCTTTACAACATCCTCTGGCAAGAAGTTCCACAGGTTGACTGTGCGTTGTGTGAAAAAATACTTCCTTTTGTTTGTTTTAAAACTGCTGCCTATTAATTTCATTTGGTGACCTCTAGTTCTTGTTTTATGAGAAGGAGTAAATAACACTTCCTTATTTACTTTCTCCACACCAGTCATGATTTTATAGACCTCTATCATATTCCCCCTTAGTCATCTTTTTTCCAAGCTGAAAAGTCCCAGTCTTGTTAATCTCTCATCATATGGAAGCCGTTCCATACCCCTAATAATTTTTGTTGCCCTTTTCTGAACCTTTTCCAATTCCAATATATCTTTTTTGAGATGGGGCGACCACATCTGCACACAGTTTTCAAGATGTGGGTGTACCATGGATTTATATAGAGGCAATATGATATTTTGTGTCTTATTATCTATCCCTTTCTTAATGATTGCCAACATTGTTTGCTTTTTTGACTGCCGCTGCACATTGAGTGGATGTTTTCAGAGAACTACCCACAATGACTCCAAAATCTTTCTTGAGTGGTAACAGCTAATTTAGACCCCATCATTTTATATGTATAGTTGGGATTATGTTTTCCAATGTGCATTACTTTGCATTTATCAACATTGAATTTCATCTGCCATTTTGTTGCCCAGTCACCCAGTTTTGTGAGATCCTTTTGTAGCTCTTCACAGTCTGACTGGGACTTAACTATCTTGAGCAGTTTTGTATCATCTGCAAAATTTGCCACCTCACTATTTACACCTTTTTCAAGATCATTTATGAATATGTTGAATAGGACTGGGCCCAGTACAGACCCCTGGGGGACACCACTATTTACCTCTCTCCATTCTGAAAACTGACCATTTATTCCTACCCTTTGTTTCCTATCTTTTAAGCAGTTACCAGTCCAAGAGAGAACCTTCCCTCTTATCCCATGACTGCTTACTTTGCTTAAGAGCTGTTGGTGAGGGACCTTGTCGAAGGCTTTTTGAAAATCTCAATACACTATATCCACTGGATTCCCCCCTTGTCCACCATAGTTAATGATCTGAAATAAAATGGAACAGAGTAAGTGTATGTGCCAGACATGCATATGATGTTTAGTCACACCTTCTTTTAAAGGAACATTGGCAGAGGTCAGATTTGGCCTTGCATTTAGGTTTTATAAAAATAAGTTTTGACAACTAGGCAAACCTATAAAAATGTCTCATTTTTTTTTTTTTTTTTTTGCAATTCAAGTGTACACCATTTTTTAAAGCAAATGAACATTCTCCTGCCAGTCTCATTGCAGCATTGTGCTAGGCTTTGAGACCCTAAAGGTAAAGCTGACTGGTCTATTTTCTTTACATGGGCTAAGAGAGAGGCAAAAAATAAACTCTCAACCCCAACTAGTGAAAGGCATGTTCAATTTTTAAAGTTCTCTCATTGTTAATAGTAAACCAAGGTGTCATTAATAGTATAAGTAACGAAATTTTAGTGATTCAAGGTGAAACTTGTGTTCTATGCCTCCTAGATGGGCAGTCCAGGGAGAGGGAGAGCTAAGGTAGCTTAAAGCCCACTTTTATGCCATGTAGATTCTGGTGCGGTCTGGGGGCCAAAACAGACACTGGCCTAACTTAGGCAGCTCAGGAAGCCGCGTAAATTTATCGTAGCCCTGCCTGGGAGCAGATCAAAATCTCCTATAGTATTGTGTTCTATGGCCCTGTCCACAGCCCTGCCCTCGCCCCACTCCGTGAATGCTATGCTGGGGCTTGCAAGTGACACTGCGCAAGATGCTTGCACCTGGGGCATTCTCTTCCAGCTGGGAAAGGGCTGTTACTGACTCCGTCCTGAGTAGGGTCAAGAGTGGAAGGGCGAATCCCTCCCATGGTGTTTAACCTGCCCGTGTCACTTGAAAATAGTCCTTTAATTCCTTGTGTTTGGTCAGAAGTTGAATATTTGGTTTGCTTACTAATATGAATACCATTCTGCAAAAAGAGAGGCTGGTGTCCACAGAAATGCTCTTGGTTAATCTTTAAGATTTTGTAGGGTCCTATGAACTTTTATGATTCATTTTCTTTTGCAGCATTAGCCAATGTATATGTTACATGTATCATTTACGGCACAGTAATATGGATCAAGCACAAGGTGAGACTGCTGTATGTATGACTGTTGGGCAGCTATGCCAGCTGCATTGTATTGTTTTTCCCACACTGCTGTTCACTGGAATATCCCACAATGTCTTGGAACAGGACAACTCAGCATTTGGCCTAAGTGGATAGGAAAACTGTCAAAGGGGAAATACATTAATGTGCTGGCCAGGTACAAGCTGGGGAGATAATTCCATGGACCAATACCTGGAATGCTAGTATCCAAAACACAGATAAGGAAGATACAGGACAACAAATTAAGAAACTGGTCCCAACTGGGGGGCTGGATCTTAGGTGATGTATAAAGTGCTTCCTAACTTGTAAGCAACCATCCTATAAATAGCAGTGATTATTTGGGGACTGTATTTTGGGCAGCAACTGCATAAGGTGAACTGAACACGTTGCAAGAACCAGCTTCCCAGATGGATAGGTGATGTATTAATTCTTTCTTTCCTGTATCATACTGTTTTGTTGATACATTGGCTGAGCTTGGTTATTGTCTATTTGGTCTCTTGAGCATTTTTCATATTGAACCACAAACGTAGTCAGAATCAATCAGCTCTACATTTTTTTTAAAGCAATAACGTAATTTAAAAGAAATACATCTTCAGAGAAACCTATGCCTACCCTTCAGACCAGCAGGCTAGCCGGACTGAGCTAGAGAGCTAGATCTCAAAGAGGCTTCTGCCTTGAAATAACCCCAGCCAGCTGGAGATGCTGAGCCAGTGACGCCAGCTGGGCCCCTGCCTTGATGTCACTTAGCAAGCTAGAGATATTGAGTCAGTGAAGTCACAGAGGTCCGTCTTTTGCCGTTAGACTAGCAAAATAGAGGTACAGGGCCAGTAACCTTCAGCCTTCACATCAGCCTGGCATGCTAAAATTGCTGAGCTAGTGACCTCAACTTGAACCTGGAACTTTGACATCAGACCAGGAAGCTAGAGATACAGAGCAGGGATTGGAGTAAAGGGAACTTGTTTGGCTGGTTATGGGTCTGCTTGAGGACACAGACCCCTTCCTGATACATTTATTCCGTGGTCCCCATTATTTTCCTCCTGCCATAGCCCATTACAAGAGATGCAGCAATGTCACTTCAGCACTACAGTTAGCTGAAAAAAGGGAAGTATGTTTTGCCAAAAGATTCAAAAGAAATGAAATTTTGTTGTCACCAGGGTGTTATGTAATGGTGAATGGAGGGAAGTGTCTGCCAAACAGTCTCTCTACAATGGAGTGGTCCAGACTCTAAATAAATTGGGGACCCCTGGGCTTACACTCCAAGTTAGGGAAAAGTTACTTTAGGAAATCCTTCAGAGCACTGCAATTTTATAGGGGTGCTATTTTCTGTGTTGTTCTGCCTTTAAAAACAGGTGCTTTCATGGCCATGTACATGCATTGGGGTGATAGACAAGGGAGGTTGTGGAATCCCCATCATTGGAGGTTTTCAACAACAGGTTGGACAAACGCCTACCATGGATGGCCTAGGTTTACTTGGTCCTGCCTCAGCACAGGGGGGTGGACTTGATGACCTCTTGAGGTCCCTTCCCACCCTACATTTCCATGAAAATGAGAATAAATTTTTAAACCTCTATGAATTATCTAAAATAGCTTTGCTATACATAAAATGGTCATGATTTTTAAGGTCTGCCTTTTCTGAAACTACCATGGCCAGTTGTTGCTAATTGCTAAAAATGTTTTCTGTCACTGGGAAGGGAGACTTCCCTGCTCTACAATGGATCCAGTCTCGTGTTTCTAGCTTTGATGGTTCACGAGGGGTGTGATGGGGTGTCCACCCCACACAAGACTGGAAGGAGTTAAGATGGCCAGGCAGGCCAATTAACTCCACAGGCAGTACCTGGAGGAGCAGCCAGGGAGCAGGGAATTGATTGGGAGCAGGCTCAGCTGGGCAGGAACAGGTGGGACTTCCATAAAGCCAGGGAGCAGACAGCAGAAGGGAGCTGCAGGAAAGTAGGCTGCAGCCACTCCCTGGGAGAAGAGAGGTGCATTAGGGGCTAGAGCAGAGGTGGGCAAACTACAGCCCACAGGCCACATCCAGCCCGTGGGACCCTCCTGCCCGGCCCCTGAGCTCCTGGCCCGGGCGGCTCACCCCCAGCCCCTCCCCTGCTGTTTCCCCTCCCCCGCAGCCTCAGCTCGCTCTGCCGCCGGGGCAATGCTGTGGGTGGCAGGGCTGCGAGCTCTTGCTGGGCAGCTGCAGCTGCAGAGCCGCAGCCTGACCCGGTGCTCTGAGCTCCGTGGTGGCGTGGCTGGCTCCAGCCGGTTGGCACGACTGTCTGTCCTGGTGCTCTGGGCGGCGCGGCTATAGTGCCACCAGCCACCGGTGCTCCAGGCACAGCCTCCCCTAACCAGCCCTCCATACAATTTTGGAAACCCGATGTGGCCCTCAGGCAAAAAAGTTTGCCCGCCCCTGGCCTAGAGAATAGACCACAGTTACTTTCTGAGAGGAGGGAGTTGAGGCTGGCAAACCCAGAGAGGGGGATATGAGAAAGGTAGGAAAAGGCTCAGGGAAAAGCAGCAAGGTAAGACAGTGCAGGCCTTGGCCTGGGACGGTTTGTCCAGGAAAGACTTTGTTGCATCAGCCTGGGAAGGGGAATAAATATGGTGACCCAGCTGGAGGGCCAAGTCTTGAAGAGGAGGCTGTGGTTCTTGGAGCATGAGGGGTCCACAGGATGAGAGGACAATGGCAGAAATACCACCTGAGGAGGCACAACACCTAGCCAGAGCCAGGATGGTCATTTTTAAGTGAGTGGACACCATCACAAGGTGTCAGACCTTAAAAATGTGATGGGGCCTAGACCTTCCTGGACTTCAGAGCAATGGGCAGGGGGGAATTGTGCTTTCCCTGGGAAAAGAGGAATCAGTTCTCTGAAAGCTTGAATTATTTATTTATTTTTTTGATCAGAGAGTGGCTACTTGAGGCTGCTCAGAGGCTTGGAATGTTAGTAGTCCTGGCGGAGATGGATTTGTGGGCAGAGTGTAGATGATCTGGCCAAAGGCTCAAAATAAGGCCCTGATCCTTCAAGCTGCTGTGTGCATGGAGCAGCTTGCAGGATCGGGGCCTAAATATACGTTAGCAAGTGGTTGCAGAAATATGATTGTCGTGTGTGTGTCTCTGTGTATGTGCAAAGTGAGGGGAAGGGATCATATACAGATATGAAGGAGGGGGGAATCTAGAGCATTACATCCATCAGCAGATAAGAGTCACAAACTTCAGATTCTAAACTGCAAAGAGAAACAGCTGCTCACAGACCTACGGGCTGAGCTTATGGAGACATATCGGTCAGTCTTTCTAACTTATCCAATTTCCAGCCTAAAATAAACCAGATGATCAAAAGTATATGAAAGTGCCACAAACTCTCCTGCAGACTGGGCGTACAGAATTCTTGCACAGTGACATCAGTGGATTGTACTCTGGAATTCAGAACTTTGAAGATTAAGAAGCCTTGACTAGTCCATCTTTTCTCAGCAGAGCAGAAGATTTTAAAGTCTGCTCTCTAGCAAATATTGAGGACAGGAGAAATTTGAACAATCAGACTGAACTTTCATTCTTCTCTTGTCTCTCTGACTGCAGCCCAAGGCTCAGACACATGACAAATCTGATATAGAAGATCCATGAGATGCACTTAGTGAAGTCTGTGCCATGTTCTTAGGTGTCCAGACAGTGTCATTAGTTATAAGCACTGATGAGCAAATGATGCACTGCATTTAAAATATTTAGTTAATATAATCCTTTGTGCACTGGAGCACTGCTGCGTTTGGGGCTTTTTCAAAATGGATTCAATAACACATTGATTTTTGTTCCTTTTAAAATTTTCAGTGAATTTTCCATCCTGACAGCCCTGGAGACTGAGGTGTCTGTTGGATAAGACATTTGGATGGCAGCCAGGGGACTTGGGTTCTCATTCCAGTTCCTTCATCATTAATCTGCTGTGTGACTTTGGGTAAGTCAGTTTCTACATCTGTAAAATGGGGATAATTGTTCTTATTTTCCCTTGGAATGTGCTTAGATATCTATATCGGTGGCAAATATTTTTATCTATGCAAAGCTCAGGCAGTGCAATCTTTGCACCATGTTGTCTCACTCTCAGGCATCAGCTCTTCTCTGGAGGCATTGCTTCTAGGTAAAAGATTAGTTCAGCCTCCATTCTCCTTTCAGCCTTCACTTCTTTGTTAACGCAGCCAGTAATGGTGCTAAACAGAGCTGTGATGGTGGCTTTTATGATGTGGTCACCTGCACGCAAAGAAATGGCCAAAGTTCATCAAATCATTTCACATAAGTTTCTGGGTAGCTATCAGATGGTAACACCTTTCAGACACTACCAGCTTGGCTCAGATTTAAACTGTTAATAGAGATAAAGTCTTCACTTCTTATTTGCAGTCCTCTGAGCCATCCAGTTACTCCTCAGTAGAAAGGGAGAAGAAACGGAGAGAAGGAAGATGCTTTTCTTACTTTCATAGGGGCTCCAGCATTATTCCCCAAATTGCTACCTCTTTCAGAAACTAGATAAGTCCCTTTCTTGCTTCTACCCTTTCTCTACCTAAATTCTTATACTGGTTCCCATCACCACAGTGTCTGAATCCTACAGATATGTTCTACTCTACCAACGGGCTGGAGAAGAGGAGACAATTGTTTCAGGATACTGGTTCAAGGATGACGATCACATAAAGGAAGAGCAGTGTGAGGCAGTCAGAAGTCCATTGCATGAGCAAGTAGGGACTTTGGAGTCTATACAGAGAGCTGCAGTTAACACAGCAAAAGCCTGACAGCCCAGAAAAGGGGGTGAAGGTGAATCAAGTCAGTTTCCATTTTCACAAAGCGGCCAGCCCCAGTCGCAGTCCCTGCACTCTCCTGAGCACAGAGACTGCTCTGTCATAGCACCACCTGGCTCAGAAACCATGTCAAAGAGGGGAGAGAGCAGGCGGGGTCATGACCCCACTGTCCTCCTACACCTCCAACAGATCCAGCCAACTGTGCATGGGAGGGAGCATGGTCCCTGCGAGACCTGATCCGCACTGTGCTCCTAAGGTATAATAGCTCCCAGTGCAGCCCTTTCCCAGCATCAACACAGGGCTATGGCTAAAAGCCACAGCAGAACCCTAGCAAGTGGCACCAAAGGATTAAAAGAACCATTTGCAAGATGAAGCTCAGGAAGCTGTGAGGAACTAAATAATGATGCAGTGATCTTGGGGTGGTTTATGATTGTCTAACTGCCAGAGTTAATGGACAGGATATACTGTTGTTCAGTGAGTGCAGGATAATGAGTGTCTAGAAGCAAATGACTTAAAAAGAGGGAATAGCAGCTGAAAGAGAAAAAGGTGGAGTCAGGATAGGGGAAAGGGAAGATGAGAAAACCTTCCATCTAGCCTGCAAATGCAGTGCTAATAAGATGCTGGACTGGACTGCTAAAGAAATGTGATACCTAGGAGAAGAGGTGCTTTGATCATTGTACAGGGCACTAGTTAGACTTCTTCTATTGTACTCTATCCTGTAAAATAGCTTAGAAAATATGGCTACTGTTAAGGATTACCAACAAGCTCTCACTTTAAATCCTAAGGGATTTCCTGGTCCTGCTTGCAAGCTAGGGGGCTCTGAAGGAAACATCTTAGCCGAGTCCTCTGCAATCAGTCTGGAAAGAGCCAGCTTAAAGCAACGTGGGGTGAGTTGTGCTTTGCTACCTTAGGGAGCAGTCTGTTTTCTCACTCTCTGTTTTTTATTCTTGTGTGTCAGGGTTCTGGATTGTAACAAATAAAGCAGTGTTACATTGCAACCTTCCACCAAGCATATTTTAGGATTTTTATCTAACTTCTCTGTCTGTGTGCTGTGAACATAAAGGGAATCTTCTTGAAAATTCCTGCACTGGCTACATTTGAAGCAAACAGGCTGAATTTCAGGAAAGTTAATATTTTTAAAATAATTTTGGGTCTAATCATGTTCTAGTCATTTCAAATGGATGTTTTGGGCCCAATTCTAAATCCCGCATTAATGATAGTAGGAATTTTTTTGATATTGACTTCAATAAGAATAGGGTTGGACCATAACCAAGCATAGGAGGATCAGACACCCCTCCCCCAGTGGTTCAGGGCCAGCATAATGGCTCCTATGCCACCCCTCCACTCTCAGCAGCTGTTCTAGAAGGAAGTGTAGCTGGTGAAAATGGGGTGTGGCTGAGATTACCAGGAGCCTCAGTGAGCCCTGGCTGGCATAGGAGCCCCTTGGAAATGTTGGCAACTTGTGCAAGTTTAAGCAGCCCTCCAGCTACTCTTAGGGCTGGTCCACACTAACCTCCCAGTTCGAACTAAGATACGCAACTTCAGCTACGTGAATAACGTAGCTGAAGTCGAAGTACCTTAGTTCGAACTTAAAGGTACTTACCAAAGGTCCACATGCAGCAGGCAGGCTCCCCCGTTGACTCCGCCTACTCCTCCCGCGGAGCAGGAGTACCGGCGTCGACGGTGAGCACTTCCGGGATCGATCCCAGAAGATCGATTGCTTACCGCCGAACCCGGAGGTAAGTATAGACGTACCCTTAATTTACACTGGAGATTTGCCCAGCATGCAGTCAATCCTGGATCAGGGCAGTTTTAAGGTGGCCTCCATAGTCTGGGCTGTGCGTTCCTAGGCCACAGCTGAGGATCTGGCCTATGATGTCCTTGACTATTCATTTTCCAGTGCCTGGGTTTTGGCAGAGGTGTGGCAGGTAAGTACATTGATGTCTTTTAGCAACCTTCCCCGGGTGTGTGAGATGAGGTGCTCATGAGTGTTGGAATAGTGCTGAAGAGGTAATATTGGGGGGGGGGGGGTCAACACGTGCTATTCACACAGCCGTGCTGCAGAACAAAGGCAAAAGGTGATGTTAAAAGGTGAGGCTTTAGATGGATCTAAGAATGAGTGTGTGGAATCATCAACTGTAATATGGAGCAGAGTTTTGTATCACATCATCTGCAAAGCAGTTTACAGCCCAGCCTGTCCTGTACCTTTCTTTCCTGTCCCTTTGTTGAATACTTGGACACGGTGGTCCAAATTCTCATCAATTGACAAAAAACACAGTGCAACTCTCTAGGAGGCGGGGGGATAAAAAGGTAGCTTGAGCCATGCCCCTGTCATGCTGAGGTCTCACCCAGGTGCTGAGGTCACCTCTAACACGCATCGCTGCCAATGGCTGTAGGGGGCTGACACTGTAGCTGGCATCACCAGGGGACAAGGAAACCTTCCACTTCCTCTTTCCTATCACCAGCTCTGTGCCACTGGATGATGATTCTCCCACAGCCAGCTATTATTATTAATATTTGCATTACAGTAGTGTCTAGAGACCCTCTATTGACAGTCCCAGTCCCATTGTGCTAAGCACCATGCACATTCATAGTAAGAAAAACACCTCTGCCCTGAAGAGCTCACAGGCTAAATAGGCAAGACAGACAGGGTGGGTAGGAGAAAGGAAGGATTATTATCTCCATTTTACAGATGAGGAAATGGGGCATAGAGAGATGGCGTGAGCTGCCCAAGATCACACAAGAAGTGTGGCCACACTGGGAAATGAGCACAGATCTTGTAAATCCCCAAACTCCAGCTCCCCTCTCCTAGTGAATTATCCCCTCCATGCTTCAGGGCTTTGGATCAAGCCCTGACTGAATCAGTTCATAGCTTCAAAATAAACCTTGAAACTGAATTCACAGAGCAGTTTGGCTTTGTATAGAATGATCTAATTCTGTGCCCATGATTCACAGCCAAGGTATATATGTGGGGATGTGTTCTGATTTCTTCCTTCCCTTTCCAGTGTGACAGTATGAGAATGTCAGACAATGCAAGGGTGGGGGATGCCCAAGAAGAAAGCAGGAGAGACAAGAATGAGAGCGGGGGAGTGTGTGAGAACGAGCGAGAGAGCAAAGTTGCTATTCACAAGTCTGTGTCTCACTTTCACATTGTCAACTCAATTGTGCTGGGTGGGAGGAGGGAAGACCTTTCCCCTTAAGACATTTAAATGGAGAGAAATTGGATTCCCTGGTGTATAGAGCTAATAAATAAGGGATTTCCCCTGTTTACAGAACCCCAGCAACCAGCTCTCCTCCCCTAGTGAATTTTGCAATGCAACATTCCAAAGTTTAAAAACCTCTGACACTTGTGCATCCTTAAAAATGAAGGAGCCACTTGCTCTGGGAGACATCTAGAGTGACACCCACTGGTTCCAACAAGATAGGGAGTAGGAGCAGGTTCTGTGTTTACACTGTTTTTTTGAGCTGTGTTGTTAATACACCTAAACAAAACCAAGGCCTATAAATCCAATCCATAGAGAATAAGGCATTGGGCTGCAAAAACATAACTGTTTAGGATGTCCGATTTAATGAGTATGAGTGTAACAAGATTCAACAATTGCTAAAGGAGTAGCCATGTGTCAGAGCAACCTGGGGACCACATCAAGCAAATATCAGAGAGTAACTTGGACAGGTTTTGGTCTCTGCTATCACCCCTTTACACTCCTTGAGTAGCCATAAAGCGGGAAGAGTGGTCCCTCAGGGAATTGTCTAGAGCAGAGGCAGTGTAGGGCTGGCAAAATGCATCCCCGTGGTGCCACCTCGTATTCCCCATCATAAGGGTGTGCCGGGGCAGAAGGGGACATATGTGAGTCCTGGATGGGCAGAGGGTGTGCACCTTCCTCCCCAAGGCTGCACTGTGGGTACAGTGCAGAATCTGGCCTATTTTTCCCATTTTCCTCAGTCCAGATGAGTTCAGAACGTTTTCCATCATTGAATGAAAAGAGTTGCTGCTATTTCTGTTTACAATACATCATTTTAAAGTAGCTCTCGGTAAGCATAAATTTGCAAACCCATGCACCCTATGTATACAGAGCACAGGCCTCTTTTGAAATGAGGGTCTAAATTAGCTGTTACCACTCAAGAAAGAGATCTTGGAGTCATTGTGGAAAGTTCTCTGAAAACATTTGCTCAATGTGCAGTGGAAGTTAAAAAAGTGACCAGAATGTTGGGAATCATTAGGAAAGGGATAGATAATAAGACATAAACTATCATAATGACACCATATAAACCCATGGTACACCCACACTTTGAATACTTCATGCAGTTCTGCTTACCCCATCTCAAAAAAAAAAATTAAATTAGAATCGGAAAAGGTACAGATAGGGTGACCAGACAGCAAATGTGAAAAATCAGGACCAGGGGGTGGAGGGTAATAGGAGCCTATATAAGAAAAAGACCCCAAAATCAGGACTGTCCCTATAAAATTGGGACATCTGGTCACCCTAGGCACAGAGAAGGGCAACAAAATGATTAGGGGTATGGAATAGCTCCATATGAGGCGAGATTAAAAAGACTGGGACTTTTCAGCTTAGAAAAGAGACAACTAAGGGGGGTTATAATAGAGGTCTATAAAATTGTGTATGGTGTGGAGAAAGCGAATAGGGAAGTGTTATCTACCCTTTCACAGAACAAAAGAATCCGGGATCACCCAGTAAAATTAAGAGGCAGTAGGTTTACAACAAACATAAGGAAGTACCACATCACACAATACGCAGTCAACCTGCGGAACTCTTTGCCCAGGGATGTTGTGAAAGCCAAAAGTATAAATGGGTTCAAAAAAGAATTAGATTAGTTCGTAGAGGATAGGTTCATCAATGGCTATTAGCCAAGATGGTCAGGGAAGCAACCCCATGGGTGTCCCTAAACCTCTGACTGGCAGAAGCTGGGAGTGGACAACAGGGGATGGATCACTTGATAATTGCCTGTTCTGTTCTTTCCTTCTGAAGCATCTGGCACTGGCCACTGGCAGAAGACAGGACACCAGGCTAGATGGACCATTGGTCTGACCCAATATGGCCTGTCTTATGTTCTAAATCTTTTAACCCTGTTCATATATCCAGCATAACTTTAATTTTCCCCTGCCCTCTATAGAAGCTGCAACTCCTGAAGTAGCATAACCCCAGGGACTAAAAAGCTTAACATGAGCAGGAAACAAACACCTAAGCTTACTTCTAAGCTAAGTGGTCATTAGCCACTGCCTGCAAGATCCTGGCTATTGACAGCCAATTCCCCATAAAGCATTGACAAAGAACAGTCACCAATCCCTTAGTCTGAGCTGGATCGTGGGCAGTGCTGTGCTGGTGAATGAAGCATTGCATGGCCCCAGAACAGGCAGAACCAAGGAGCAGCAGGGTAGGCAGAGGCTCTGGAACGGGGCTTCCATCCTGAGCAGGAGAACCACCTCTACCATGTCACTCCTTGCCCTCTGCTCAGACTGTCAGCAGAGGGGCCACTTTGCACTGGGTTGGATGGTGGCTTGGGGCAGGTGGAAACAGCTGCATCTGAACTTGCTTTAGAGCCAGATACAGCTGTCTGTGAACATAATCAGGTGTCGGACAGGGACACGACACTGGCAGCTGGCTGTCTTGTTTGGAACAGAGCAATCACTTTCAAAGGCCACGGGCCAAACAAAGCCACCTTCAGCAAGGAGGAAACTAAAGAACTGGATGAAAGTTTTCATAAAAAAAAAAAAAGACCAAAAAGTACTTCTTCACAAAATGCACAGTCAAACTGTGGAACTCATTGACAGGAGATGTTGTGAAGGCCATAAGCATAAGTGGGTTCAAAAGAAAAATTAGATAAGTTCATGAAGAATAGGGCCATAAATGGCTATTAGCCAAGATGGTCAGTGATGCCACCTCATGTTCTGGTTGTCCCTAAACCTACAACTGCCAGAAGCTGGAGGTGGACGATGGAATGGATCACTCGAAAATTTCCCTGTTCTATTCGTTTCCTCTGAAGCATCCGGCATTGGCCACTGTTAGGAAAAAGGATATTGGGCTAGATCAGGGGTGGGCAAACTTTTTGGCTCAAGGGCCACATCTGGTTATGGAAATTGTATGGCGGGCCATGAATGCTCACAAAATTGGGGGTTGAGGTGCGGTGAGTGGGGGTGAGGGCTCCGGCTGGTGGTGTGGGCTCTGGGGTGGGGCTGGGGACGAGGGGTTGGAGGTGCAGAAGGGTGCTTCGGGCTGGGATTGAGGGGTTTGGAGGGCGGGAGGGGGATCAGGGCTGGGGCAGGGGGTTGGAGCGCAGCGGGAGGCTCAGGGGTGCAGGCGCCAGGCAGCGCTTACCTCAAGGAGCTCAAGCAGCGGCATGTCCCTCCTCCGGCTCCTACGTGGAGGCGCAGCCAGGCAGCTCTGCACCCTGCCCTGTCTGCAGGCATTGCTCCTGCAGCTCCGTTGGCCATGGTTCCTGGCCAATAGGAGCTGCGGGGGTGGTGCTTGGGGCAGGAGCAGCGTGTAGAGCTCCTTGGCTGCCCCTGCACGTAGGAGCCAGAGGGGGGACATGCTGCTGCTTCCGGGAGCCACGCAGAGCCATGGCACAGGCGGAGCAGGGCAAGCCCCCAACCCCACTCCCTGGCCGGAGCACTGGAGTGGCGCAAGCCCCAGACCCCACTCCCGGGCAGGAGCTTGAGGGCTGGATTAAAACATCTGAAGGGCCAGATGCGGCCTACAGGCCATAGTATGCCCACCCCGGGCTAGATGGACCATTGGTCTGACCCAGTATTGCCATTCTTATGTTCTGATCCCATTAAGTCAATGGCAAAACTCCCATGGGCTTCAGGAGGGCCAGGATTTCACCCAGCGTCTTATGTTAAAACATGGAATTAATTATTTTTGAGATGGTCTCTACTACATTTGTTCAAGTCCATATGGGGTCCTGGAATGGCTTTCCAGGACATTCCCAAGGAGCAAGAGCAGCCTACTTATAAATTTCCCATTATGCCTGTATTCAGCAGCTGAAAGTTGGCCCACAAACTCAATTATTTATTAAAGTATCTTCACAGATCTAATTCTGTCTTCATTAGGGATTATATGAGGTCATATAACCCATTGTTCAGCCTTACTAGATTTATAGGTCTACATAGTAATAACCTGAGCTATGGTTTTGGGCAATGAGAGATATAGACTGAAGGAAATAACAAGCCAACTAGGTGTGGCTAGCTGAGGTAACTAGGTATAATACCTTTCACTTCTAGAGCTCTGGTTCTAATTCAGTTCAGGTCTGCAGGCTGGTGGGTGGCCTGTGTGAAATGTGTTAGTGCACTCCATACAGCTTCTTCCTCATGTACACATCACAAATGGCTCCATTAATGACTGTTTCAGCAAAGGGGCCAAGCACTAACTAGCGCAAGAGACTAAACAGTCATTCTTCCACCTTTGGTGAAGGTCCCTCCAGCTTGGGGCTGGAACATGTTAAGGGGCTATATTCATGGAAAACTTGCACTGTCACTGCCTGTGTTATGTACCTGTTCAGTGGAGTCCAGCAGTTAGGGTGCTAGTTTGGGAGACCCGCGTTCAATTTGTGGCTCCACCACAGACTTCCTATGTAGCTCACTTAGTCTCTCTGGGCCACAGCTCAGGTGGGGATAATAGCACTGGTCTACCTCACAGGGGTGTGGTGACATTAAATATTGTAAGGTAATGGAAGTCTATGTATGTACCTTCTAGGGATGGTCTCTAGGGGTGTAAAGCTGCCCCCTTTAAATGGCACTAAATACAGCAAAAAACAAAGAAAGAGCTAAGGTAAAATTGGAGCAAACTTTTTCTAACATTTTCTTTGAAAATTGGGGCAAATACTTTCTTGGTGTTTATGGTTTCCTCTGAAATGGGGGTAGGTGGGAGTCTGCAGTGCGGACCTCTCAGCATCTCCAAGCTGTGGTAAATTTATATGATCCAGGAAAGAATTAATCTTCTAGTACAAAACTTCTAAGTGTGAGGAACATAGCGCTTGTGAAATCCTTTGCCTGTTTTGCTTCTCCTCTCAATTTGATCTCTGATTGTGACACAGTTACTGTAATATCAAATTTTATGCACGCACCTCATAAGCTTTTTTTGTTTGGGCAGCATGGGAGGAGTGCTTGCTCTGGCATCACGCTCATAATGCCTTTGGGTTGTCATTTTCAAGGCCACAGCTCTGCACGGAGTCTGTAAAATAGCTGAATAGTTTCCAATAACCTGCCTTATATTTTAAGAAGCTGCTTCCTTGCCCCAATTTCATTTCTTAGCTGCTACAAGGAATTATTCTTATTGAGTACCAGCATTGGGCTTGGTGCTGTAGCTGTACTGAACATTATGGAAGATCTGGTCCATAATTAAGGTTAGTTTCTGGTTTGCACTTAAAGAAGAGATTCAACCTTTGTTTTATGTGAAAAATACAGCATCTCCTCCACAAATCTATAGCATTTATTTCTGAGTACAGAATGGATTTTCTGAGATTTTACAAGCAATTCTATTAATTAGTCTGAACTGTAATTAATTAAAAACTGGGCACTTTAAGAAATGTAGTGCCTGTTTCAGGGTTTTGGTTGTGGGCTGTGTTTTTGTTGTTGTTGTTTATTGTTTTTTGATTTTTGTTCTGAATGGTCTTAACAAGTGAATAATGCAGACACTTCAAACTTTCCATATAGTTAAATTTAATTGAAATCTTGTGCATCTAATTTCTCCTTATACATCCTATGCACAAGACTATTAAAATCAGTTTAATCTAATCTCGGACCACAAACTAAAATGCCTTAATCATAATTGTATGGTTAGTGCACGGGACCACTGCATGGCAGAGTTAAGGCTGTTTGGAGGCCTTAACTGTGCATTTCTTACTTTAACATATTTAGATTTAAGTGTAACTTTAACTCTGGGTTTAGAATTCTTGATTTTTGAGATAACTACAACATCTCTGGAATGGTTAGTTTGTTTGTCTGGTTTTTTTACTCTTCAATTACAGATATGTACTCTCAACCCATCGTTTTCTGCCTAGGAATGGGAGAAATACTCACTGCGTCAAAGATCTCACAGTCAAAAAAGATTAGGTAGCTTACGGAGAGGAAGGCTAGTCCAATGATTAGGCCATTATGGGAAAACACTGGGAGAAGGAGCGGGGGAACCTTTGGAAAATGTTAGGATGCCACAATATACATAGGAAAGAGGAAGAATAGCCTTGTGGTTAGGGCACTAATCTGGTACATGAGAGGCCGGGGTTCAGTTCCCTGCTCTGGGTTGTGTGACCTTGAGCGAGCATCTCAGTCTCTCTGTGCTTTAGGTCCATCTATACAATGAGGAGAACAGCCCTTCTTTATCTGAGAGGGACGGTATGAGGATAAATACATCTCAGCTTGTGAGGAGCTCAGCTATTATGGTAATAGGGGCCATATAAATACCCAAAATAGATTCTGGCTCGGGATGATGACATCTCCTGCTACAGCACTGCACTCCCTGTCACTTGGCTGATGCATTCCCTTGAGCTGTGGGTATAGAGGAGGTGTAGGTTGTTGTGTACCTGGGTTCAAAGAGCATCTGGACTCTCTTGCTCAGCTGTGGAGTAAATCCTTTCAAGCCCTCTTCAATTAATACAACTCTTTCTATTGAGCAGGCTCTCTGTGGGGTGAGCTGGCCAAGGGTCTATTTCCCTACTGTTCACTGGAGTGTAGCAGGGGGAGGTACATTTCCATGGGGAGCAAAAAAATACTCCATAGAGATAAATGAGGAGTACTTGTGGCACCTTAGAGATTAACAAATTTATTTGGGCATAAGCTTTCGTGGGCTAAAGCCCACTTCATCAGATGCATGCAGTGGAAAATACAGTAGGAAGCTATATATATACACAGAGAAGATGAAAAAATGGGTGTTGCCATATCAACTGTAACGAGACTAATCAATTAAGGTGGGTTATTATCAGCAGGAATAAAAAAACTTTTGTAGTGATAATCAGGATGGCCCATTTCAAACAGTTGACAAGAAGGTGCGAGTAACAGTAGGGGGAAAATTAGCATGGGGAAATAGTTTTTACTTTGTGTAATGACCCATCCACTCCCAGTCCTTATTCAAGCCTAATTTAATGGTGTCCGGTTTGCAAATTAATTCCAGTTCTGCAGTTTCTTGTTGGAGTCTGTTTTTGAAGTTTTTTTGTTGCAGAATTGTGACTTTTAGGTCTGCATCTGATGAAGTGGGCTTTAGCCCACGAAAGCTTATGCCCAAATAAATTTGTTAGTCTCTAAGGTGCCACAAGTACTCCTCGTTCTTTTTGCTGATACACACTAACATGGTACCACTCTGAAACCTGTCTCCATAGAGATAGTCACTTTGGGAAAGCAAATTTGATCCAACTGTATGCAGTTTATTTGGGGATGTGGGGTGGGGCAGGTTGAGATTATCAGTGAAAAGTTTCCCTTCTCCTTTCTTTTTCCTTCCAAGGGGCACCCATGAGGAGAGGGGCAAAAAGGGTGGATATGCATCAAGGCTTAGCTGATGGCACCATAGACGAAACTGTGGTTCTTTCCACTGCCACTGAAGGTGAAATTCGACTCTCGGGCAGCCTAAAAGGAAGTGATTTTAACTCATTTTGCTGCTGATAATCCACTGTGTTAATTGGTGCTTTTGACATGTCATTGAAACCCCTGTTATTCAGATGGCACCCGGTACATTTTAGTAGCACAACAAGTTGATGAACCAATAGAGGACAAAAGTACTAAATACCTCACACCCCAGAAGATTCAAGGATCTTAAATATAATTCTGCACAAAAAGACATTTCAAATTAAGCCTTCAGTAAGCGACACAACTAGCTTTACTTGAAAATCCACAGGTCCATTTTCCTCCCGATATGACAGTCAGCAAAGTATAAGCAAGTAGTTTTACTATAGCAGACTCTCTCTCAGCATTTTTTGGCTTTGGGGTGGATCTTGAATCTCATCTGACTCAAACAAGACTAAACAAGATAGCCATTCCCTCCCATCCTGCAATTGGCACTCCTTGCATTGTTTATATACATACGTGATGTGAGGCGACATGTCCTGCTCCTTCTGGGCACTGCACATGCTAACTGAGAGTACTCTTTTCTTCTGCAGAAGATGACAATGAAGAAAAGCAGAGCATCTTATGAATAGGTGGAAAATGGGCTGTCCCACCGACAGCAGAATGCCCAAACTCAAGCTCTGACTTTGATAAGATTCCTTTTAACATCCACATGCAAAAGCAGAGAGGGCCAGCTTGCAGTTATGAAGCCTCGTTTATTTGTGCACATAGATCATGTTCAGCTCACGCAAGTGCTAGCAGTCAGAGAAAATCTGTGCTCTAGTTAGTTAAAGGTTGAAACCAATGCTAAACTTGGATTACAAAAAATCAAATTGGTGCAGCCATCTTTTCTTTTAAAGCAATACTGCTGAAGTTATCCACGGGACAGTGTGAGCTCAGGGATGGAACATAAGGCAGCTCAAATGTCAAGGTGCCATTTTAAATGTAACATAAATGTTTACGTTAAATATGCAATGTGGTTGTGTCATTCTGTTTGGCCTCAAAGAAAGAGGCAGCTTACCTGAAGGGGGCTCAACCACAGTAAACAGCAACAGCCGCCTCCTCAGGAGAGGGGAGGTGCCAAAAAGACGGAAAAGTGGAAAGTTGTTAATCTATTTGATCACAGTTAGGAAAAGAAGAGCCCCTACAGAAACAGCGTTGGCCATATACATAGACAAGAGGAAGGGCCACAAAGAAACGGAGCTCAGCTAATTAAAGGGGATGAATGACACAGAAGAGGTGTCAGAGGAACCAGAACACTGAGCAGAGGACTCCAGATGCTGTCCCACTGCTCCAAAGTATTGTCAAGGGCATCAGTGGATGCTGCCCAGTGGAACTCTGCCTGGATGCGTGTGCATATGAGCACTAGGAATATAGCCTCACAATCACAGAGAGCCTTCCCATCAATTTTCCTCCTCCTGCCTGTTTGAATCCAGCGATGGAGGGCAGAGCCCACCAGGAGAATGAAGGGCCCACCCTTTTAGGTGAACAGAGGAGCCACGGAACCCAGGAAACAACTAATAGCAGGGGACAAAACATGAAAACACAGGGATGGGGCTGCAGGTGACAGGGTCAAAACAAAAGATCCAGAAGTGGACGTCAAGCACAGAACCCCAGACAACACGCTCTGCCCTTAGAAGGAGTCCAAGGAGTCAATGGTTGTCACTCAGAGGAACTCTGTCTGAATGCATGTGCATATGAGTACTAGGAATATGACTTCACAGCTGCAAAAAGCGTCCCCTTTGAGCATCCTCCTTCTAGATAACAGTCCTGGAGACTGAAGTCCTCTATTTATCCCTAGGACAGGGACTGCCCAGGCAAGAGCAATGCAAATTTCAACTCTGCACTGGAGGGATTATACCACCTGCAACTGGACTGACACAACCAAACTCATGTCCGACATCCTGAGAGGACACTGTTTCCACACACAGGCCACACTTAAAGCAGCTAAATTAACATGTTTTTCCTTAACACATTCTAACCTGAAACACTTTAAAAGGGTAAGGGACTCGTTTTCAAAACATCAACTCTAGTTTTGCTCTGACTCACGTGTACATGCAAAAAATCTCAGAATTTGCATATGTAAAGAGCATCTGTGTGTGATTAGCCCCAAATTGTATCAGCTTCATTCCCTCAGGCGGCCCCTGCACTACTAAACTCAGTGGCAGTTTTGTCTACATAAAGACCGGTTCAGGCATAAAATGAATACTGAAGTAGATTCATAGGTAGTGTTTATATACTGACATCATTAAGTATTATACAAAACAATCACACATCTGAGAAATAATAATAATAATCTCTTACTATCCATTGAGCCATTCCACTGCGAAGGCCTGATTCTCAGTGAACTCCATTTCTGTAGGAGAAACAGGGTCAGAATGGGATTTAGGTTTAGTCTTAAGAAACCCTTATGCGCCCTATATTTTAGGGCTGTGCAGATGATTCTGTCTTGCCCTGGAGTAAGTTAGAGCAGCTTTTGGTTCCTGTAGCGACATTATACAATAACTGTTCAATTATGATTAATGCATTGTAGAGTGTAGTCTCAGATTAGATTAAACTGATTTGAAAGACATAGTAGTGTTTTTGTTTGTTTGTTTGTTTGTTTTTGGGGGGGGAGTTGGTTTTGTGTATGTGGTTTTTTGTTTTGTTTTTTGTTTTCCCTTCTCTCTCCTTAATGGTATCACTACACAGCAGAGTTAAGGTTGTTCGGATGCCTTAGCTTTGTATTTCCATATGTTTAACATGTATACATTTCTTTTATGTTTAACTATGAATTTCCTGGGTTTGTAATGCTTGAAGTTGGGATAATAACATTCATGTGATTGTCATGTTCTTTTACTCGTAAATTACCGATATGTACTCTCAGCCATAACTTGTTTTTATCATAGTTTTAATTCTTAATGAAGATCAGGAGTAACCCTTTTTTAAAACTTTCCTTGTCCTGTTTAACTGTAACGACATTTTCTGATCTAATCTACAAGTTGATTCTTCTGAATGCTTACTTCGTTACACCTTTTAGCTCTGGAGTTCCCTTCTCCAAATACTTCCCTTTGCATAATTTGTCTTTGTTACTTTGTATCTAAAAGTTACCTTTTCAGGTCCCAGACTAAGAATGTTAGCCTCTCTAGATCTCACATACTGCAATAGAAAAATCAGGATCTCCCCTCTCATCTAACCATAAAGAAAGGGAGAGTGGTCATGACCACCCACTCCAATCTTTCCACTACTTGCTTGAGCAGTGGTTCTCAAACTTTTGTACTGGAGACCCCTGTTACATAGGAAGCCTCTGAGTGTGACCCCCCTATAAATTAAAAACACCTTTTTATATATTTAATACCATTATAAATGCTGGAGGCAAAGCAGGGTTTAGGGTGGAGGCTGACAGCTCGTGACCCCCCATGTAATAACCTCGCAACCCTCTGAGGAATCCAGACCCCCAGTTTGAGAACCCCTGTGCTTGAGGGTCATGACCTCCACATTGAGACCCAGTGTTCTAAAGGATTTGCCATTTTTCATTCTTACATTACATTCTTACACTTACACAGTGATTTTCTGTGTACTGGGGTTTGGGCCCTACCACTTTGTGCTCTCCTTTGTAATGTACATGCCCTCCTATAAGCATCCTCCATCCAAGCATCTCAAAGCATGTCATAAATATTTGCAAATTTAGCCCCCAAACAGCCCCATGCTGGGCTGGTTCAGACAATTCTACCAAGCCCGCAGTTGCATGGAGCCTCCCTGAGTCAAGAGGGTGCCATGTGACAGGTCAAAATGCTAGCACGAGCTTTACAGCTGTGTTCCAGTGCACATAGCATGGCATACAAGCTGCTTTGTGCTGATTCAGAGCTTTGTGGCGATCTTTGATCTGCCTAAGGAGTGGGATGTTCCCTTGTTGTTGTAGCCTTTGCTGGGACACATCCCAGGTTTCTCTCCTCTCATTCTGTTAGGCTTTAAAACAAAAGAAAAACCAAATAAACATTGTAATGATTATATGAGGAGTATCACAGAGATTCTTGCTACATCTAGCAGAGTTACCATGTTATAAGGAAGTCCTATGAAAGGAATAGCTTATTTTATACCATAGTATCTGGCCAAGAATGCCAAATATTTTGGAAAGACTTTGTTTTTCCCCTAGAGTATATAACTGATCTGCGCTGGTGGCACAATGTGAAACTTCTGAAATCTATCTATGTGCTTCTTCTGATTTTCATTGTCATGTGATGAATGTGATGTACAGAAGAGAGAAAATCATACATAAGAATTTCTGTTTGTGATAAGAAGAAAAATCATCTTCAGCAAGATTACACAAGAGGACTATCCATGCATCCAGAGGAAAACTGTCATGTATCTTTCCCCAGCATTTTTGTAGCTTTACATTATACTGTGGAATTATGTACGATTATAATTATTATATGCTTTCTGGCATCTTTTAAATCTATTTATCCATCTCCTCTCATTCTGCTTAACACTTTTTTCCTATCTCCACAAACACACAGACCAGATCTGAATACATTCTCGAGTGCCTCCTGCTTTCCTTAGCTAGCATAACAGAGAAGGCTGGGACACAAAGGTTGAAACTGAATTTTGGTCCCCTTGTAGCTTGAGGACACCAGCTCTGCTTGAGCCAGCCCTGGCCCCATGAGGTGGATAAGTGTTGTTATTCGGGTTGGTCAGAACCTGTGATTCCTATTCAGTGGGAAATTCCAAATGTTTTAAAAAAATCTTTAGCCTCAGGACAAAAAATCAAAATGTTGAAATTTCTCATGGAATAGGAATTCCAACATTTTGTTGAGAAAAAAATGAAATAATTTGTTTTGACCTTTTAAAAACATTTCCCAGGATCTCCAGGCTGCCTGGTTCCCTAGCTGCTCCCCAGTAAGCTGCTGGCCTGTTCAGGTCACAGGCTCCCTGAATGCCTCACTAACTGACTGACCCTCAGCCACCAGGTGGGTACTCAGGAAGCCAGGGATTCTCGGGCATAGAGCAGCCCACCAGATGAGAACCAAGGAGTTAGCCAGTCCCAGGAGCCAGGAATCCCTGTCTGGTTTCTGTCAAAAGTTTTAATGGAATTGACACATTTACAAAGAACATTTTGATTCCATTGAATCTTCATTTTTCATCCAGCTCTAGTTAATATCCTTATATTACAGATGGAGAAACTGAGGCACATAGAAATTAAAGGAGTCCCCCAAAGTCAATGAATGAGTCAGAAGAACCCAGCAGTTAGCCCTGTGCTTTAGCAATAAAACTCTCTTTCCTCCTGCACTAGCACCTATTACACCATCAAATAGTATCAACTTGCAGTCACTAGTGCTGGATTTGAACTGGTATCCTAAAAGCGAAAGGTGCCCTACACTACTACCAGTCTCCTGAGCCACCCAGCACCACAAAAGATGATTAAATTATAGCTTTTTCTATTGATAACTCCCAGCTACTCAGTCACACTGGCTGTTATTTCCTGCGATGTCATTGCAGAATGTCATTATAAGCAGAGCTGAGGCTCCCTGCAAAGACGTTATAGACTGAATCCCCAGCTTTGGAGTCTACGATTCAAAGTCGTATTGGAGCATAAGCTTTCATGGGTGAATACCCACTTCATCAGATGCATGTAGTGGAAGTTTCCAGAGGCAGGTATAAATATGCAGGCAAGAATCAGTCTAGAGATAACGAGGTTAGTTCAATCAGAGGATGAGAACCTCTTCTAGCAGTTGAGGTGTGAACACCAAGGGAGGAGAAACTGCTTTTGTAGTTGGCTAGCCATTCATAGTCTTTGTTTAATCCTGAGCTGATGGTGTCAAATTTGCAAATGAACTGAAACTCAGCAGTTTCTCTTTGAAGTCTGGTCCTGAAGTTTTTTTGCTGCAGGATGGCTACCTTTAAATCTGCTATTGTGTGTCCAGGGCCGGCTTTAGGCCAATTCCACCAGTTCCCCCGAATCGGGCCCCGCGCCTAAGAGGGCCCCGCGCCCAGTGGCAGGGCCGCCCACTGGGGGGGGCAAGTGGCAGAGAATCCCTTCCCTGGCTAGAGGCGCCTTTTTAAATTTTACTCACCCGGCAGCGCTCCGGGTCTTTGGCGGCACTTTGGCGGCGGGTCCTTCAGTGCCGCCGAAGACCCGGAGCAAGTGAAGGACCCGCCGCCAAAGACTAGGAGCGTGGCCCGGTGAGTACAAGCCCCACGTGTTTTTTTTACGTATTTTTTTTTTTTAGT
>NW_020664562.1:1978942-1998679 GCF_002925995.2 Terrapene triunguis
CGTGTTTTTTTTACGTATTTTTTTTTTTTAGTCATCCCTGTTGGGGACCCGTCGAAACTGTTCGAATCGGGCCCCACACTTCCTAAAGCCGGCCCTGTGTGTGTCCAGGGAGATTGAAGTGTTCTCCTACAGGTTTTTCTATAATGCCGTTCCTAATATCTGACTTGTGTCCATTTATCCTTTTACATAGGGACTGGCCAGTTTGGCCGATGTACATAGCAGAGGTGAATTGCTGGCACATGATGGCGTATATTACATGGGAAGGAGACTCTGGAAGAATTCCACAATGATTTCAACAGCTTCCACCCCACCATCAACCTCAGCCTGGACCAATCTACACGGGAGGTCCACTTCTTAGACACCATGGTACAAATAAGTGACAGTCACGTTAACACCACCCTATACTGAAAACCCACCGACCGCTATGCCTACCTTCATGCCTCCAGCTTCCATCCCGGACACACCCCACGATCCATCATCTACAGCCAAGTGCTGAGATACAACCACATTTGCTCCAACCCCTCAGACAGAGACCAACACCTACAAGATCTTCACCAAGCATTCTCAAAACTACAATATCCGCACAAGGAAATAAGGAAACAAATCAACAGAGCCAGACGTGTACCCAGAAGCCTCCTGCTGCAAGACAAGCCCAAGAAAGAAACCAACACTGGCCATCACCTACAGTCCTCAGCTAAAACCTCTCCAATGCATCATCAGTGATCTACAACCCATCCTGGACAATGATCCCTCGCTTCCACAGGCCTTGGGAGGCAGGCCAACCCTCACCCACAGACGACCCGCCAACCTTAAGCATATTCTCACCAGCAACCACACACCGCACCATAGTAACTCTAACTCAGGAACCAATCCATGCAACAAACCTCGATGCCAACTCTGCCCACATATCTACACCAATGACACCATCACAGGACCTAACCAGATCAGCCACAACATCACCAGTTCATTCACCTGCACATCCACCAATGTAATATACGCCATCATGTGCCAGCAATTCCCCTCTGCTATGTACATCAGCCAAACTGGACAGTCCCTACGTAAAAGGATAAATGGACACAAGTCAGATATTAGGAATGGCAATGTACAAAAACCTGTAGGAGAACACTTCAATCTCCCTGGACACACAATAGCAGATTTAAAGGTAGCCATCCTGCAGCAAAAAAACTTCAGGACCAGACTTCAAAGAGAAACTGCGGAGCTTCAGTTCATTTGCAAATTTGACACCATCAGCTCAGGATTAAAGAAAGACTATGAATGACTAGCCAACTACAAAAGCAGTTTCTCCTCTCTTGGTGTTCACACCGCAACTGCTAGAAGAGGGCCTCAGTCTCCCTGATTGAACTAACCTCGTTATCTCTAGACTGATTCTTGCCTGCATATTTATACCTGCCTCTGGAAACTTCCACTACATGCATCTGACGAAGTGGGTATTCACCCACAAAAGCTTATGCTCCAATACGTCTGTTAGTCTATAAGGTGCCACAGGACTCTTTGTCACTTTTTACAGATCCAGACTAACGCAGCTACCCCTCTGATACTTAAGATTCAAAGGAAGACTTTCTGCTCCCCAACTGTCACCTGCCCCAAATTACTCTGGTGGTTTGGATAGGGAATGTATGCAGAACTGACCCGTGTGTTTGTGGGAGAGTTAGGGGAATGGGGGAGGGTGTGTGTGTGAAAGTTTCCCGTAAAAGGAGAGTTGGAGAGAACCTATGATGCGTCCAAGCCAGGACTGCAATAAATATGGGGATGGATATTCTGATTCTCCAATGGGCTTAAATCTCCTCAGAGCTCTTAGCACAAAGCCACTCATTTACCACATCATGCACAGTCTGTTTTTGGTGGGATGAAGCTTTGGTGACCCAAGTACTCTCTTCATTTGCACATCTGGCAGTCTGGTTGGAGAAGCTTCCCTCTCCCACACATATTCTCACTGGTGCCCTGCTTATGCCAAGGAATGCGTGATATAAGTGTACCAGCTAGTAGGGAAGGGCAAAGTTGAGCTGCCCTCCTACCCCATCCCATAGCAGAAGCTAGGAGGAACTAAATCCTGCCCAGCAGCCAGGATGGAAGGAAAAACAGTGGAGAGGCTGCCCATTTCAGGATCCCATAGAAGAAGAAGAAGATGGGTCCACAGTAGCAATGGAGGTAATGGAGGAAATGTAATGCCAACAGACCCTGGTCGTCAGCAGGCAGAATTGAACCTGGGACCTCAGTGCATGAGCCAAAAGCCAACTGGTCCTTAGCTAAACCTGTAAAGTAAGCTCTTTAATCTCTAAGTGGGCTCAGTGCCACTAGAGGGGACAGAACACCACCCTCAGGAGATATGTGGGATGCAGAAACACTCGTAATTTTTTTTTGCATTTCTGTGGCATCATCTGGCCAGGGAGCTCAAAGTTCTTTAGAAACACAAACCTGCCTGGCAATGGCAGGTAGTGTTTTTATCCCCAAATTACAGATTGAGAAATTGAGGGACAGGAGATTAAGTGACCTGCCAAAGATTGCACAGTTTTTTACCTTAAATTACTAATACGTTCTTTTAATCTTAACTCCATTTTAACCTTCTTTTTTTTTGTACGGGACTAGAAACCAAGCCCCCTGCTGTCCAGAGCCAGGCCCTAAGGGCCAGATTTTCAAAACAGTTCTGCTCCTATTCAGGCACACAAATAAGTAGCCAGATTTTCCAAAGAGCTCAGCATACCAAACACCCTAAGTGCTCAAAAATCATAAATTGGGCCCCAAACAATCATGATATTCTCTTTAAAATCATGAGGGTTTTTTAAAAAAAATACATTTTGCGTCTCTTTATATGTGTTCTGATTTTTGAGCCTTTTGGGTTCATGTTTTCATGCTTTTCTCTGCAACTATGAGCGGAAAGAAACATTCTTAAAAATAAAAAGCCGAGATTCTCACACAATCATTGAACTCCAGAAGCTGAGGCTTTAAGAAAAGCACCAGATATCATGAGATATGTGTGATAATACCAAAAGAGTGAGCAACATGGAGTTGGGTGCTGAACTCCTGGAAATCTGGCTCCTATTGTGGATGCTAATCTATGAAAATCAGGCCCTAACTGCACTACACTGTACTTCCTCACAGAGAAGGAAAAGACAGTTCACTCTCCCAGCTGGCAAGGAAAGGAAGAGAGAGCCAGCAGCAAAGCGTGGGTATGTGTGAGAGAGCTGGGAACTAACTCATCTTCCCAGGGAGGAGACAAAGATAGCACTACGGGGCCGGTGGGCAGGGCAGGGGGTAGAACAAGCCCACCCTTCTAATAATGGGGTGGTGGGTAGAAAAATGACAGCAGGAAGAACCAAGCAAACAGCTGAATTAAGGAACTGGTATAGCTCTAGTCCTCAAAAAGGCAACGAGAGGTCCTTTCTAGAGCACTTGGGAAAGAAGGGACATGATTACTCCCCCTTACAGGGAGTATCTTGGAAGGAAGCAGGGGCTGCAGCATGGCCTTAGGTGGTTTGGTGTGTGTGTGTGTGTGTGTGTGTGTGTTTTGTTTTGTTTTAACGTTACTGACAGGTGGCGGGCAACCTTCCTTATTGTTTGGAGTAATGCATCAATGTATTTTTTTTAGCTCCCTCTTGTGATGAAAGACTTTGAAATGAAGCAGTGAGCATCTCACTCCGAACGGTTTGGAATCACTCTCATTTTAACTGTCACAGCTTGGGGCTATAGGAGCTTCCTGGAATCCTACATGATTAAATCTGTGACACAGCAAAATTGCCTCCTGACGTCAAGGAAAATGGATTGACTGTATTTTATCTTGCTCTCCCCCCGCATTGGGAAGGAACCCTCGGACTTTCCCCGATACAGCCACAGTGGTGAGCGCAGGGTAGCACAGCAGGGCATTTGCACGTTGCTGTAACAACTGCACGAATCTGGGAACAGCAATGCCTCTAGTTTGGTACCATCTCTGAGAGTGCTGCAGAGGCAGGTGCAGACGTAGCCCCCTCCCACATGCGCTGGGCCGTGCTGAGCTCTTCCAGGGGAGGGGAGAGCGGAGTTTGGTTTCATCTTCACTCCAGGTGCTGATCGGCACGAAGCACGGGGAGGATCTGTGTGATTTCCCCCAAGCGACTGTCCTCAGGGCCCTGACTCATGAGGGCCCAGCCAGCCCGGCCCCCAGCTGGTGAATCTGGCAGAGCACAGTGTATTCACACGGAGAAGCTGGCGGTGTGGGGGGAGGGGGAGAGGGGAGGAGATTGAGGGGTGAGGGAGGGGGGCATTGGAGAGGAGTGGGGGAGTGGTCGCGGTGTAGGGCAGGCAGCCAAGTGGGAGCGGGCGGTGTCAGGAAGAACATGGGGCGGGGCCAGTTTCATTGGCTCTATTCCAATCCGGAAGAGCGGCACGCTCGGCGGTTGTTATGGTGATAGTACAGCAACCTCCCGTTGCTATAGCAGCGGCCCAGCCAACAGGTTGGCGGCGAGCGCGCGGGGAAGGCTTTGGCTGTAGCGCCGGCAGGAAGTGTGGCTGGGGAGGCGGGGCCAGGCCCGGGGCCGGAAGTGTGGGGGAGGCGGACAGCATTGACTGTGAAGCCCGGAGGCTGCTGCTGCTGCCTGCCCCGGCGCGCGGAGGCGGCGGCGGCGGCTCCTTCACGAGCCTGGTCGCCTGAGGCAGGCAGCCGAGAGCTGCGCGGGGCCGGAGCGGGTCTCGCGAGAACAGCCCCTACTCTACGCCCACTCCCGGGCCGGAGACTCAGCGCGGGGACACCCGGCGGGCAGGAGGAGCCTGGGCCCAGCACAGGAAGATGGCGGCGGCCGGAGGCGGCGGCGGCTCCTGGGCGGCGGAGCGGCCCCGGCTGTGAGACCCGGAGAGGGGGCGGCGGGGACGGGCAGCGAGCGGCGGAGGATGAGCCTGCTGTGTGCGCAGTATCTCCGGTGAGGGGGAGGGGAAGGGGTGAGGTGAGGGTCAGACCCGGCAGCTCGGCCCGGGCGGGGGTGTAACGGGGGGACGGACCGGGGGCGAAAGGCGAGTTGAAGGGGAGGGGCAGAGCCAGGGTTGGCTGTGTGCGTCTGACAGGGCGAGCGGAGGGAAGGGGGGAAAGGTGTTGGGGGGTGAGAGCATGAGCAACGGATGCCTAGCAGGAAGGGGGGGGTATGGGCAAGCCAAGCCAAGCAAAGCAGTGATCTTGGGGAAGGACATTGAGGGGGAAGGAGTGGCATAGTTGGGGAGTACATCGGGTAAAGGGGAGTTTATTGGGAGGAGGTAAGTGCAAAGGAAAGGAGGCTGAGCAGAAAACGAGGGAAGAGTGGAATAGATGGAGGAAGCAGGGCTAATCTCAGAAGACTCTGAGATGTGGGGGAGTAAAGGATATACTGGTGCAGGAGGGAGGAGGAAAGACATATGTCTGGGAAAGGTGATAGAAGATAGTCATGGGGAGAAAAAGGGATGTGTTGAGGGGATGTGGACTAGATGGTTGGGCCAAGAGGCTATTGCTGGGTGAGCAAATTGGTGAAGTGGGGAAGATTGCATGGCAGAGTGACATTAGCTGTAGAGGGAAAGAGAGTTAAGTTATTCAGATGAGAAATCCAAAGTCCTTCATTGTGGTTGTTAAATATCACATAGGACTTTATGCAAGCCCAAATATGCTAATGGTGGTATCGAGGCCAAATTCTAATTTGGGCTATTACATTCTTCCTGCCTACGTTCTTCTGCAGTTTCAAATCAATACAGGGCTAAGCCCTAGTTATACTGTGCAGTGTTAAGTGGGTGCTACATGTAAAGTAAAATCTGTATATATAGTCTGTAAAGTGCTTGGGATTTCTATGCTGTGAAAGGCGATATAGCAGCGGTTCTCAAATTGTGATCATTGGACCAGTAGTCTGCAGAGCTTTTTATGGTGGCTTGTAAAGTTAAAATGTTTTTGGAACCAAGCAGTTTGGGGGGTTAGGAGAAGAGATAGTCAATGGGTTTTTCACAGAATGAAAGTATTGTGGAATCCCAAAAGTACAGAAATGCACAATACAGTATTTTGGAGTGGAAAGTACTGGTACATGAGCATTAAATAAATTTAATTCTTTGCATTTAAAAGTCCAGTCGTCTTGTAATTTAGAAGACCAGTGTCAGCAAAAAAGCCTAGATAATATACTAAAAGGAGACATGTATCCCTTTTTGAAGAGTCAGGGACTGAAGCAAGAGCCTCTGAAAGAGGTGATGAGATGCAGTTAATATTCTTTACAGTTCTAAAAGGCCTTCTATCCAGGGATCTTAAAACACTTCAGCTACCTCCTCCATAATGGCAGTCCCCAAATCCTTTTTCTCTATCTAGTCTTGCATTCCTGGCTGCCTCTCATTCCTCTGGGTTGTCTCCATGCTATCTCAGACTTGTTCTTTTCAAAACAAAACTTTTCTTTCCTCCGTCTCCCTTCTGTTCATGGACAACATCACCATCCTTCATGTCTCCCAGGCCTGTAATCTGTGCTGCATTTGATTCTTTTCTCCTCCACCCACTGCTGACACATTTTCCTTGTTAATATCTCCCAAATGAATCTTTATTATTGATTCTAGTGGTTAAATCCCTATCAATATACTAGTCATTTGTTTTCTTTTATAACTGAAATCTAGTCCTGACTGGTCTCCCTGCCTCTGAACTCTTTTGCTACCCTCCAGGTCTGTTAAAATTGGTGGTACTAAAGTTATCTTCCTTTCTCTCTGCTCTGACCCCTTCCCCCACTGGGAAAAAACCAAACTTCCTGGAATCTTTCCATTGGCGTTCTGCATCTTACCACATCAAGTTCAAGATCCTCATAATCTGCAAGACCTTCCATAATTACCTACATCTATTTCCTTTGCTCCTCTCAAATCTTTTGTCTTACTGCTCTCTTTCTCTTTTTGTCATTTTGATTCATCTTTGTACAGTGCCTATGTACTTTGTACAGTGGGACTGAGGCATCTAGGTACTAATGCAATACAAACGATAAATAAAATACTTCTGGAAGTATTCTTGTCTTTGACTGGCAAAAACTTACCCCCTCCTTTAAAACCACTTCTTTAAATAGCTTCTTGTCATCAGTAGTCCTCACATTCTCTGTCTCCAGAACTCTTCTTTGTCTTTTTTGACCAATATAGATTGTAAGCTTTTTGGGACTCATGGTGTGGACTATCCATGGATGTAAAGTGCTACATGTAGTCTATGGAGCTATTTACATTTTTATAACTTACATATGGAAGAAATTGGGGCACAGAGAGGTCATTTGGGATAACTGTTGCCCAAGGTCATACAGTACTAGAGCTGAAACTAGAACTCAGGTGTCTTAATGCCCATTCTGCTAGTTCTGTGCCTTAGGAAGAAGGCCATCCTTTCTCTTACTGTAGCATAAGAACTCACAATTGGAATTCACTGATGAAGGAATAATTGGATTTAAGGATGTTGTGCATAAGGATAGCTGAACAGGATGGCGATTTGTAAAGGGGGGGAAGAGTGCTTCTTTGTTGTATAAATAAGGCCTTGGAGGACTTTTGTGAAAAGTTTTTTTTTTGCCTGGTTTTTAGGTTAGATATTCATGTATTGTCTATCTTGGAAGACTAATGATTGGCGAGATAGTGACATGACTTTGCAGGAATCAAGGGAGACTGAAAGATGAACTAATAAGGGAAGGGATTTTTAGCCAGAATGGTTTAAACCTCTTTCCCTGCCTCCCCTCCCCCCTTAACACATTTAACTTCAGTGAGTGTAGAGCATTTTGGATGAAAACTTTTCTGTTAAAGAATCAGTGTCATTTCAATCAAAATGTAAGATCTGACAAAATAAATATCTGAGACACCTATAGAAGTTTCTAGCAGAACCAGGGAAGATCAAACTGGACAAGCTTGATATTTCTACAAGTGAACCAAGCAGTGGGGGGAGGGGGAAATCCCCTTCAGTCACCTTCATGTGTCATAAAGATGGAAAAAGGGCAAAACCCCAATTTTTAAAATATCCTTTGCAGGTCACCTGTTAAGCTGCATCAACAGATAATTACCTTTTATGTAGCTGATTCTCGTGAGTTTCAGTTTCTGTTATCACTGGATTCAGTCTTGCTGTATATGCTGTTTCTGTCCCATTTTAGTTTGTCATCTGGGAGGAATAAGATAGAAACATTAAAACATCAAGGATTTGCATAAAGTCTGGTGAGAGGGACAGGAAAGTAAGGTTTCGATCTATTAATTACATTCAGGCCTATGAGACCTCTTTCAAAAATCATATTAATGGTTTTCCAAGACTCCCAGTTTGCATGATATCCCCGCTCAGATGAAAATGGTGTGTCTAAGGTATGTCTTATGAATCAAAACAATTTTGATTAGGCTCTCTCTCATTCTCTGTTTACTTGGAAATTCTCAGGTACTCTTACCACAAAGCTAGTTATTAATCTTACAGGAGCAGACTTGTTTATGTTTTAATATCTCTTGTGTCCTGCTAGCTCTTGCTAGAGCTGGGAGAGACACCTGAAAGGAAAACACCACTAGCAATGGAATTCCCGGAGAACAGTTTCCAGAGTACACTGTGTCTTCCTCCTACCTGAAAACTCTCTGGTGTATTCCTTTTAAAAAGATGATGGTACTGGGGTGGGAGTAGGGGAAGAGGAAGGACAGGTAGTTTAAGTTTGGACAGCCGTTACAAGGAACTTACATTAATCTACTTAATGGAGACATTCTTCTCTGTAATGTGAAAATGTTAATGTTGCTGTTCTCTGATGTTAGTCCTTTTAAAAAAAAAAAATTATAATAATAATCCCAAACCCAGCCTGCCAAAATTTAGTGGGGCTCCAGCTCTGTCTCACTGACCCAGTATCAAGCCTGTCCAGATTACAAACTGACAGGGTAACAAGCCTTGTGGATGGGGGTAGGGGAGCGATAGATATAGTATCTTGACTTAATGTAAAGCTTTTGATACTGTCTCGCACGACCTGCTCATAAACAAACCAGGGAAATACAACCTAGATGGAGCTAGTATAAGGTGGGTGCATAACTGGTTGGAAAAACGTTCCCAGAGAGTAGTTATCAGTGGTTCACAGTCAAGCCGTAAAGGAATATCGAGTGGGTTCCTGCAGGAATCAGTTTTGGGTCCAGTTCTGTTCAATATCTTCATCTGTGATTTAGATAATGGCATAGAGAATACACTTAAAAGTTTGCGGCTGATACAAAGCTGGGAGGGGTTGCAAGTGCTTTGGAGTATAGGATTATAATTCAAAATGATCTGTACAAACTGGAGAAATCATCTGCAGAAAATAGGATGAAATTCAATAAGGACAAATGTAAAGTACTCCACTTAGGAAGGAACTATTAGTTGCATACATACAAAATGAGAAATGACTGCCTAGGAAGGAGTACTGCAGAAAGGGATCTGGGGGTCATAGTGGACCACAAGCTAAATCTGAATCAACAGTGTAACGCTGTCGCAAGAAAAGCAAACGTCGTCCTGGGATATATTAGCAGGAGTGTTGTAAGCAAGACATGAGAAATAATTCTTCCACTCGATTCCATGCTGATTAGGCCTCACCTGGAGTATTGTGTCCAGTTCTGGGCTCCACATTTCAGGAAAGACGTGGAAAATTAGAGAAAGTCCAGAGGAGAGCAACAAAAATGATCATAGGTCTAGAAAACATGACCTATGAGGGAAGATAGGAAAAAATTGGGTTTGTTTAGTCTGGAGAAGAGAAGACCGAGAGGACATAACATTTTTCAAGTATATTAAATTTTGTCACAAGGAGAAGGGAGATAAATTATTCTCGTTAACCTCTGAGGATAGGACAAGAAGCAGTGGGCAGTTTAGGTTTAACATTAGGAAAAACTTCCTAACTATCAGGGTAGTTAAGCACTGGAATAAATTGCCTAAGGAGGTTGTGGAATCTCCATCATTGGGGATTTTAAGACAAACACCTGTCAGGGATGGTCTAGATATAATACTTAGTCCTGCCATGAGTACAGGGGACTGAACTAGATGACCTTTCAAGGTCCAGTCCTATGATTCTATAGGCCTTGATCCCTAAAGACTTAAGCATGTGCTTAACTTTACACGCTGTGAGTAGTCCCGTTGACTTCATTGTGATTACTTGGCCCATGTAAAGCTGAGTACATGTGTCTTTATGAGAACAGGGTATATTTTTTTTTTCCCTCAACAGCTAGGCCTGTGAATCTACCCACCCGACCACAGCCTTCAGTGTGGTTCTTGAGGTGTCATGGAGGGTAAACTTTATTACTTGCTGGTGATATGCGAGAAGGAAAGAGCCTGACTTATCTTTCAGGACTCAAGGTGAGTTTGCAAGGCTGTTGTTAAATAATAATTTTAAAAAAATACATAAAACTAAGCCCACAAATATTAATAAATGGAGCAAACTTGTTATGGGATCGGTGAGAGAATAAAGCTGGAATGTCAGGTCACTTTAAATCATATATAGTGGAACAGTACTTTAAGATGTCTATTAATATAAAATAGAACTAACTTTTACTTCCTGTAAACAACTTATTTTTCTTTTACAAAAGACAATAATTGAACTGTTAGCTCATTCCTCAAGTTTTCTTTGAGGAAATATATTTTTCATAGCTGACTCGACTTGCATTAGTTTAATTGTTAAACTCTTAGCAATTTGAGGCTAGAACTAACACATGTATTTCACAAAGGTGCAAACTCTACGTTTTAGCTAAATGTAGCTTTACTCTGGTAGAACTTAGCTGTTCTACATAAACATAGAAAGAAAGATGATTTAATTATAACTCTTGCATACCATTGAGTAATTCTGGTACTGACAAGTCAACAATAATGAGTTCATATGATTGGTGTAATCTCATGATGAAACCATAGCCTCTTCATGAAAAGTTTGACTACTAATTTTTTTTATAATTCACATGGTGTCTCTGTCTTCATGGACTCACCAATAGCTCCATTACTTCCCTGCATCTGCTGTGTTAATTTCCTCTTGATTGCTCCCTGTCTATCATTCAGTGATATGGCACTAATATCTCACCTTCGCTGTAGCGCAGAGTAATTATTCTGGTTGCAATCCATGTCTTGTCAGACTTTATTTCCTATCTCTACTAGATCAGACTACAAGAGTTATTTCTTTGAGCCAGCATCTCTCCACCTGTTCCTGGTCCTGCAACCAGCTTGGTGTCCCCACAGCTAATATCTCAGTCTGAGGAGGTCAGTAATAGAAGGGAATGAGTTTTATGTCACAAATGAGTTAGGAGTGCCTCATCTCTCCTAGTCTTTCCTGCTGAGCATATAGGTTGCCTAGCTTCCTGATGGCATGAAGGCCTTCTGGGAACTCTTGGGACATAGTACGAAGTCCTTAGACCTAGGATTTATTTTGGTCCAGAAGAAAGCCTGTAGGTTCTGATATTCTGTGGGCAAGCAGTGTTGCCACCCCTATGAACAATAGTACCTACAGCCTGCGAGGGCCCTTTTGCTAACTCTAGGTTTAGTTCCTTTTGTAATTAGACAGTCAGTATCGAGTCCCTGAGGAGGCCTTTGAATATTTTTACTCTTGCCTAATATTAGATGTGATCTCAATGGCCAATAAGAGATCTTGCCAGACTGGAGTTTCTAGATTCACATCTAAGAATAAATGCCAAGTGCCTCAACCTTTTTGGGGCATAAGTCTTATGCTCAGGCTATGTGGTAGATGAGGATTGGTAGTTATCAAGTAGTCCAAATCCTGATGGAGAACCTCGCACAGATAAATTATAACAACTGCTAAGGAGAGGGGCTTGATTTAGCCAGCTGTGTCAGAAAGTTATCCTATTGGAATGCAGCATTTACCGTCAGAGTGCTTCAGTGGCTCTCCATCTGCTGGAAAAATTTTAGACAATGTTTTGGCAGATCCCTTGAGAGTTGACAGTCAGCAGTATGACTAGTCCTACGTTTTCTGCAAATGGGGTAAGATCCAGCTACATGTCTTTGTCAGCAATGACTGCCAAATATCTCCTGATATACTTCAGGGGCAGGTAGAATCCAGCATCATCAACAGATATTCCCCTCTGGACTTGAGGCAAGGGTTTCCTTCAACCTTGATCCAGAAGATCATCAGAAATCGGATAAGGATGTCACCAAGATGCTCCTGTTAGCCTTGACTTGGGCATGACAATTTTGATATTCTGACCTTCTGAAACTATAGTTAAATCCACAAGTCCAGGTTCTCAGTCTACTAGATATGTTGTGTCAGGGTTGGGATGAGATTGTCCAATGGGATCTCAAGTTGACCGCTTGATTGCTGGGAGCAGTAGATCAAGTGCTCTGCTGAGGTCCAAAAGTAGGAAACCATTAACAAGACATACCTACTCAATGAACTGGAAGACTCTCCTTCTGGACAGCTCAAAAAGTAGACCAGAGTGGCTCTCCATTTTTTCCGTGTATTCCCTCTAATGTGTGAATCAGATCTTGTGAACAAAACCTTGTTTTCACAAAGTTCCTGAGTTCCTTTCTTTGAACCTTGGTTAGACTATATACTGTGTCCTATCTCTGAAGACAGCATTCCTCATATCTGTAACATCAGCCTGGAGAATTAGTGAGATACAAGTCTGATGGCTGGATCCTCCTTTTACTGTGTTTATTAAAAGTAGGTCATGCATCTTCACCCCAAATTACTGTCTAAACTTCCATCTCAATCAGGCCACTAGTCTTCACATTTCCTCTCCCTCCTCCCCTTCCCCAAGCCCAAAGATGTCTGGCTCGGCACTTAAGACTCTTTGGAAGTCTAAAGTTATCTATATAGGAACAAATCTATCCTGCAAGTTCTCCAGACTTCTTGTGGCTTATGTAGATAAGACCAGGGGTAGGTCTATCTCAGTTTAATGGCTGTTCAAACAATGTATATGTCGTTACATGATTATATTAAGTTTCTAGTGATCTGGAAGTTACTGGAGTAAGTTTCTGCAGAATACCTTGGCACTGTATCCGTCACTGAGAAGGTTGCTACTTGGAACTCTCTTACGCTGCACTACACTCTCAGTTTGGGCTTTAGTTCTGATGCCCAGTTTGGAGGAATAATCTTGTCATTAAAACTATTCAGGAGCAATTTCTGGAAAGTCACTACTGCTTGTCTTTTTTCCCCAGCAGTCAAGTAGCTCAGAGGTAGTTAATGCAAAGGTCTCCAAATACGTTTAATTTCCTAGCCAAGCCTGGGTAAGCTATGCAGCAACTCCTAGAACCCCAAAAATTTAGCAGTAGCTTCTGCGAAGGCCATTTTTAAGTTTTATATGGAGAATAAGTTTACAATCTATAGGCCGCAATCAGTTCAAATAGGGTTATATTTTGCCAGAAAGGCAAGTGTTAGATCTAACTAACCAACCTATCCATAATAAGCTTTGTACTGAGCCCATAATTAGCAGCTATTTTGATTTACAAGTCAATCCTTATCTTACTGTTCTAAACATATATAAAAACTGCATACTGACCTGGTGTGTGTGTGTGTGTGTGTGTGTGTGTGAGAGAGAGAGAGATTGATCTGTAGCTATAGCTGAGTTGCTTTTTGTTTATTTTCCCCCAAGTATAAAATGTATAGCATGGAAGAGTGTGCTAAGGAATGAGTAGCTAAAGCATAACCACACAACATAAGGACATGCAGTAGTTTGCCACTTCAATTACACATACCCTAAACATTTCAGTTTTAGAGATTTTTGTAGTCGTCTACAATTTGTATGCCAAAAGTGGCCTTAATCTTGGATTGAACCATATTTGCATTCACTTGTGAAAGACATTATACAGGCAACTGCAAAGTTAAAAGTGTCTCAAGCGCATACAGAAAACTAAATTTATTACTGTGCTTGCTGATGACAGGTCTGTACTTGAACAAAGGTTGGTATACATCAAATTTACTCAAGATTTATTTAACTCTGGTGTAGTAGATTTACAATCTGGGACAGTTTATGGCATCAGGAATAAAAAGCTTAAGAAATTGAGGTTTCAGGCAACAGGAATCGCAAGAGATGGTTCATCTGAATTTAGCTGGTGCAGCAGTGTATTCAGTCCAAGTTTTGGCACAACTCTTCAGGCTCAAAAATCTGAATCTATTGTGAAAGAAGTTTTTAAGTCCTAAAAGATGGTGACTTGAAGCACTTGCTGATGCCTTTTTTGAGGTAACTGCTAGCTATTTTGGCAGCATCCACCATGCATGCAGGATTGCTAGTCAGGGCACTAAAGAAAAAGACCAAATGTGGGGATGGCCTGTTTGGAACATACTGAGTTAGACTGAAATAACCAGAATTAGTGGTATTCTTTGAGATCAAAACAGGTAAATTTGTGTACGCTTTGAAATTTCATGATAGATTTAATCACTACTGTTAACTGAAGTCTTTCTTTTATGGAGAGGGTTCTTTTATTAGAGACCTGAAAAGGCTAGAAAGAACTATGATAGAGCTTCTAGCAATGAGACATTTTGAGGCCTGTATGGAAATTTATCTGTAGGGATGACAAACTGGAAGGGAGTTGATGTTTTTGTCTTCAAAGGCAAAATTACAGAAAATCAAATTTATATATAATTGAAAATTCAGTTGAATATATGGATACCTGATTCATCAGATTACAGCAGTCATGATTCATATGGTTCCCATGTTTTATTTTCACACAATGGCCTAAAGATTCATATGTCCCTTCATGCTTCAACCACCCTTCCAGAGGACATGCGTCCATTCCGATGATGGGTTCTGTTAGATACAGTGGAGTCGCATCTTATGCAGGGGTTAGGTTCTAAAGTCTGCGCGTAAGGCAAAAATCGCGTATAGTCAAAATTACCCTTGAAAATCCCTTAAATCGCCCATAAAGTACAGTATACTGTACATGGTTTTGTGTATACAACCCTGTACAGTAATATGTATGTGTACAGTATATAATAAAGAGTACATATGCAAAATATAATTTTACAGTACTGTATTTTTAATTACAGGGGGTAATTACAGGGGGTCGTCAGGGCTTGATGTCGATCCAGGAGACGGAGGTGATGGAGAGCTTGGGTGACGGATAGCGAGTCGTAGACAAAGTGGTTGGCTCTAGTTCAGCTCGAGAAGTTGATTGCGTAGGCTCATCTGGTTGTTTTTCCTTGAAAAACGTGATCGGCAACTGTCGCTGTTGTCTCTTGAGCTGCTCAAACATTTCTTGATACGGTCTCAATTTGTCTGTAATACTACATGTGATTTTGAGGCTTCATTCCATTGAGGGATTGTATTCAGAAATTAAATCATTCAATTGTTTCGCTGCTTGGAACACTTCAGCAAATTTATGAAGATTCCAACTTGCTGGCTCTTCCTGTTCGTCGTCGTCATCTTCATTTTCTGTAGACGATTGTATCAGTTCCTCTAACTCATCGTTAGTCAATGTTTCTCTATGGCTCTCAATTAATTCTTCAATTTCTTCCTCAAGGATGTCGACGAAGCCATCACCACCCACTTGCCTGGCCACCTGAACAATGCGTTTCATTTCTTTGTCAATGGTCGGGAAACCCTTAAAATCATTCACACATTCTTTCCATAGGTTTCGCCAACATGCATTGACTGTTTCAGGCTTGATTGCATCCGTTGCCTGTTTAATATAAGTGATGCAATCCGCAATGTTGAAGGACTTCCAACACTCCATCACATTAAGATTGGGATCAGCATCCATAGCGCTACGTATCCGTGAGAACGTAAGCCTCATGTACATGGCCTTGAAACAGCGAATCACACTTTGGTTGAGAGGTTGGAGGATGGAGGTGGTATGGGGGGGGGGGGAAGAGAGACTACTTCAACGTTATGTGCAAACCGGAGTGTCTCAGGGTGGCCAGGAGCATTGTCTACGATCAGCAACACTTTAAAGTCAAGTCCTTTTCTTCGAGGTACCTCTTGACCTCCAGAATGAAACACTTGTGGAACCAATCCAGAAATAATGCTGCCGTCACCCAAGCCTTTTTATTTGATTGCCAGAACACAGGCAGGAGATTTTTGTTCTTGCCTTTTAGGGCACGGGGATTTGCAGCCCTGTAGAGCAAGCCCGGATTTATTAAATGCCCAGCCGCATTGCCACAAAACAATACAGTCTTTAGCTGCTTTGAAGCCAGGGGCTTGTCTTTCTGATTTTGAAATGTAAGTGTGGTTGGGCATTTTTTTCCAGAAGAGCCCAGTCTCATCAGCATTAAAAACTTGTTCTGGAAGATAGCCCTTTTCTTCTATGATTTTCTTTAATTGTTCGGGGTAGGCTTTTGCTGCCTCTTCATTGGCAGATGCCTCCTCATTAGCAGATACAACTTCACCAGTAGTTTGCACTACTGTTGTTTTTGAGGTTGAAGTGGTTCCTAAAACTGTTAAGCCAACCTTGGCTGGCTTTGAATTCCTTCTCATCAGAAGGCTGTCCCTTTTCGGCAGGAGGTTTGAACAGCGCGTAGAGGCTAAGAGCCTTTTCTCACAACGTGTTGCCATCGATAGGCACACGTTTACGGTTCATGTCTTCCAGCCATAAGTTTAATGCCTTTTCAGTCTTCACTAAAGTCTTATCACGCACCTGGCTCGTCACCTTAGCAGTTATTGGAGCACTTGATGCCATGGCTTGACAAATTTCTCTCTCTCATATCTTGATGGCATGGATGCTAGATTTGTTGTGGCCATATTTACGTGCCTCGTTGGTGTACCATCTCTCAATAAGTCCAACACAGCCAGTTTTTCCTCCAGCCTTGGAACAGATCGCTGTTTCTTCGGTTGAGCACCAGATGAAGTAGTTGGCTTGCGTTTAGGGGCCATGTTGTACGAAATATATGTATCTTTAAACACTAGAATCACACTCAGCGCGGCGAGATGCTCACACTATGAGAGGCACCTGGGAACTGAGACCGACTGAGGGAACAGCAGATTCACGTCTCCCATCTCACGCTCACTCTGGGGCATATGCTCATTGGGTAGAATCGCCCGCACTATTTATAGGTATCGTCTTGTTTTTCTTTTTTTGCTGAGCGCGTATAGTTGAATTCACGTAAGTTAAATGCGCGTATGATGCGACTCACCTGTAATGATCCAAAGCAGTGCGGACCAATGCATATTTATTTTCATAATCTGAGTCAGATGCCACCAGCAGAAGATTGATTTTCTTTTTTTGGTAGTTCAGTTCTGTAGTTTCCGCATCAGAGTGTTGCTCTTTTAAGACTTCTGAAAGCACACCTCCTCCCTCTCAGATTTTGGAAGGCACTTCAGATTCTTAAATCTTGGGTTGAGTGCTGTAGCTACCTTTAGAAATCTCACATAGGTACCTTCTTTGCGGTTTGTCAAATCTGCAGTGAAAGTGTTTTTAAAACGAACATGTGCTGGGTGATCACCCGAGATTGCTATAACATGAAATATATGGCAGAATACGAGTAAAACAGAGCAGGAGACATACAGTTCTCCCCCAAGAAGTTCAATCACAAATTTAATTAACACACTTTTTTTAACAAGTGTCATCGGCATGGAATGTCCTCTGGAATGGTGGCCGAAGCATGAAGGGGCATACGAATGTTTAGTATATCTGTCACGTAAATACCTTGCAATTAGTGCTGGGTACAAAAGTGCCATGCAAACGCCTGTTCTCACTTTCAGGTGACATTGTAAATAAGAAGCGGGCAGCATTGTGTCCCGTAAATGTAAACAAACTTGTTTGTCTGAACAAGAAGTAAGACCGAGTGGACTTGTAGGCTCTAAAGTTTTTACATTGTTTTGCTTTTTGAGTGCAGTTATGTAACAAAACAAAAAAATCTACATTTAAGTTGCCCATTCACTTTAGAGATTGCGCTTCATTACTGAGTATTTTTCAATTCACCTCATATCTTTGTTTATCTTTTTTACAGTGCAAATATTTGTAGTAAAAAATAGAAAGTGAGCACTGTACACTTTGTATTCTGTGTTGTAATTGAAATCGATATATTTGAAAATGTAGAAAGACATCCAAAAATGTTTAATAAATTTCAATTGGTATTCTATTGTTTAACTGTGCGATTAATTTTTTAATTGCAATTAACTCAAAAAATTGCATGATTTAATGGCGATTAATCTAAAGCCCTTATTTATTTATTGATAGAGATATATACACACACACACATTCTCTCTCTCATACACTTTCTTCTTTTTTAAAGGAGTAAGGTTAATTTATAGAAGTTGATAGCATTTGCTGGGGAGAGTTTTTGAAGTGCTGGCTAACGAAACTGGGTATTTTAGACGCTGCCTCTGTTTGAATGAGTCTATCAACTTGTGGAAATATAGCCTATTCTACTAGAACAGTTGCTTTCAATGGACACACAATACTTTGTTGGAAGACACTTGAAATGTAGCCAGTTAGTCTGTTTATCAGAAGTTATAAACCAGATTCATAATCTTCAGAAGACCTCTGGCAGCCATCCATAAGAAGTAAAATGTAGTTACGAGGCTAGAGGAAAATCTAGTTCGTTACCATTTGATGCTAGTGACAGCTACTCTTTGCTGTTTAGGTCCTGCAGAATGATAAGGCTGCATATTTTGTTATATATACACGGAGAGCATAGTATTAAATAGAATATTCTATTATCCATTATGTTGAATATTTTAGAATGCTTACCTTTGATGGTCTCAAACTTAGCACTATTTTTAAAGGGGTTATTTTAACTGCCGCTAGATTATTAACCCCCAGAAAGCAATCTAGCCACTTCAAGTCTGACCTAAATAACTTCATATCTGAAGCTGATTTGATGATCTAAATAACATCAGTCTGAATTCAGTGACTTTTAAGGTCCTTGCTCAGGTCTGACTTCTGACATGGGATCACTTAAATACTGGTTATAGATAGGAGTGGGGGGGAGGGATAGCTCAGTGGTTTGAGCATTGGACTGCTAAACCCAGGGTTGTGAGTTCAATCCTTGAGGGGGGGCCATTTAGGGATTTAGTTGGGGATGGGACTAGATGACCTCCTGAGGTCCCTTCCAACCCTGATATTCTATGATAGGATATAAGTGTTACAAAACACATAGCTGAAACATCAGTTTTAGTTGCTGAACCTCTTGCTTATCATACACAGCAACATTATTCACTGACAAAGGTAGCAGTAAAAATATTGTTAATTCAGTAACTTCTCTAATGTAATGGGTGCAGCGTTGTTGTTGAAAAAGTTTTAGATCTAATATTGCTGTAATGACTTGTGAATATCTGTTACAACCCAGAATTGAAACTGGTGTGTTTCTCTGAGTGTTGACATGGGAGATGAGAAAGTAGTGGTGTCAGTGTTCTTTCCATTCTCTGTCATAGGCCATAGCGTTGCTTCTCTTTAGGACACTAAAATCTAGTGTCTTCCTTGCTTGGTTTCAAAGGAGCCATGCAAAGTTGTCATAGAATGTATAGGAGGTAAGATGCAAACATCTACTATCCTTATCATGGTGATGGGGTGTGGTGAAACTGATTTGTAACTTGTCAAAAACAGTTTTTCATTGGGAGCAAGTAGAATTTTACAGTCTTGTTCCAAGACTGATAGATTGGAAAAGACTTCTGAGTAATTGGTCTTCTGTGTTATGACATTTTTTTTTTCTTTAGGTTACTAGAACGGTTCAAGGAGATGAGTAAATGGATTTTCCCAGGGTTGAATTTAATGTCATTTACCTGTTCTCAGGTGACTGGCTGCCAGCCAGTGCATGCAGATTGACTATCTGTGCACTAATGCATGTGTTATCACAAGGGATGCTGAGGATATCCCATAAGGATATCCGGGCCGCCCAGAGGATTCAGGGGGCCTGGGGCAAAGCAATTTCGGGGGCCCCTTCCATAAAAAAAGTT
>NW_020664562.1:1999079-2117038 GCF_002925995.2 Terrapene triunguis
TCCCAGAGTCTCAGCGCGCTGCGTCCAGCGCTGCAGCGGCGTGGTGTTTCCAGCGGGGCCTGAGCTCCCGCCGCTTGGCTGCAGCTCACAGCCCCGCCCCCTTACCAGCTGAGACGCCGGGGGATGGGGAAGGACGGAGGTGGGGGGAGCCTCCGACATACTCGTGGGGGGCCCGGGGCAAAGCGCCCCCCCCCCCCCCCCCCCCCCCCCCCCCCGGGCAGCCCTGAAGGATATTGGTTATTTAAGACCTATTTCCTACTAGAAATTGAAAGTAACTTTGCATCTGGAGTGCTCTATATTTTATACTGTGTGGTGAAAGGAAAGCAAATGTTCTTTAAACAGTTTCACCACCAGAGACTTGAAGTGACACAGATGTAATAAAATCTTTGTTTCTCAAGTTTGAACATTGAACTGCTTCTTATAGTTTTAAATAAATACTTTTAAAATCCTTCAGTAACTTACTTTCCTTGCTCGGAACATGTTAAAAAATGAGCACAGTTGTTACCTTAGACATTGCATTGCCAGCAGCTGGCGACAAGGAAGCAAACTAGAACAGAGCTTTTTTGCCTTAGCCACTGGCAGCTTCCATTTTAGAGGCTTAGAAGAGAGCTGTGGATGTTGATAGGGAATTTTTTTATTATATGGAGATATACCTATCTCATAGAGCTGGAAGGGACCTTGAAAGGTCATTGAGTCCAGTCCCCTGCCTTCACAGCAGGACCAAGTACCGTCCCTGACAGATTTTTGCCCCAGATCCCTAAATGGCCCCCTCAAGGATTAAACTCACAACTCTGGCTTTAGCAGTCCAGTGCTCAAACCACTGAGCTATCCCTCCCCCAGAAACATAATAAAATAAAATATTATTCCAGACAGTCTTCACTGAAACAATGACAAGGTTGACTATATTGCTCTCTAACAATATTTTAAAACACTTTACAAGTAATAGCTAGTAATTCTAGGAAATTCAGTTAAGGTTCCTATACTAACCTCAACTCTGCCCTCTTATCCCTAGCCATTCTCCTATAATTCAGATACTACTTTACCCTGATAATCTACACTTCTAGGTTGGGTCACTATCCCCACCTACATTCTGAAAATCAGTAAAATAGTTGCAGAGGCATTACATAAATGCAAAGTTATTGTCTATTGACCAATGGATAACTTGCCAGCCCTACACATGGGTCAGAGATTCAGCCCTACTCCAGTTCTGACCTCCCATCGGTCAGACAAAATTTCTCACGCTTACCTTTCACATACAGTCTGACACACCATTCTCCCTATAAGGGCTAGAAAGAGCCTTGTACTTACCCTGTTCACCCTTAAGACAGTCCAGAGACCACCTTTAGTCTGTCTGTTCTGCACATGGATTCGAGGGAACCCCATATACTTGGGTGGAGAGGAGAAGGGATGGACTTATGTTCCTCTTCCCATGGAATAATGGGAGCAGGCATATATGTTTACCCTTCTTGGAGGTGGTCTTGCATATTGGGCACATTTTCATTGCCAGATCTTGTTACGGAGTGTCACTTCACTATATGTCTGGAGAAGCATGGTATTGGAAGCAATAGGGGAGCAGATGAGGGGAAACTCTTTTGATACGAGAGTGGTGCTGGTAAGGGCGGTAGCTTGGAGTCTTGAATGCAGTAATGGTAATATGCAATGGTAGTGGGATTGCCAGCTTCTTCCAGTCAATATTGTAAGTGGAGCTGTGTTGACAATAAGAGAAGGGGTCAGAGAGGACTCATGCAGGGATGAAGATTCCAGAAGTAGAATTCAGGCCAGAGGTTGAGGTTGGAGCCGAAGACTCTCTTCTAGCAAAACTTTCCAATGTTTTGTCAGTTATTTATCTTACAGTGTAAAGGGCTAGAAACTTTAGGTGGAAGCATAGATTTGATGGAGTGGTGCTTTAGTTCTCTTGCTGAAGTTATAGCTGAAATTTTAACTGAAACCTCCTTGCATTCTAACTCAATAAAAATAGTCCTATGAGCTCTTATGTAGAACAAGTGATTTCTTTTAAATGAAGTACACCTCTACTCCGATATAACACGACCTGATATAACACTAATTTGGATATAACACGGTAAAGCAGTACTCCGGTGGGGCGGGGCTGCGCACTTCGGCGGATCAAAGCAAGTTCGATAGAACGCAATTTCACCTATAATGCGGTAAGATTTTTTTGGCTCCCGAGGACAGTGTTATATCGGGGTAGAGGTGTTTTTGAACAAACGTTAAAACTTTCTGAAAATTGTTAACAACACTTCCAAGTTTGTATACTCAAAACTACTTGTTCTTCTTCGAGTGATTGTTCATGTCCATTCCAAGCAGATGTGTGCGCACCGCGTGCATGCCAGCTGGAAGATTTTACTATAGCAGCATTCGTAGGGTCGGCTCCGGCGCCCCCTGGAGTGGCGCCCTCATGGCGCTGTATATAGGGGCCGGCCGACCCCCCCCCCCCCCCCTCTCAGTTCCTTCTTACCGCCGGTGACGGCTAGCTGGAACTTCTCTTGCTCTTCAGCAATCGTGGCAGTGTTCCGTCGTTGTTGTAAATAGTTAGTTAGTTTAGTGTGTGTCAGTTAGATATTAGTTGGGGGGGATTTCCCCAACTTTTCATCGCCCAGCTGGGGCATGCCCCGGTCCCCAGGGTTCAAACTCTGCCGGGACTGCGGGATATTTATGCCGAAGAGTGACCCGCACTCTTCGTGCTTAAGGTGTCTTGGAGAGACACACCAAAGGGATAGGTGCAGTATCTGCAGGGCTTTTTGCCTCAGGACTCTCAAGGATAGAGAGCAGAGACTTAAAGTGCTCCTAATGGAGGTGGCACTGCGGCCGCAATCAGATCCCGGGCCTTCCGAGCTGGCACCCAGCACTTCATCCTCGGTGCGCAGTGCCCCAGCACTGGAGATAAGTCGTGAGGCCAAGGCCCCGAAACCCCGGCACCGGAGAGAGTCAGCGCATAAGAAACCATCCTCTATAAGACACCGCTCTCCATCACCAGTGCCCGGTTAAAAAGAACAGGCCGCTGAGGGAACAATCTCCCCACCGGGACTCTAAAGCTCCGGCGCTGTCCACGAGTGTTACAGGACAACTCGCGCTGCAGACCCATCCAGCCATCCCGTTGACTCCCGCCCCAGAGAGGGTACGGTCGAGTCCGGAAAGGCCTAGATCCCCGGACATGATGGAGGAGGTGTGCCTCCAATCGATGCCGGAGGCGTTCGAGGCCGCATCAGACCTCTTGAGCCTCCCAGTGCCAGCGTCGCCGCACCGGTGCAGAGACCCTCCGGCTACCGCTCGGCCCCATTACCGCTCTAGGGGCAAACCGGCGATGCTCTCGCCGCGCTCTCCATGCCGCGTCACCTTAGCGGCACCGGTGCAAGCACCCCCTCTGGCGACAGTGGGTACCGCTCCTCCTATGTCCTCCTATTCAGAGACTTCTGACTAGGAGGTGGACTCATACCGCTCTAACAGATCGAGGAGCAGGCGATCGTCCCCGCGTACGAGTACCCAACCGTACCCACCGCAGTGGCAGCAGCAGCAGTGGCAACCGCCCCCCCCCAGTGGCTGTTCTGGACGCCGTGGGCCTACCATCAGTCAGTGGGTCAGGCGTACGGACCCCGCTCACGAGCTGCATCTGTCTCTTCAACGTCGGCAGCCCCGCCGCTAATGGCACCGCCGTCTGACAGGAGTGTGCCACAAAGGGACACGGCACCCCCTGGTCAAACAACGGCACCGACGGGGACCTTGCTCCCAACAGCGCAGGCACCATCCAGCACACCTCGTTGCTCGGTGGCGACCCCGGTACCGGCCGCGGTGCTGCATCTTGAGCCCGCACCGGCCGCGCAGCCTGAGTACCGTGTGCCGCAGGCCCTCGTAGAGGGAGCGGTGGTAGATGAAGGCCCTCTGCAGGGGACATCTTCCTCTTCATCTCCGGACGAGGCAGTAGCGGGAACTTCAGTGGCACCGGCCCTAGAGGACAATAGGATCCTCCAACAGCTCCTTACTCGAGCGGCCCAAAGCCTCTCGATACAGACTGAGGAGATCGAGGTGGACACAGATCCCGTGATTGATATCCTGACCCCGTCAGGCCCATCTAGGGTAGCCCTACCTCTCATAAAAACCATTGCGGACACAACCCGCACCTTGTGGCAAACTCCAGCCTCATTGGCCCCTACGGCCAAAAAGACTGAGAGGCGATATTTTGTTCCAACCAAGGGGTATGAACATCTTTATACACACCCCCCACCGGACTCCCTAGTGGTAGATGCGGCCAACCAGAGGGAACGCCAGGGTTTTCAGGGGGCTACACCTAAAAATAGGGAGACTAAAAAGTTGGACCTCTTCGGGTGCAAGGTATATTCAACGGGGGGCCTGCAGTTGCGCACTGCCAATCAGCAAGCCATAGTGAGCCGATATTGTCACAACACATGCTCGGCTTTGTCTAGGTTCACGGACCTCCTCCCACAGGACTCACGAACCGAGTTTTCGGCCTTTGTTAAAGAGGGGAGATTAATTACCCGGGCTTCCCTCCAGGCGGCCTTGGGTGCGGCCGATTCAGCCTCGCGCAGGTTGGCCACTGGTCTGGTCATGAGGCGCAGAGCCTGGCTTCAAGTTTCCGGCCTCCCTCACGAGGTCCAACTGACGATCCAGGACCTGCCCTTCGAAGGGCCCACGCTCTTGTCGGAAAAGACTGATAAGAGGCTCCATAGCCTAAAGGATTCACGAACCACCCTCCGTTCTTTAGGCCTACGCACCCCTGTTACTCAGCGTAGGCAGTTCTGGCCGCCGCAGGCCCCTCGACCGTACCAGCCTCAAAATCAAGGGGATGCCTTGCGTAGAAGGCCGAGAACGGGCAGGAGGAGGCAACAACAGCAGCCCTTCGGACAGTCATCTGCCCAACCAAGGCCTACACAGTGGCCTAGACCACCGTTTTGATGGCTTGGTCGAGGACGACCTCCCAGTCAGAACCCGGGATCCGTCCAATCTTACCTTTTCGTCACGTCTGTCCCCCTTCTATCGTGCGTGGGCCCGGATCACATCGGACGCTTGGGTGCTTCGCACGGTACAGGAGGGATATTCTATCCAGTTCTCCTCCCTCCCGCCCCACCAGCCCCCTCTCCGTCCCTCTTCAGGGACCCCTCTCACGAGCAACTTCTACTTCAAGAAGTTCAGCCCCTCGTCGCATCAGGGGCAGTGGAGGAGGTTCCTCAGGAGCTACGGGGCAAGGGCTTCTATTCTCGATATTTCCTAATTCCGAAAGCGAAAGGGGGCCTCAGACCTATTCTGTACTTGCGGCATCTCAACAAGTTTGTGAAGAAGCTCAAGTTCCGCATGGTCTCACTGTCCTCCATCATTCCTTCCATGGATCCAGGAGACTGGTATGCCGCCCTCGACTTAAAGGACGCATACTTTCATATCGCGATAATCCCTCAGCACAGGCGTTACCTCAGGTTTCTCGTGGGCAACGCTCCTCTTCAGTTTACGGTTCTGCCCTTTGGTCTGTCAGCAGCCCCAAGGATCTTCACGAAGTGCATGGCGGTCGTGGCAGCCTTCCTGCGCAGACAGGGGATCCAGGTATTTCCCTACCTGGACGATTGGCTCATCAAGGGCAGGACCAAGGAACTGGTGGAGGCTCAGGTGGTCTTCATCAGGCAGACCTTCCGCTCACTCGGCCTCTTACTCAACGAGGCCAAGTCCACACTATCTCCAAGTCAAAAAATCGAATTCATAGGAGCAGTTCTGGACTCGACACAGGCCAGAGCATATCTCCCAGAGGCCAGATTCTGAACTATATCCAACATCATTCTCGGCCTCCAAAGTTACCCTACCACCACAGTACGAAGCTGCCTCAAATTACTAGGGCACATGGCAGCATGTACCTACGTGGTGAGACACGCCAGACTCAGACTGCACCCACTCCAATCTTGGTTGGCAGGGGTTTATCGGCCAGTCATGGACTCCCTAGAATTAGTGGTGACGTTACCTCGGCCGGTGTTGGACTCCCTTCAATGGTGGCCCGACCCGCGGGTGGTCTGCGCGGGAGTTCCTTTCCTCGACCCCGAGCCCTCCCTATCCCTGGTAATGGACGCATCGGATCAGGGATGGGGTGCAAATCTGGGCCACCTCAGAACCCAAGGTCTTTGGTTGCGGGAGGATCTTTCACTGCACATCAATGTCAGGGAATTACGAGCAGTACGCCTCGCATGCATAGCATTCAAGTCCCAGCTGGCAGGCAGGTGCGTTTCTGTCCTCACAGACAATACTCCAACGATGTTTTATATCAACAAACAGGGTGGTGCTCGCTCCTCTCCCCTTTGCCAGGAGGCCCTCGCATTATGGGACTTTTGTGTACAGAACGTAATCCACCTGACAGCATCCTACCTCCCGGGCACGCACAACGGGTTCGCAGACGCCCTCAGCCGCTCGTTCCAGGGTCACGAGTGGTCTATCCGCTCGGATATAGTTCTCTCAATTTTCTGACTCCGGGGTCATCCCCAGGTGGACTTGTTTGCTTCCAGCGAGAACAGGAAGTGTCGCCAATTCTGCTCCCTCATGGGATGCAGTCCGGGGTCCCTAACGGACGCCTTTCTCCTCCCTTGGGCAGACGGGCTTTTTTACGCCATTCCCCCGATTCCCATGATTCACAGAGTAATCCTCAAGACCTGCAGGGATCACGCTCGGCTCATCCTGATAGCGCCTGCGTGGCTGCGCCAGCACTGGTACATGTCTCTCCTGCACATGTCTACGAGGGTGCCACTCAGGTTGCCCCTACTACCGGACTTGATCACGCAGGATCGCGGTCGCCTCCTTCACCCGAACCTGGAGTCGCTCCACCTTACAGCTTGGATGCTCCATGGCTAAACCCAATGGAGTTTTAATGCTCTCATCAGGTCAGACAGGTCCTGTTGGGCAGCAGGAAGCCCTCGACAAGGACCACGTATTTGGCCAAGTGGAAGCGCTTCTCCCTCTGGGCCACACAACGGGGTCAGGCCCCCTTGCTCGCCCTGGTCCCTCTCATATTGGACTATTTGCTACATCTGAGACATCTGGGACTAACACTCTCGTCAGTTCGAGTACACCTTGCTGCAATCTCGGCGTTCCACCCTGGAGAGGGGGGGACCTCAGTGTTTGCGAACCCACTCGTTGGACGGTTCCTTAAGGGCCTTGACAGATTGTTCCCGCATATTCGTCAACCTGTCCCTGCTTGGGACCTCAATTTGGTCCTGTCCGCCCTCACAGGGTCCCCCTTCGAACCACTGGCTTCGTGCTCGCTGTTATATCTTTCATATAAGGTAGCGTTTTTGGTGGCTATCACATCAGCCCACAGAGTGTCAGAACTCAGAGCTTTAACATCTGAACCTCCATACACCGTCTTCCACAAGGACAAGGTCCAACTCAGGCCGCACCCAGCGTTCCTGCCTAAGGTGGCTTCCCAGTTTCACATGGGTCAAGACATTTTTCTCCCGGTATTCTATCTGAAACCACACTCCTCTGCGAAGGAGCGTAGACTACACTCCCTGGACGTTCGCAGGGCTCTCGCGTTCTATATCGAAAGGACAAGATCCTTCAGGAAGTCAACCCAACTTTTCGTCGCCATGGCCGATAAGATCAAAGGGCTCCTGGTCACGTCACAGCGAATCTCGGCTTGGATCAGAACCTGCATCCAGGAGTGCTATAGTTGGGCCAATATACCAGCCCCGCCTATCACGGCCCACTCCACGAGAGCGCAGGCCTCTTCAGCTGCGTTCCTGGCCCAGGTCCCGACGCAGGAAACTTGTAGAGCGGCCACCTGGTCCTCAATCCACACCTTTACGGCGCACTATGCCATCACACACCAGGCTAGGGAGGATGCTGCATTTGGCCGTGCAGTCCTCCAGTCTGCAGTGACCTCTGACCCCACCACCTAGCTTCGGGCTTGTGAGTCACCTGCTTGGAATGGACATGAACAATCACTCGAAGAAAAAACGGTTACTCACCTTCTCGTAACTGTTGTTCTTCGAGATGTGTTGTTCATGGCCATTCCAATACCCACCCTCCTACCCCTCTGTCAGAGTATCGGCAAGAAGGAACTGAGAGGGTGGGGGGGTCGGCCGGCCCCTATATACAGCGCCATGAGGGCGCCACTCCAGGGGGCGCCGGAGCCGACCCTACGGATGCTGCTATAGTAAAATCTTCCGGCTGGCGTGCACGCGGCGTGCACACACCTGCTTGGAATGGCCATGAACAACACATCTCGAAGAACAACAGTTACGAGAAGGTGAGTAACCGTTTTTTCAGTTAACCTCAAGCTTCCAAAACCATTTGGGCAAGCAATTCATATGAGACTATATTATATTGTACTTGTTCAATTTATAAAATTCACCTATATATTCATACTTAGTTATGTCAAACTCCCCAAACCATTGCAAAACCTTAATCACACCCTAATGCCCATTTAGGCAAAATCTGGAATAAATTGGTGAGTGGCACTGCTTCATGAAGGTCACTAAACTTAGGATGTGTTGAACTAGTGGGGGAAGCAACTTCCAGATACTTAGGCCTTCCACTCAGGATGCCCTGCCACCACTCCCCAGATATACAAATCTAGAAACTGTCAGCAAAAGCATTTTCCAGAGTAGGCAGGGAGAAATACTTTTGGAAAAAGTCTAAGTGAACTTAGAGGACTTCGCTTCAGAGCTGTCAAATAGACATTCATAAGCTCTTTATACAGAAAAGATACACTGAATTTCCCCAAGGGTCACCATCAATCTGACCAAAAGCTATCAGCTAAAAGGATGAAGGAGTGCTCAATTATCAGAAGAGACTTGCCAACAGGCTTGAAATTTTGTCAAATGTAGTATTTCTCTTCTGAGATCTGTATTGAGAACACCAATCTATTTCACACAAACCACTGAAGAGTTAAAAGCAGTAACTTTTGCTTACTACTGACGTAGGCCAGATTCCAGCCTAAAGATTCTGCTTTATAGTGCTGTATTTGTTCAGTGCAGTGCATATCCTTTGAATATCAAATTGATTGTAAGCTTTATGCCAACACTGGCACCAAAGAAACTGCTGCAGAATAAGAAAAAATAACTTGCTACAGCACGTGCTAAACTCATGAACCACATGTACAGTTGTTCAGTGCTCTGGCCTTCTCAAACTTATGTCCCTTTTCATTGCAACATTGTAAGTCAGGGTCTGTTTCCTACTAGAAAATGTAAAGTAGCAAATACTGTTTTCCAACCACAGCAGTGCATCATGTGAGAAGTTACATTTACACTGAGTCCAGGATCTTCTCCCTCCACATTCTTTATATCAACCCATTAGGGCAATCCTAATCACAGATGTGCTTCTGCACTTCCCTAGTTGCACCAGCAGACGCATACTAAAATCAGTTGGTGTTACAGCAGGGTTTCTTAAACTGGGGGCCCCAACTCAAAAGGGGGTTGCAAGAGTATTGTAGGGGGGTCGTGAGAGTGGCAGTTGCTGGCCAGGTGCCCGGCCCTGAAGGCTGCGGCGCCACAAGAAGCAGTGCAGAAGTAAGGGTGGCAAGGGAAGGGAGGAGTATCACAGCCTGAAATATTTTTAAAGGGGATCCCAGTGAAAAAAAGTTTGAGAACCCCTGTGATGTTGGGTTGAAAGATACTTTCTGAGCCTCTTTCGAACATACTATTCTAAAAGTACTCTTAGCTTTTAATAATGTCCTAAATTTTCATGTAGTCTATTGCACAGAATCCTGTGCATTTGGTGTCCTTTCTCTGCCTGTGTGGAGAAAAGAGGAGCATGTCTCTCTTGGTTAATATTCTGGCTAGAGGAGAATTTGCTGTATTAGCATTTTGTGGTTCTCTTGCTTACCTTTTTACTCAGAGATGTAATATATTCATTAAAAGAAAATGATTTGGCATGTAGGTCTGAATTGCTTTTACCTGAAGATGTTAAGCTTCTGTCTGGATTAATTTTCAGTATTTAAATAAATAAGCTAATTGTTTATTATATTTATATCAGGATGTTTTCAGTTGTGACTTGACAGCTCAACTGGTGCTGCTCTGATGCCTCCTTCATGGTAGGAGGCAGGGTGAGAGGAGACCCACTCTGGGCATGACATAAAGTAAAGCTTTATTTTTCAAATGTTTACATACTCGGAAATAACTTTTTCCTGAACTTTTGAAGTAGCATTCATTGCTGCATTAGATCACAGATGGTCAAACTCAATATATAGGAGAAATGTGGACACTGATGAATGTGGCTTGATTTTTTTGTTTGTTGACCATCATAAGCAATGCTTTTGTCAGTTGAGTAGCATCAAGACTGCTGGTTTGAAAGTTTGATCTTAAATAATAAAACTAAATTATACCATTTAATTACTTGGTTTCAGTTTGCCTACATGGGGAACTATACTAGTATACTGAGCAATGTAATTTTGTGGGCACTTTTAATCTGGAATAAGTGTCCACATGGGGAGTTGTACTGAAATAATTATACTGGTATAAGGGAAGTTTTCTGGCAGAACCATAGTGCTATAATTATAGTGCTATAACTCCTTGTGTGTACACTTATTCTGGAGTAAGAGCACACATGCAGTTATACTGCTATAATTATACTAGTGTAGTTCTGCCAGTAAATTTCTGTGTTGACAACCCCTTAGTTTCACAAGAGATGCAAGTTTGCAGCTTTTTCACTTACTATTGGAAGTTATTACTATTGGTATATGATATGATTATGATTAACTCTATGGGAGTAGAGAGAGATCTTGTAGACATTTTCCCAATCACTTGTGGCAGATTTCTAGCAGAAAGCTTTGTAAACATGTTGTTGTTTGAAGCTTTCTTTGGAGTACCAGGCTACTTACCATGAGATTCTCTAGTAGGAGATGATGTGCAGACTTAAAGTATTCTGCAACATAGAAGCTTGTCTCCTGGAAACTTCTAATTGTATGAATGGACTGCATTAATAGCAGCAGTATTATCAGGAGACTGACTGCGTTTAAGAATGCTTTGTTTTTACAGTACCTTTCACTTGAACTCGATGTTCTATAGACAGTTAAGCTGAGTATGTATTATAGCCATTTTATAGGTTGGTGTACTGAGGCCTGGAGGTGAAGGAACTTTTCCCCAGGTTTAATAGTAAATGTTATATCTGAGACTAAAACCTCACTCCTGTCCTCTAATCACTAGACATCCACAGTCTTAAGTAAGGGTTTTAAATGCTGTATTAATATTTACTTGTAGTAGCTGACCTTGTTTGAAGCCTGTTTATTCACTATCCCGTGTTTCCCTGCAGGCTGTATCTTTAAGGCTGATCTGACATTGCTCCAGATGCTCAGTGGAGAGAGCAGGGTAATGTTATGACTTTCCTTGGCTACTGTCCTGTATGGATTGTGTTAGGAATCTTGTTGAATGTTTCAACATTATTTTAGCCATATTATGGAATTTTTTTTAGTTTTAATTTGTACTGCAGCTTCCTGGTTAGACTATTACTGTAATGATCTCTCTTCAATGAACATTCAAACTTTTCTAATCTTGGGAAGGCACTTTGAGATCCTTAGTCAAAAGATGATGCGTATTACCCAAAATGTGCTCCATATGAGACAGCAGCGTGATTTCTTTTGCAACAAAGGTAAACAACACAGTAGCAGTGTAATCCAGATTGGTATTTTGAAATCACGTTATTTTTTTTTTCACAACTTCTACCAATTTCAGCAACATGGATGCAAACCAAGGAGCTTGGAAAAGAGGAATATGTCCAACTTGTACTGCATCTACTTTGCACTTCCTGTAAAGGTATTTTAGGATAGTCATTTAATAACTTCATCAGACTTGAACTGCCCAAGACTAAGGAATTTGGATCTTTCAATCATTTTATAATTGCTTCAGGAACAAACCCCTTCTATACATTGCCATTTTTTAAATATCAGTCCACCCTGAACAAAATTTCCTCAGTAGCTAATGGGTCAGTGCTGTTGTACATAGCATTCTTACTCTATGCTGCATGGATACTGCTGTGTTAATGGCACATATGTATATTGTGGAAAATTTAATTTCCAAGAGGAGTAGTGTAGAGAAAAGGAACCTGAAATAGGTCCGTTTCTGTGACTGGCATTATACTGAACACATTGTTTTAGAAGAGCATGGATTAGCATGAATATGTTGGTGGTAGTTCTCTGCAAAAAGAGAAGAATAGAGGTGGTTGTCTAAGTGCCCCAAGAAACTCAATGCAATTAAGAAGCAGCAAAATTTAAATTTGTTTTAAAAAACTGACTTTACACTTACTACACAACCTGTGGAACTCAATAGTGCAGTTATATTATGGAATTGTAATAGCACTGTAATAACTCCCCTTTCCTACCCATCTTTTTAATCGCTTTCTGTTTCTTTTGATTCAGAGTGTAAAATGGGCACCATCTGAGGTTAGGAATGAATTTTTACCCCACCTGTGGCATTTTGTACAACACAAATTGGCCATTTATGGATCATTGCTATGTTCTGGTATGGCTGTCCCTAATGTCCTGGGTGACAGAAACAAAGTTGTCCTTGTGGTTGACCTCCCTGTCATCTGAGCCTACACCTCCTTTTTAAGAAGTTTGACTGAAAGTTGTTCCTTCTGATCTGAAATTGGGATGACCTAGCATTTCAGCATGTAGGGTGGAAGGTTCTCAGGGATCATAATTTGAACGTAGCCAAGTTAAATGTATTAAAATATTGCTCAGAAGTAACCTTTCTGCTTCGAGTGATTGTCTATATGAACTCCACTCTGTGTGCCAACTGCCTGTTCGCACAATATCAGGTTCTTTTGGCCAGCATTGTCCATTGGAGCTGTGCCTGTGCCCTAGATGTCCTTGTGCTGCTACCCAAGGGTATAAAGAACAGAGTGGGCTCATGGCAGAGAGACAGAACCACGTTGGTGTCCAGTTACTCTGTGCAATGTGCGATCGCTTGTTAGTAGCAGGAAGTTATATAGTGTACTTAGTATAGTTTTTGTATCACGTCTGTTGACAAATATAAAAATAACTTTTTAATAGTAGATTGGGGGTGGGATATGCCCAGTTCAGTCACTGTGGTGGATACAAATTCTCCATGATTAAAACCTACCTCTTGTGTGGTGGCTATCCCACTTAGTGATGGGTGCTGTAGGTGACTCTTCTGCCTTGATTAGGGACGTATCTGGCAGATGCTTGAGCTGTGTCTTCTACAGGAGGACACAGAAGGCAAGAGAGGCCCAGCTCAAGCTCTTTCTTCTGGAATGCTTGATGAGAGCCTGGGGGAAAAAAATCTAACCAGGCCTGAGTAGTCCTCTTTGGCTAGTGCTCCTGTGAGCTGCAGCTTTACTCCGAGGTTCCAAGCTCATTCTTCATCTGAAAGATTGAATCCTTTGACTGCTGAATTTGACAGAGTAGCCAAGACCTCTTCCAGTTAGTTGTCAGAAAAGGATAAGAAGGAGCACCATTCCAAGAGAACGTAGGCGTGGATCATCTTTTCTGTGTATTAAAGTGAGGTAAATCCTCACAATGCTGCTGTATTGATGCTTAGCTGAAAGGCAGTTCCTCTGCACCAGTTGGTCTCTGGATACCCATGGTGCCATCTAATACTTGCATCTGCACTCCCTCTGTTCTGGCGCTGAAGACTCAGATGTTGACTTTCTCTGTACCAATTGATCTTGCAGTGACTGCATTACCAGTATCATCCTTGCTCTCATCTGCAACTAAAGGTACTTCTGCCTCTGTACCACTCTCTAATACTACCATAGTACCTATAAGATCTCTTGCTCAAGTTGTGCAAAAGCTCACCCTAAGACACCAGATAGGCTAGCTCCTCCCTTGGAGGAAGTATACCTTTTTTCTTTCTCCCCCTCTGAACGTAGTAGGGAGGTATCCCAACCCTCTCATCTCATTCCCACTTTTATGAGCCTGACTGGTATGATAGGGAATTCAAAGATTGTCCATACAGAAACAGACTTCAGGAATCTTGTGGGAAACATTCATTCTGATAGCCACTCCCATGGCTCCCAGCCCCTTATCCTTACAACATTCAATCTTGGCCTTATAAGGCTCCTTGGGGGCACATACCCAGCTTGGATATCCTTTTTTTACTGTCCTTCCCCCCCCCGCCCCTGCAAGATGTAGGTTTATTCAAGAAGGTCAGTTCTAGCACCTCACAGCCATCGCCAGAAGAGATTGTCTCAGGGGGTCTTCAGCTGTATAAGAACATGTTATGAGTTAGGTTAGCTCTACCTAGCCATATTAGAGCTCAGGCATCCTGTTTTCTATTTGAAGAATGTTCCTGTTTCAAGTATCGGGGGTAGCCGTGTTAGTCTGTATCCACAAAAACAACAAGGAGTCCGGTGGCACCTTAAAGGCTAACAGATTTATTTGGGCATAAGCTTTCATGGGTAAAAAACCCACTTCTTCAGATGCATTACACTTCAGGCATCTGAAGAAGTGGGTTTTTTTACCTATGAATGCTTATGCCCAAATAAATCTGTTAGCCTTTAAGGTGCCACTGGACTCCTTGTTGTTCCTGTTTCAGAAATTTGTAGAGCTGCTGCATCGAGCTTGGTTCACTCACTTACAAGACACTATTCTTTAATAGAGGCTCCCAGTTCGTAAGGCTGTTTTTGGTAAGGGTGTCCTGCCTTTATTGTTTAAATAGGACTCCTAGTACCCACCTCCAAGCATACGGAGACAAGAGCTTGTTCGTCACCAAGAGTGGAATCCAAGTGATTCTGTCTTAAAGTGATTTTCCACATGAAGAGAGAACAGTAACTGGTTCTTCAAGATGTGTTGTCCGTATGGTTTCCACAGCCTGCCATCCTTCCCCTCTACTCTACAGAGTTCTAATACTTTAGCATTTTGTATTGGCAAAGGAACTGAGGAATGGTTGGGCCTGCTCTGCCCTTTGTGTGCTCAGATTGTGGGAATTCAAGAACATCTAGGGTACAGATGCAGCCCCAATGGACATGGCCAAAAGAATCCAGTTTCGTGTGCATAGGGCACATGTGTTGTCTACACTGATTCCACTCTTGGTACACATCTCTAACAACCACAGTTACTGCAAGGTAAGTAATAGTTCTTTTGCAGGTGATAGTCTGGGTAATTAACCCAAGAAAACTGACAGTTATAGATAGAAGGAAGGTATGGAAAGCATGTGTGGCAGGCATATTAGGATTTTGAGATTAATTTGGGCATTTGCACTCTGATAGACGACTGCTTGTATGGCTTCAGGTTTCCAGGAAGATTACTGAATGCTCACAAAAGATTCCTTAAATCTTTTATGGATTTGCAAGAACTTCATGGTAAAGCTTTCATGTATGAGAGGTTTCATCTTTGCTATTGCCTTGCAGTATTTTTGTTTATAGATGTAAACAACTATTCAATGAAATTGAAAGGCAAAACATTTAAAACTGATAAAAGAAAATATTTTTATGCAGTGCCTAAGTAACCTGTGAAATTGTTGCACCATATTACTAAGGCCAGGAGCTTAATAGGATTCAGAAGAGGATTTAAACATTTATAAGGATAATTTTTAGAAGGACTTAATCTCCATGTGCTACAGGACATAACCAGAGTACTGACTGACAAGGGTTAAGAAGAAATGTCTTCTATGGACACATTATTCCATTCCTTCTGAAGCTTCTGGTACTAGGCACTGTCATACAGGACTTAGAGGAGCCATTGGTTTGATCCAGTATGGCAGCTCTTATGTAGTCAGCAGCCCCATGATGCTTCATGTAATGTGGGGCCCCTGGGACCAGGTGTCCCAAGAAAGGCACCTTTGAAGCTGGGAGGAAGATATTAACAGGCTGGTTGGTAGTGATGCAGATTATTTTCTATTTACACTTTGCAGAGTTACTGTGAGTTCCTCTCAGATTTATTGTTGATGAGACTGGGGGCTGGTTATGTGTTTAAAATGGAGATGATTTTGTGTTAACTGACTTGTGAAATATATTTTAATTCTTTAAATAATTGTTAGGTGAGAACGTAACATATGAAAACACCAGGAGTTCTAAGGAACTTGTTCTCTATTTTTGCTTTTGACATGACTTTATTTTGTGAGCGGGGTGGGGTGGGGAAGAATAATACAGCTCACACTAATTTATAACTTCAAGGTTAGCCCTCTGTTACCTCTCCACAAGAAAGACTTTAGCTTTCTGCCCACATGTATACCAAACAAACTGCCATACGTCTCTTTATCTACCACTTCCTAAGAGACCAGGTAAAATTTAAAAAGCATGTGCTAGTATTTCACCTGGTAAATCAGATCTAATTCAGATTAGATTATGAAAAATGTGAATTTAGACAAATGGATTGTTGAATGTTAACTACCTGACAGTATCTTTGATAGAAAGGTGTTGAAAGCTATTTTACAAGTGTGTGTAGGAAAAATTAATGTAAAAATTTTCGTGAGGATTGGGCTGCTCTCTCATCCTGTCACTGCTAAAGTGTGACATGTTTCTCAGTGTGACTTAAGATTTCAGTCCTGAAATCAAAATATTTCCCTTTTTTGAGAGTCATGATACTTACTAACTTCATGAAAATGCATTCTCTTGTTACCGTCACTAGGTTAGATTGTGTTTTAAATTTTGCCTATATCAAATAGGATCTCTAACTACATTTTAAGCTTACAATTTATTTCTTATACTTTTCAACTGTCTAAACAGATCCTCTTGCCTTGTTCTAAACCACCTATTTGTCTTAACAGAACAAGTCTAGGCAAAGACTTCATGGGCACGCTAATGTGTGTTCTGAAATTCATACTGGAAGAGCACAATTTTTTTTTATTACACACTAATATAGAATTAAAAACAAGTAACAAAATCCAACTATAACAAGTTCTACTTTGGGAATTGCTAGCGCACATACCCAGACTTGAGTGGGGAACTGTGCATACAACATAGATCAAGAACTTCCAGATATAGTTGTTGAACCATACTTCTCTAAACTTGTACATAATAGAAATAGGAGATAATATGAAATATTCCTGCATCATGACTGGTTCTTGTGTATTTGCTATAATATATAATTTGGGTTCTAAGGAGATATGTAAACAGACTTAGTTTGTACTGGAAACGAATGGTTTTTCTCCCATAGAACATGATGGGATGTCTGGATACAATAATTTGATCCCCGACGTTCAAATAAACTTGTTTATAAAATATCTCCTGATGAAAACTCTTGTACAAAATAACATCCAGAATTAAATAAAATAATAAAAGTCAACATTCTAAAAAATGCCAGCAACAAATCGAGGGAATCTAATACAGGAAATGAAGTGTCAGTTTAGGGGAATAAATGTGTGACAGCAGTGGTCGTATCTTGTTTGTTTTAAGAACACTTTCACTGCAGATTTGACAAAATGCAAAGAAGGTACCAATGGAGATTTCTAAAGATAGCTACAGCACTCGACCCAAGGTTTAAGAATCTGAAGTACCTTCCAAAATCTGAGAGGGATGGGGTGTAAAGCATGCTTTCAGAAGTCTTAAAAGAGCAACATTCCGATGTGGAAACTACAGAACCCGAACCACCAAAAAAGAAAATCAATCTTCTGCTGGTGGCATCTGATTCAAATGATGAAAATGAACATGTGTTGGTCTGCACTGTTTTGGATTGTTGTTGAGCAGAGCCCATCATCAGCCTGGATGCATGTCCTCTGGAATGGTGGGCGAAGCATGAAGGGACATGAATCTTTAGTACATCTGGCACGTAAATATCTTGCAATGCCGACTACAACAGTGCCATGCGAATGCCTGTTCTCACTTTCAGGTGACATTGTAAATAGGAAGAGGGAAGAATTATCTCCTGTAACTGTAAACAAACTTGTTTCTCTTAGCGATTGGCTTAACAAGAAGTAGGACTGAGTGGACTTGTAGGCTCTAAAGTTTTACATTGTTTTGTTTTTGAGTGCAGTTATTTTTTGTACATAATTCTACATTTGTAAGTTCAACTTTAGTGATAATACAAGTACTGTAGTGCAATCTCTTTAAGTGAATTGAAAAACTATTTTTTATTTTTCCAGTGCAAATATTTATAATAAAAAAAAAATAAAGGGAACACTGTACACTTTGTATTCTGTGTTTGTAATTGAAATCAATATATTTGAAAATGTGGAAAACATCCAAAAATATTTATATAAATAGTATTCTATTATTATTTAACAGCGCGATTAATCGCGATTAACTTTTTTTAATCGCTTGACAGCCCTAATTATAACTTTACTAAAGAGAGAGAAGATCCTAGTTTCTTATATATTTTCTTTAGGCACTTAAATAGCAAACAATTTCCTCCTTTCCAAGATGAATAATTTGTTAGAATATGTATATATCTTATCACTCACTCTTGTCTCATAGAAATTCTCATAAATATATACATCTTTGCACTCATAGCTCTTCCTCTATATTTTAACTTTAAAAAAAGTAACTTTGGAATGGAGGTCATGTTTATGTTGGGAGTTCTAAGGGTGATAAAGCTTCTATTTATAGCTGGTATTTACCTGTTTCAATTAGACCTGCTCTGAGTAGGCTTAGGTGACATGGTGGTAAACCTCAGGATCTGTAAGAGGCTTTTTAGCAATGTTGGAAAAGCTAGTATGGGCAACTGGGGAACAGTTTTTTCCCTCCAAAAAATCCTTAGCGTGGATAAGGTATTAGAAGGATTTCAGTGGTCGTGTAGACTAAAGGCTTATCTACATAGTGGGGTTTTGCAGATTACCTTGGTGTGTGCTCTTGAAGAATAACTATTCCAAACAAATTGCATTCACGCAGCTCACTCTTGCCTACTACCCTCTGAATCAATGCATACACAAGGCACTAACTTGTTTCAAAATAAGCGCTTAGTGTTCTGGGCAGGAATCTCATGGTGCTTTATCCTGTTGCTGGGTTCTATGCATTATGGGGATTTTGTCATAGCACATTGTGGGATACCCACTGGAAATCTGGGATGTAGAGGTCATAGCAACAAATTGCTGAGATTCCTCTGAACGCATCCCATGATTCATCTATCTTGTGAGTTAGCAGCACTTTCTAACTGCTGTCAGCGAGCATGGAAGGAACACAGCTGCATCCCACAGTCCAGGCATTCATTAATACATAGATGCTGCTGCGCATGTATTTGGAATCATGCATCCAGGTGGCTTCGGCAACCAGCTGCCACACTGGCGAGTTGTTTTCAGCAGAGCAGGCAGAGGAGGATGAGATCAAACAGTTAATTGTGTATAAAGCTTTCCTTGAACATCTTCATTCCATTGAGTGCCATTTCTGGGTTTGAGAAACCAACTCTGGTGGTAAAGGATCATGATGCTGACCAGAAGTTGAGGCAGAATTTTGGGATGACAAAGAGCACTTTCCTAAAGATCTGCACAGAACGTAGTAGCATCATACCAGCGTGAGCTCTCTCCTCACTGTGGAGAAGAATGTGGCCATCACCATCTGGAAGCTTGTCACCTATGATTAGTTAGCTACCAACCAACAGCAATTTGGTGTTGGTAGATCAACTGTTGGGATTGTTGTCATGAAGGCATACACTGTTTGTTTTAACAAGGTGCTGATGGCATGAGTCCTTCATCTTGGCAGCACGCAGCAGGTTATTGATGGATTTGCACAGCGAGGGTTCCTGAAGTGTATTGGTGGAACATTGATGCGATCCACGTGCCTATTCTTTGTTTCCCTCTCTCCCTGACCAGGCCTCAGAGTTCATAAACAGAAAGGGGTACTTCTCCATGGTGCTCCAGGGCCTGGTTGATCACTGTGGCAGGTTCACCAATGTGGGATGATCTGGAAAGGTCCATGGTGTTAGGCTCTTTTGAAACTCACGCCTGTTTTGTTTAATGAAAAATGATGATTTTGGTCCCAGGACCGCTATGAACATTATAGGTGGTCTGATTCCTCTTGTCATTCTTGTAGACCCAGTTTACCCTCTGTTTCACTGGCTTATGCTGCCTTTTACTAGACACTTGGATAGGAGAAAGGACCTGTTCGACTATCCCTGAATAGTTGCAGAATGACAGTGGAAATGTGGTATTTTATGAAACTTTATTGAATGTTTGTCAAAATAACCTTTTATTGAATGTCAAGCAGTGCAAACAATAAAAACCAGCTATTGAACCAAAATTATTATTCATTATAGCATGACAGACGACAGTACAAACTGTATCCAACACTGAAGTGCAGTTGTGCAACACGTTACTAAGTACTGAGTACATGTATAAAAAAATAAATAGGGTATCTCCGTTAATTTATAATTTATCTCCTAGAACTGGAAGGGACCTTGAAAGGTCATCAAGTCCAGCCCCCTGCCTTCACTAGCAGGACCAAGTACTGATTTTGCCCCAGATCCCTAAGTGACCCCCTCAAGGATTGAACTCACAACCCTGGGTTTAGCAGGCCAATGCTCAAACCACTGAGCTATCCCTCCTCCCTATATCAGTGCTGTACTGGTCACAGGCCCGTGTAAATGTGATTTGTGCCTGACGTCTTTTCCTTGGAATGTGGAATAGTGTGGGAAGAACCTTTTGTTTGTTGTGGAGGTGGTGATGGATTCTAGAACTTGCTGTTTTCAGGATCCTGTGGTATAGGATATCTACAGAAATGTCTGTTGGAGCCTTGTGAAAGGTACTGCTGTTCCTGGAACATATTGTTCTCCATGGGCTGCAGGCCATTGCAGCGGCATGTTCTCAAGATGGTTTGTCTTTTGCACAAGCTCTGCATCGCTTGTCTCTGCATCACCTGTCTCTCTCTGCAAGGAGAACTTCCCTCCACTCCACTATTTATCCCTCTTTTGGGATGCTGCCAGGAGGTCCCCAAACATTTTGTCTTAGGTCTTCCTTTTCCTGCCTTGGAAATGAGTCCAGAGTTCTGCAACTGATAGTAGTCCTGTCTTTGGAGATTGGTGTCAGAGGCAGAAGTTGGGAGAGTTGAGAAACAGAACAAGTAGTTATTGTAGGTGATTCAAGTGTCCATGGCAACAATGATACACTCTCGTTCCTCAGTTTTGGAATACTATTTCAGTAGTTTTTTCCCAGCCTGGGTAGAGTTTGGAGATGGTAAGCAGTGTTTCACCTTATTTCCCCTTTCCATAGTAATTCAGTTTTAATCCTAGGAGGTTGGTGCAGTGGGTGACAGGAGTGGGAAGTGGGGCTTGTGGGGTTTGTGCCACTTATAGGCATGGGTGAGGGGTCTGAGGTGGCCGGCAGGATTTGGAGGCTTGCATGGGGTGGGGAAGGTTGAGAGTTCTTTGAAATTAACATAGCCTGTTAAATGAGGCACCAATTGCATTTTATCTTTATTTTTCTTGTAACCATTTCTGATTTTATGCCTCCTAAATTGTACTCAGTTAAAATCTCTCTTTGTAGTTAGTTAACTTATTTTGTTTTATATTATCCAGTGTGTTTGAATTGAAGTGTTTGGGAAACGCCATTTGGGGTAACAAGATGTGTCCTTATCAAGTCTATTAATAAAATGATGGGCTTTATATAAGTTAGTTATCCAGGAGAGGGCTGGGCAATACAGGACATATATTTCTGGGGGTAAATCTAGGACTGGGGATGTGCTGGGGCACCTTGCAATATACCTAAGGCTGGTAAGAGCCAGTGTGGCTGGATGGCTGCGGCACACACACACACAGACGTAGCTGGGAGCGACTTGCATGCTGGATGCTGTTTGTGAGTAGTCTAGTCTGGAGGCTACAGCAGCAAAGCAGTGTAAAGTGCATCTGAGGTTTGCGGTCAGGAGTGACACAGCTACTCATTGGTCTGGATTGTACCCTGGGTATGTCACAGCCCCACAAAGGGGATAGCCTGTCTTCACCCATAAATCAGACAGCTGTATTTGCAGCTATTCTGACTTGGAGATGAGAGAGAAATTATGAATGACAGTTAATACTACCCATAGATTTAGGGTACATCTTCACTACCCACCGTATTGGCGGGTAGCAATCGATTTATCCGGGATCGATATATTGCGTCTCGTTAAGACGCGATATATCGATCCCCGAACGTGCTCACCGTTGACTCCGGAACTCCACCAGAGTGAGCGGCAGTAGCGCAGTCGACGGGGGAGCCGCGGCCGTCGATCCCGCGCCGTGTGGACCCCAGGTAATTCGATCTTAGATACTTCGACTTCAGCTATGCTATTCGCGTAGCTGAAGTTGCGTATCTTAGATCGATTCCCCCTTCCCCCCTCCCCCAGTGTAGACCAGCCCCAATTCCTTGGAAGTCTAGGAAGCATAGGAAGAGGTATATGATTTTAAATATACTTAGGCTTGGTCTACACTGCAAAGTTAGGGTGATGTAAGCTGCCTGGCGTCAGCCTACTTGTACATGTACCTGCACTTAAATTGGCCTCCCACCAATGTAAGTGCACTGTCATAGCAGTGCAGTAACACCACCTCCCCCAGGGGCGTTTAGCCAAGGTCAATCTACAGAAGTTGACATAGTGCGAGTATAGACACTACGTTACTTACGTCAACCCCAACAGTCCGCTAGCAGCTGTCCGTCAGTGCCCAACACTAACTGCTCTGGTCGCAGTTGTCAGTTCCACTGCCCGAGAATCCCAAAGGCCAGAAGTCTTCCACCTCTCCCTTTTTAAAGTCCTGCGATTTTATTATTATTTTTTTTAATGCCTTTTCCTGATTGTCTGGCTTGCCGAGCACACCTAGCAGCTCTCCGTTGTTATGTGCTACTGATCATGCCAGCTATCTGCTCCAGATGCACTGCGGGTTGGAGTAGACAGGAAATATTGGATAATCTGGACCAGGAGAAGAGGCTCGTGCAAGCACAGCTATGGACCAGCTGTAGAAAAGGGACATATAAGAGCAGATTTAATGGGGGATGCAGGAGAAAGGGTACAACAGTGACAGGCAGCAGTGCCACATGAAAATGAAGGAACTGCATCAGGCATACCAGAAGGCCAGAGAGGCCAACAGTCAATCTGGTGCTGAGCCACAGACCTGCTGCTTTTATAAAGAGCCACATGCCATACTTGCGGAGACTCCACTACCACCCCACAGACCACCATGTATAGCTCCAAAGAGCTTGAGTCACAGGCCCCTGGCATGAACAGCGAGGAGGAGGATGGGGGATATGCGACCAGCACCTGTTTGAGGCTGCACTGCAGTCCTGGCAGTCAAGCACGGGCGAGCCTGGTGCAGGGAAAGGAACCTCGGGTAAGTGTGCAACTGTATTTCCTATTACAATGATGTATTGATGGCGCCCACAGTTTAACAGGACACAGCTATCGACTTTTCATTAATTTACTCATATTAGAAGAGATAGTGGTACAACGAAGAGAGGTAGAGTTATCTGCTTTTCATTCCTCTGTAGAGTTAAGCAAGGGGGACACATGGAGCAGTTTGTTTTTATAAACAGGGATGTCCCTGGAATCCTCCTGAGAGATCTCGGTGAAACTTCCATGGATGTACTCTGCAGTTCTCTCCCAAAGGTTTCTAGGGATGGCAGCCTTATTTCTTCCTCCACAGTAGGACACTTTCCCACGCCAGTCAGTAATGACTTGGGCAGGCACCATTGGAGTACACAGGCTAACAACATACGGTCCCAGCGGCTTTGGGACTCCAGCAGCAGCTGTGCTCTGTATACCTTTGTTACTTCAGGAGTGAGATATCAGCTAAATCACCACTGCCTGTGAAAAATGGTGCCAGTATTCAGTGCCATTGCCTATATTCATAGTTTCATGCAACCTAACTATTCCCTCCTCATTTCCTTCCCCCTGGCGGGCCATACGCACCGTGATTGCTGTGAGTGGCACCATGCACAAGCACTCCGAAGCAGAAATGTCAATAAGCATGTCTTGTTTAAAACTTTAGAGAAGCAAGGGAAGGGAATTCTGAATCTTAACTTTCACTTTCCATTGTGACTGTATTGACAATAGTACCTCTGTTTTATCTACAGCTGCTCTGTTGTGACATCGAGGGGTTTCCTCCTCCACACCTGCAGAACTCCAGAGCCAGATAGAGAGGAGACAGAGGACATGGTTCATGAGATCCTGCAAGCCAGTGCTGCATCAGATTGTGAGCAAAGGGCCTGAAGGGTGAACATTGCAGACATCCTGGAGAAAGACTAGGAGCTCCAACAGGAAAAAGGAGAGGGAGATGCATCAGGACATAATGGGGCTTCTCCAGCAACAAACAGATGCTGCAGACTCTTGTAGACCTACAGGTTCAACAGTCCAAGGCTTGCCTCCTTTTGTAGTCCACTGAGAACTCCATTGCAACACCTCTTTAAACATTCCACATGGCATCAGGGGCTGCATCCCTAACCCTACCACTCCATCCTGGGGCAACGTTAAGAACAACCACAGCTTCACATACTCTGACCTGTGAAAGCCATGGTTTGGTATATGGATAGCTAAAATGGACCTGAGTGTGCTTTCCCTTTAAGTTCTGTTACATTAATATATTAAATTTTTAATGTATTTACTTTTAAATTGCACAGGCTTTTTGTTTGTTTTTTTTGCACTGGTTTTGTTACTGAATAAATTTCTATTATGTGGAAAAGAATTCATCATTAGTAGTTCACAACATATACTGCAGAGTTCCTAGCAGTTCAGAAAGCACCCACTCACTTGTTACCGGATAGTGTGACACAACACATTAGGTCAGTGATAGTGTAATAATCACAAAAGGACAGCAACCACTGCAAAATTAATAGGTGCATTGGCAGTGATCTATATCTGTACACGAAGTACCAAACAATTCCTAAGAGGCCCCAAAATAGCAGGGCCAGGTAGATCACAGTACAATGCAATACTGTGGATCACTGGTTAAGTACTTTTTCAAAGCCTCCCTGAGCCATATAGCTCTGCAGTGAGCTCTTCTAATCACCTTTATGTCTGGCTGTTCACTCAGCAGACAGCAGGCATCTTTTCCCCATTTGTTTCACAGATGTTATTCAGGACACAGCGGGCAGCTATAACCATTGGGATTTTTTTTCACTGAGATCCAATCTTGTGAGTAAATAATGCCAGTGTCCCTTCAGTCTACCAAAAGCACATTCAGCTGTCATTCTGCACCTGCTGAGCCAGTGGTTGAATCTTTCCTTGGTGCTGTTGAAATGGCCAGCATATGGTTTCCTGAACTGAGAGATTAAGCAGTAGACTGGGTCCCCTAGGATCACTATTGGCATGTCAACATCACCAATGTTAATATGCCAGTTGAGAAAAAAAGTCCTTGTTTGTAGGTTTCTGAACTGTCCTTTGTTCTTCAAGATGCATGTGTCATGCACCTTCTTGACTGGCTAATGTTGATGTCGGTGAAGTGTACCTGGTGCTCCACCAACACTTGCAATATCATAGAAAAGTAGCCTTTTCTCTTGTACTCTGTGGCAAGATGGTCTGATGCCAAAATAGGGATATGCATACTGTCTATTGCTCCACTACAGTTTGGGAATCCCATTGCTGCAAATCCATCCACTATGACCTGCACATTGCCTAGAGCAGTGGTTCTCAAACTTTTGTACTGGTGACCCCTTTCACATAGCAAGCCTCTGAGTGCGACCCCCCCTTAAATATATATAAAAGAGTTTTTAATTTATAACACCATTATAAATGCTAGAGGCAAAGCGGGGTTTCGGATGGAGGTTGACAGCTCGCGACCCCCCCCCCCATGTAATAACCTCGTGACCCCCTGAGGGGTCCTGACCCCCAGTTTGAGAACGCCTGGCCTAGAGTAACAGTCGTAATAGCCTGCACACAGAACTACCCCCACAATGGATTTTCAAGCTCCAAAATTTTTTCCTGCTGACCGCTAGCAATCTGACCTTGCAAGTTTCCACAATGTGATTACCACTTGCTTCTTCACTGTCAAAGCAGCTTTCATTTTGGTGTCCCTGAGCTGGAGGGCTGGGGCAAGCTTGGCACACAGATCCAGGAATGTGACCTTGTTCATCAACCCAAACCCAACCCATTACAGTGCAATCCCACCAGTCAGTTTTCATTTCTTAGGCTCAGAGGTGACACTCCACTATCTGCAGCTGCTCTATGAATGCTACCAACAGCCTCGAATTGGTTCTCACTATGTTGCACAGCAATCTGTCCTCCAAGAAATCATGGTGTTCCATGCTGATTTTGGTTTTTAAGATGTCTCTGCAAATACTGGAGGATCATGCGTCTTGTGCTTGCAATGCTTATGACAATATTTCAGAGCTGTGCAGTCTCCATGCTTCTGTCAGATGGCGGACAGCAAAGGCGGCCAGGCAGGTTCGTGGGATTTTTTTAAGAAAGGCACGAAAATTATGGGATATAGATAATATAATGGAATTGAGACAGTTGCATGCTGGGATGCTGACCCCTTATTCCCAGTCACCGCTGCACAACTTTTTTCTGTCCCACTGTGCTTTGCCAAAACTTCTCAAAAGAAAGTGCATTGGGCAGCAGTGGGTTGCAGACTGGGTTACCTACCCATTGTGCTTGGCACTGTATATTGACACACTCACTCCTAGTGAGTACATGCAGTGCCAGGGCGAGGAGCCAAGTATGCACGCGCACAAGCGATACACTAACTGCAGTGGCTTTATGCCGATGTAACTTGCGGTGGCAAAAGTTTGTAGTATAGACATGCCCTGATATTTAAGTAATTTCCATTCCCTGTTTTAGAAACTTGTACTTTGTTAGGGCCTGCCCACAAAATGTGGATTCCATTATGACAAGTATAGGGACTTAATATAAGGAGTAGAGGTTTTGTTTATTTCAAATCATAAATGTAGTGTTCCAAGATAGGCAGATAAGGTTTATTGAAATATGCTGTACCAGTGATCACATTTTATTAATAGTTGTTTCTTTTGTTTAATATTAAATGGTAGTAATTATTCTAAGGTCAAAGAATTGACATAAATTGGTAATTGACTTGGTGAAAACTGATCCTTGGAAATGAGTTAGTCTTAACAATTAACATTAAGAATGAGTTATTTTTTCTGGGTATTAAACTCAAGGGTGAGTCAATATAACTAGTGTTATGATGTGCCTATAGGTTTCCTTTTTTTAAAATTGCACTTTATCTCCAGTGTGAAACTGCAAGAAGAATTGGATGCATCTTCCATATAGACACACAATGGAGGCTTTGATTTGGGACATTAGTGGTTCAGAAATATTATTCCTACGTATTGAAACTCTAACTGTTCTTACTCTTTAAGGGCTAGTCTACACAGGAAAGGTTTACTAATTATTGTAGTATAGGTACATCAATTATAATTCTTTTTCGAGTGTCCTCTGCATATTCCCACTCATGGAATGCACTGACCTTGTCAGCGCAGACAGTGGAACCTAACCTTCTCATAGCAGTGCCTGTTAGAGCCATTCATGCATCCTTCCTACCTCTCCTCTCTGCATTCCTGAACATTCTGAGGGCAAGGCTATGAAAGGGGATGTGGTGCCCTCTGCTTGCTGTCTCAGTTCCTTCCAGCCACACCGGCAGAAAGATCTGGAGAGGTTCACATCTATCCAATCAGGATTCTTCTCTCAAAGAATTTAGTGGTTTACTTTAGTGTAGTTTTTAGTGTCACTTTAGTGAAAAGGTTAGTTGGTTAAGGAAAAGGTGTTTTTTTATTATGATGATGATTGATAGATAGTAGTTAATTTCAGTTCTGACTACTGGTTCCATGTCAGATCTGAAAGTTCAGACTTGCTTTTGAAAGGCGCACCTCTTGTCTTGCAGTCTTTCTGGTGTTGTATGCCCACACAAAACACCTTGAGGAGGGTCACTCTCCTTCAAGATGCTCTGTCTATAGTACACTTACTCTGAGGGTATGCAAGGAATGCGACAACAGGCTGTAAGTCTTACTGTGTCATGAATCTCTGGTTGCAGAGCCTCTTGGACCCGACACATCCAAGGGATCCGTATTCACAACGAAAAGGCCTGTGTCTGCTCCTTACACCTCTGGCATTAAGAACAACGCTATGTAGAAGGTTTCAATCACTGCTCAAAGATCAAGATCCAGCACCTCAGTGCAATCAGTTTCCCCCAAATCATTGGACTGACCTTAAAGGCACTCGGACTTAGTCTGTTTCAGCTTGTGAGATGAAAGCCAAACCACGGGAGAAACCCTCGGATCTTTCTACTTCAGTTCCAAGATATGCAAGACAAGAAGGCTTCTGTTAGCAAGGACAAATTGAGAGAATCCTCAGATCGATTGCATCTAGACTGGATAACATCAGATCCTAAATCAAAGTCTAAGATGCTGGTTGAAGGTATATCCCTGCCTAAAAGTCATCCCCCAGTTCTGAAGACTGCATTGGATCCAAAGATTGTTGGAGCAGGAAGTAGTTTCTTCATCTCCTATTCACTCTTTACCAACATTTACTATGGTAGTGCAGGTACACCATACAGATCGGCAATTCCATAAGTTACCAGAACCTGAAGAGACAAGCTTTTTCTTCTGAGTGGGATAAAATGAAGGTTACTGCTAGTTATCCTCCTCAAATGTCCTCCTCCTCACAGCCAGAGAAGAGGTGAGAAAAGTTGTCTCAAATATCCCCCAGACACTCCATTTTACACATGCCAGGTCTTGTAGGGTATGTCTATGCTGCAATAAAACATCTGTGACTGGCCTGTGTCAGCTGACTTGGGCTGCAGGGCTCATGCTGCAGGACTATAAAATTGTAGTGTAGATATTTGGGCTGGCGTCTGGGCTCGTGGACCTTCTCCCCTTGCGGGGTCTCAAAGATCGGGCTCAAGCTCCACTATCTGTGCTGCAATTTTATAGCCCTGCAGCCTGTACCCCGAGAGTCTGAGTCAGCTGAGCTGGGCCAGGTGCAGGTGTTTTATTGCAGGGTAGACATACCTGTATTGTCTTCAATAATTTGTAGTTTAGACTTGCAGTCAGAGGAAGAATTGGATGTGTTCGACATACCAGCATACCTCCTGGGTTCCATTCTCATCAGAAGGAATACACCGGTCAATATGGTGCCTATGTATCATCACACCCTCCCAGATATGATGTGGAGCATGAATTTGTTTACTGGCATGAATGACAGATAGTGTTCTGTGCTTGATAGCCTTTGTCTAAGCATTATAGAAATCTTTTGTGTTCTCATTGACTTAGGTATCTCTCCCACTAGAGATCAGGAAAAGTCTCTCTCCTTGGATCTGAGAGTCCTGGATCTGTCAACTTTACCTGCTTTCATGGAGCATTTCCTCTGCTATAGTTCCTGCTCCTGTCAGATGAGCAGCATATGGCTCGTTTGGAACATTAAGTGGAAGGGGTTGCTTCCTCTTCTGAAGATGTTTTCTGTGAACTTGTGGACAGAATGGCAGAGACACTGAAATTCCCATCTGTTACAATGGAAGAAATATCCCAGCCTGTTTGACATCCTGAGTCCTCCATCAAAAAATTGCCTTTCCAATATTAGATGGACTATGGCAACCTGAAAAGGCAGCGCTCACTCACGATAGCTCGCCCGTGCTCTCTCTCTTGCACACACGTGCACACCCCCATATAGGTCACTATCTCTTCAGAGACATTATTTAGATGGATTAGACAGTGCATAGAGGAGAGCTTTAGGTTAACATCCATTCAACTCCCTGTTGGGATTAAGTCACAGTCTGCCAGAGCAATGTCTACTTCCATAATGTGGTATGTAGGATATGTCTGCACTATAAGCACTACAGCTGCAGCTATGCTGTAGTTGCACTGTAGCATAGACACTACAGTGATAGAAGGGATGTTTCCATCACTGTAGTAAATCCATCCCCTTGAGGCAGTAGCTAGGTCAGTGGAAGAATTGTTTTGTCTACTTCGCTGTACCCACAGTGGAGGTTAGGTTGACCTAACTACGTCAGATGGGGTGAAATTTTTCACAGCCCTGAGTGATGTATCTAAGTCGACCTAACATTTAGGAGTAGACCAGTTTCAGATATGTTCTAATTGCAGAGATCTGTAAGGCTATTACTTGGACCTCTATACATACCTTTACAAAACAATACTCCTTTGACCTAGTATAGACAAGCCCTAAAAAGACTTGAATCCTTGTCTTTGTCCCGCACTCAAGCAATTTTTAAAAAGTTTTTAAAAAAAGAAAAAATCCCAGCAACAACAAATCCCCCTCACCCCCCCCCCCCCGCTTTTTTGGTGTAACTTGATTATCTAAATCAGTCCTTGTTAATATCTAATGTCTTGTCCTGTCTTCCTCTTGCAGGCAGGCAGAAGTCCTGAAGGCTGACATGACAGGTAATTGTCTTTTATTTCACCATTAGTGCAGTTACTAAAATTGTGTTTGAGTCCTATTTTTCTTTGTGCTGTAGTGACACAAAATGCTTACCAGGCTCCTAATAGGAGTGAGACGATGGGCATAAAAGAAGCAGGCGGTAAAATTTCATTTTAACTTTGGACATTGAGACCTAACTGATATCCTGAGTTCAAACAGTTACTTATAAACATGATCTAGTGAGTAGCTGGGATTTCCAAGAACTCTGGAGTGTGCAGGTTGTGTCCTGTTAAGGGTCTATTCTTCCCATGTGGATAAATGGAGAATGCTTTACGAGTGGCTATACTCCCTGCTGTAAATGGAAAATGAAAATCTGAAACTTAAATAGTTAAAACTCACATGCAGTGCCTTAAAACACTTATGGAGAGACAAGTCCTTTTCTCTCCCAGCTGGTGACGTAGGATGAGTCCTATCTTCCACCTGGGAGGAGAGAACAGGACTGGACCTAGCTCATATGTCTTGGGTAATGACTGATCTGATACTTATTTAAAAATTAATAGCAGATGTTCTCAGTAATAGAAAAGATGTGTCTCTGGTTTCTAGCACCAAAGATGCTGGAACTGCCGAGTCCAACACTAACTTGCGGATCCCCCAAATGCAGCCTGTGAAGTCCTAAAATGCTGCTTTGCAGCATCTATCTTCTGGCTTTTACGAGATAGCCTGTTTTTATTGCTGGTGAATTTATATAAGTGGTAACTTAGTCTTTTTCAGAACTGCAATAAATATTATGTTGATGTGCTTTTGGTAAAATAGTTTGCATATGAAATTCATGTGCAATCCTCTGGTTTCTAGCAGCTTGTCATTTTGGCCCTTTGTTGCAAAGCCTGCAAATCTCTTTCTGGTATTCATTAGTGTTCCTAGTTTTTGTTTTTTGATGAAGCTGTAATTGAAGGGAGGTGTGGCATGGCATTGGGTGTGGCATGAACATGATGTTTTCTTTCCTGGGGCAGGAATGGGAAAAATCAGTTGAAATGATGCTGTTCTATATACTGGGACGTGGTAAATCTGCTTTTTTTTTTTTTTTTGATGCTCAGATTCGAAGCTGGGTCCAGCTGAAGTCTGGACATCCAGACAGGCTCTACAGGACTTATACCAGAAAATGCTAGTAACTGATCTGGAGTATGCTTTAGACAAGAAAGTGGAACAGGACCTGTAAGTATTCTAATCACAGATATTCACATGTGTTTGTGTACTAGAGCAGGATCCTTCCAAAACGTATGGAAGAATGGGTACAACCTATAAAATGGGCTCAATTTTTCTGTAAGTGGAAGCTTGAATAAATACATTTTGAATAATCTTACACTGAATTTAAAGAACTAGGAGGAATATATGGGAATGGGGACTGAAAGGATGTTTACAATTCCTGCCCTTAAGGACTTTGGGGAAAACCCTGCTGTGCATCAGAAAATCTCTAATGGATTTATACTCACAAAAAAGGACTTGTAAATAATAGTTCATTGTTTAGGCATGTGCAGCATACACAGTGAGTGAGATGCAGGATTTATGGAACTGATTAATGTTGGAGAGAGGTGTGTCACTTGTTACATAGAGACTTCCCAATATGTAATTCCTAGTGAAATCCCTGCAGCATTCCCAAAAAGTTGTTTGAGAATTCTAATCAATGGACTTGCCTTTTTAGTCAACCAGGTAAATAGGGAAAAACAGACTATGTCCAAGAGGAGCTGCTCTGCCACATAATCTTTGTCGTGGAAAAGACTTTGGGTACTCAGCCTTAGCAATTATAGTGTAGCTCCCACTGAGGTCAGGGGATGGGATCTAGCTCCACTTGAGAGCCATGTGGGTGAGACACAGCTCAGAACAATAGACTCAAAAACAAAAGACTCAATCACACTTGCTTTACCCATTAATGTCAACTCTTAACTTACAAATGAGCAAGTGCCACCCTGCCTTACAGCTGAAGCACAGAAGTAGAGTACTGTGTGTTAGTAAAACAAGCTGGAAGTATCCCTGTGATCAGTATGAGAAGAGGGTGGTGCAATCATCACTGATGAAGATCCTCTTATGGGGTGAGGACTAGTGGTGTTGAGCCCCCCTCAGTTGTGTGAGGTTGAAGGGAGGAGGGAAGAGAGGCATTTGCCTTTCTGTTACCATCAAGGAAAGATGGATCAGAAGAGCAGGAAATCTTCCCTAACACTGCCATTCTGAGCATTCAGGAAGCTGGTGATGGAGGAGCTCCAAATGTTCATTCATACTAATTTAGGGACAAAGACTCTCTATGCCAGAGATTGGGGAGAGATCATCTAGGGATAGTGCTCTAGTGGGACATTCAGTATGACTTCCTCAGAGCCAGGTGAGGATCTTGCTGGATTGTCCCCCGACTTCTACCCCTGGATCTTATTTGAGGAACAGGAGCATCTTTTTGTACCAGCCTTGGTTAATAGTCTGCATTTCTTCCAGTCCCTGGCTGAGAGTCTGAAAGAGCATGATGTTAAAGCTGCTGGATGTTCAGACGTTTCGGCCTGACATCAGTTCCTGAACAGTTTTCTCTAATCCTGTCCGTGAGACTGATGGTCAAAGCTTTATGACTAATAGTGCTTGACCTGCTGGTTAGTGCTGGCAGCAAATAAATAATTGTTAATGCTGAAATAATCTATTTGTTTTTTGGAGATTTGGGGGGGGAACTTGCAGTTCTTCCCTGTTAGACTTTAGATTTCCATTGCATGTTCTGTTCCATTTTAAAGGGGAGCAGTTAAGGCACTAGAATAAGTGGAGAGCTTTGATGGAGCTAACGCTAGGTGCCTTATAATTGTAACAAACAGTTTTTTCCCATTCTCAGTGAGCTCAGTGTCTGCCCAGTGAGTCACTGCTGTAGCCAACAGAATTGTGTTTTATTCTCAGCTGGAATCATGCTTTTAAGAATCAGATCACGACACTTCAGGGGCAGGCAAAAAACCGAGCAAACCCGAATCGGAGTGAAGTTCAGGCAAACCTTTCTCTGTTCCTAGAGGCAGCTAGCGGTTTCTACACACAGGTGAGTTCTGAAACACTGGTCTCTGTACAAATGCACAACCTTGGAGCAAGAGATTTTTTACACTTTTGCCCTGATAGTGAATGTATGCAGCTCCTCTGCTTAGCTTGCACTGTTTATTTGCCAAATCTAGTATGCTCTCTCCAGCAATTGCTTATGCTTAAGGCAGACAAGCTCCCATAATGCACTTGACCAGTTGTTTAATATTGTACATGGAGAAGGAAGAGCATGAGGTATTCATTCCTGATTCCTGCAACAGTCTGAGTCTAAAAATGGTAAAATATTTATTATAGGTGAGGCTGGTAGACCAGCTTCTTACTGAGGTTTCCTTATGCTTCTCATTATAAGACCCTGTATTCCATTCCAGGTTTTTTTTTTTTTTGTTTTTTTTTTAACTTTACCAAACTTTAACTGCTTGGGCTGAAATTTTCAATGCTGGGTGACTGCCTTGTCTCTCCTCCACCCCCACTCCCACCCCTTTTTTTTTTTTTTTTTTTAATTTCAGCCAGAACTATTCAGCTGTTTCTGATTGAGATTAGGGAAAAATACACTGGTTTTCAATGTCAAAAAAATAATCTGAGAACCTTTTCTTTGGAAAGCATTAGTGTCCTCATGCTTTTGAGCAGGGACTTGAAATTTGGTAGGGGGTGGCCTTTGTGTCAGGGATGTGCCTTTTGCCAACCCCCTGAAAATCTGCCCATAGTTAGCCAAGTTATGAGTAAAGCTACGATTTAGTCACGTGTATTTTTAGTAAAAGTCATGGACACGTCACAGGCAATAAACAAAAATTCACAGCCATGACCTGTCCATGACTTTTACTAAAAATAGCCTGAATAAATCTTGGGGGGGGCAGCGCGGGCTGCTGTGGGGGAGGTGTCCAGGGTCAGCGGCATCCGCTGCCGGGGCCCGTCGGCCAGGGGACTGCTGCTAGGGGTCGCCTGACCAGCCGCTGCTCCGGCCAGCCGCCCCAGGGGCCGCCCGAGCAGAAGCTGGTGTGGCTGGCCCCAGAGTCAGCTGCTTGGACCGCCCTAGGGTCAGCCACACCGGTCGCTGCAGAAGTCACGGAGGTCGCGGAAAGTCATGAAATCTGTGACTTCCACGACCTCCATGACATACACTGAGCCCTAGTTATGAGCCTTTGATAAATTGCAGTTTGCATTTGCTAGTGTTTAACAGCTGAAATCTCCAAAGATTTTATGTACACGAGGCATGCTTGAGCCTCTGACAGCGCGTATTATTGACTAGATTGTGCATGCACCATCCCCATAGAGTAAACTGAGCATGCTTCAGTTTAGGGTTATGGGGGCTCAAAAGGACTTTCACTGTAATGACTGCTCCCAGCTACTCTGGGTCAGGATAGAACTGGGCACTGGAATAAAGAACAGGGAACCTGTTTCTCAGCTACACTCAATAACCCCCTCTGCTGGCACCCATACAGCATGAAGGAGGAAGTCATCTGATTCAATTACAGAAGGGACAAAATGGACCGAGGTTGTTGTGGGGAAGGGCTGAAGGAGTAGAATGGGACAAGGTGCCTGGGAGCAGAAACTGGGACTGGAGGCTGGCAGGGGCATGGAGACTAGGACTGGGAATCAGTGGGATGGGGCGAAGGAGGAGAGGAGACAGATCTGAGAAGGAACAGGGTCATGAGGAAGAAGTGGAACTGGTTGGGCAAAAGGAGCCAGGTGAGGGGAGGATGCTGAGATTAGGTGAAAAGTCTAGGGAAGAAGAATGGGACTGGGAGCTAGCAGGGATGGGGAACGTGAGTGGAGCTAGTGAGGATGGGGAACATGAGCAGGCAATTAGAAGGCAGGGGAAGAAACCAGCAATTTGGGGGAAGGAACTGGGAATGATTGGGCAAGGAGACTGGGAAAGGGAAGAGATTAGTTGGGGAAGGCAATCATTTACTGGACAAAGAGACTGGGATTAGAAGCCTGAAGAGTGGAGACTGGGACTGACTAGGTTAGGAGAATGGGACAGTGATGGGGCCAATGGTGGGGTAGAGACAGAACTAGGACAGGGGTAGGTTTTAGGGGACAGGGCAGAAGGTGTGAAGCTTTGGGGGGAAGGGGCAGAAGAGACTATGCCCATTAGAATACACTCCCCTCCAGAGCTTACAATGGAATCCAAAGTCCCTGAGTCTCACCATTCCCCTGCTGCCAGCAGATACCTGTGAAACCCACTGGCAAATGTCCCATCCCCCTCTAGTGCTGGTCCAAATAGAGGCTAACCTGCTACTGTTACTAATTACTCTCTCCATTCTAATGACAGAGGTCTATGCAGTAGAGCTAAAGGTTCTAATCCTGTTAATGACTCATGTGCATGTCAATGTGATGCCATACAATGGATTTTTTTGTTTGCTTTTTTTAAAAAAACAAAGGAAATAATAATTAATGAGCAGATATTCAATATTTTGCTGTCTCCTTGTTCAGTGTGTGGCCCCAGGCCTTCTTTACTGCTCACTGTTCAAACCCTGCTCTGTAGACAGAATCATTAATTTCCTCATAGGTTTTTCTGTGGTGCTCATCACTATAGTATCTGAGAGTTTTTCACAATGAATTTACTTTCAGCAAAGAAACAGAGTAAAGTCAAAAGTGTTCACTAACTGGCTGTCCAATTTGAGACACCTAGAACCTGATTTTTAGAGTTTTTAGCATCATAGAGGACTTCATATGTTCAAAGCACAGCTCCCATTGATTTCAGTTGCAGCTGTGAGTGCTCAGTACTTCTGCAAATCAGACCAAGAGTCTAAAATCAAGCATCCATAAAATGAGAAACACACAATTAGTTGACCACCTTTTGAAAAGCATGGTTTAAGTGACGTGACCAGCATCATGGAGGAACTCTGGCAGAAGAAGGGATTGAATCCAGTTCTCCAGAGCAACTTTCAGCTGTCTTATCCCTGAGACCATCCTTTCCTTTCCTGCAATCCACTACATACCTTCTAGGTCCTGTAACAAATAAGGGAGGGCTCCTACAGATGAGTCTCCTTCACTACACAAGGTGCTTGAGTTTGTAACCTTAATATTCCTCTAACATAGTTTTTTGGCATGTAATCTTAATAAACACAGCTACTACTGTTATTGGTCCCATAATTATCCCTCAGCAATCTTTTGACTTTTGAAGGAACCCCAGTTGGGGAGATGTTTCTGTGCGGATCAGCTGAATCCTCATAGATAAGGCTGTACCAAATTCATGGTCCATTTTCATCAATTTCATGGTCATAGGAATTTTAAAATAGTAAATTTCATGATTTCAGCTATTTAAATCTGAAATTTCAAGGTGTGTGTGTGTGGGGGGGGACGGGGGTCACAAGATTATTGTAGGGGGGTTGCGGTACTGCTACTCTTACTTCTGTGCTGCTGCTGGTGGCGGTGCTGCATTCAGAACTGGGCAGCTGGAGAGCGGCGGCTGCTGGTCAGGAGCCCAGTTCTGAAGGCAGAGCTGCTACCAGCAGCAGCGCAGAATTAAGGATGGCGTGGTATGGTATTGCCACTCTTACTTCTGTGCTGCTGCCTGCAGAGTTGGGCTCTCAGTCAGCAACTGCCATTCTCCGGCTGCCCAGCTCTGAAGGCAGCAGCACAGAAGTAAGAGTGGCATGGTATGGCATTGCTACCCTTACTCCTGCACTGCTGCTGGCAGGGCACTGCCTTTAGAGCTGAGCGCCCAGCCAACAGGCACCGCTCTCCGGCCACCCAGCTCTGAAGGCAGCGCTGAAGTAAAGGATGGCAATACCTTGCGTCTCCCCCCCTTAAAAATAACCGTGCAACCCCCCCGAAACTCCTTTTTGGGTCAGGACCCCCAATTTGATAGATTTCACGGGGGAGACCAGCATTTATGTAGTATAGGGTAACAACATACAAAAGACCAGATTTCATGGTCCATGATGCGTTTTTCATGGCCGTGAATTTGGTAGGGCTGTACTCATTGGGCTGTTTAAAAACTATTATAAAACTGATGACTTTACATAGGTCATTCTGTTTAAAAAGTTGAAATTAAAATAATACTGTGGTGGAGATTTGACAACAGTAAAAGGGTTATGATTAATATTAAGGACACTCAACTCCCTTACACTCCTGATAATCCCAAACCTAGATATTTTCATTTTATGCCTTTCCATTCCATGCAGAACGTAGGGCCTTCACCAGAGCCTTCCATCTTTGCCAGTCTCCTGCAGCAGTCTTCGCTTCTTTCCATGTCATTTTGATAGCTTTCAGTTCTGCTTCTGTGGTGTGTTTCCATGTTATCCTTGGTCTAGGTTGCCACCTCTTGCCCTGAGGGTTCCTGTCCAATGCCTGCCTGTCATGATATTTTGGGTCTTTCCATGTGTAGCCTAGCCATTTCCATTTTTGTTCCATAATATCCTGTTCTATTGGCTTCTGTTTCATTATTCTCCAGAGTTTTTCACCTTTTTGTTTTGGCCATCTGAGACTGAGGATTTGTCTAAGGCAGTTTTTCATGAAAATTTGTAATTTAGATTCCAAGTTTTTAGCACCATATAGTAAGACCAACTTTACAGTGATGTTAAATATTCAAAGTTTAGTTTGAAGGACAAAATTTCTGTTTCTCCAGATTGGCTTTAGAGTTACAAAAGCATGGCTGGCGTTTGCTATTCTGGTTTTAATGTCTCTGTTCCACCTGTTGTACTTACAATGCTGCCAAGATATGTGACATGTCAGTCCTAGAAAGTATTATTGATGTTTCTTGTGTTGATTCTCATAATTTTAGTTTTCTTGGTGTTTGTCAACCCTACTAATTGTGCATAAATCTGGAGATCATTTGTGGTGGCTTACATGTCTCTGAGGGCATGGGATAGCAAGCTGATATCATCTGCAAAGTCAAGGTGCTCTAACTTTTATGTGAAAGTCCATTGTATGACCCTTGGTTATTCTGTGGTCTCTCTCATTACTAGTCCACTACTAGTAAAAAGATCATAAGACATCGTTTGTCTGATGCCTATAGGAACCACAACCCAGAATATCCAAAATATAGCAGCTTCATTTGCTGCATGAGGTCTGCTTAAATTCTGAATATGAGCAAAGCTAACATGGTTTTTCCTGCCCAACCGCATGAAGCATTATAACTTTAATTCAGATTCTAGGAAGAGGAGTCCTTGTTCAGACAGTACTGTAGAACATGTGAGTTATGATGGGTGAAGCAGAGAAGACTCTCCTGTCTCCTGGAGTTCTCTCTTTGGGATATCACTTATATTAATTGGCCAACTTCTGATAGTCTGAGGATTCTCATTGAGGCCTTACTTGTTTTTACACCTTTTGTTTTTTGGAAGTATCTTTCCTCCCTGAAGTATGTTAACAACATAAAAGTAACATGAACTTTGTGGCATAGGCTCTCTTTCTTGCTCTGCTAATTGCAGTGCTAATTGATCGGCTTTTCATTTGGATACCTCACTCAAGCTACTTATGCTCAGGCGTGAAACTGCTGTGCAGATGGCATCTTTGAGAATGAATACCTATCACACTGTATATTGGAAGATCACCTCAGAGGTTTCTCTCCTCTTCATCAGTTGGAGATGTTCTTCTTTTAAGGGATTCTTTATCTTGCTTTTGTCCATATAAGAAGACTTTTCTTACTGTCTGAGCAAAAAGTACATTTTAAAGTGTAACTATAATGTGCATGAAGCAAGAACTCCACATTTACCAAATGACTAAAGGTTCAAGTAGGCAGGGGTTGAGTTTTATGGGCAGAGCTTGAAAAAGTACTGCTAGGTTTTTTTCATCCACTTTGTTCCAGTTGAGAAGGATGAAATCCTCAATCTTGAGAAGCTGCTTTGTGGGACTTGACTCTTCAAGGAGCACATAAAACCTAAATGCTTGATGCCATATGTATTTTCTGTGCTGCTGTTTTCTGTATTGTCTGGACAATTGAAGCAGACTTTGGTATCGCATTTCACCTCTTAACCTTCAAGGCTGTTCATAGCTTCCCCATCTATGCACTATAACTTTGAAGATGGTTAGGCATGGACACATCTGTGCCTTTCTTGAGTCAAGAAAGTTGCAAAGTTGGAGACCATGACATCCAAGAACTCTGGGATATGAGCTCCCTGTCCCCATCAGCTGTACCAGCTACAGTTCCCTTTTGGGCTTCCTATGTAGATTTAGCTGAGAATGGAGACATTCTGCTTATCCATCCTTGATAGATTGGCCATGATCTATGTGTGACCCTTCATATCTCCAGCTGGAGAACATGCAGAGGTCAATGTTATGTCTTTGGTCTCCAACACAGATACCAGCTAACACAAGTAGTCCTTCTTTGTTACTTAGTGGTAATTTTGATATACAAAGGCACATCAGAGGAGGATTTTTGAGTTTGTATGCCTTCAAAGGCTTTGTCTGAATTATTGTTAAAAGGACAAATGGAAGAAATGCTCTTACCTGTCCCTGCAATGCAATGTCTATTTCTGGATTATTGTTCTTTATTCATCACAAGACTAGTTCTGTATCGTTCCTTATTCACCATATCACATTTTAAGTTAAAAGTTTGAGTCTTCTGTCTTGGAGAAGGCTTATTATTCAGTATTTGCCTATTATGAATAAGGTGCTTCTCTTGGGAGACTCTTGAACCTTGCCAAGATGTTGTAGCCCAAGACAGGTACTTTCCAAGTGATTACTCAGACTCTGGAAGATTGTGCCAAATACATAAATAAGAGTTGACTGTCTCACCTGCCTCTCTTTGATTCAGTTGTCTGCAGCTAATATGAAGCTAAAAGACACTTTATTCTCCTTGTAAATTTTTTTTTGGAAAAGTGAATTTACAGGACTGCAAAGCATTCCTTACATCTCTGTCCAGTTCTTAGTAATAAGGCTGTACATAGGTATTTCCATTATGGTGAAACAAAATGCTCTTGGTTCAAGAGCTTCTGCCAGAAGCCTATAGGCAAAACTACAAAAGCATTAAAAAAGCAAAGCTCAGTCATTCCTCACACTGAATGCTGATCTGAGGGAGTGTTATTTGATTCAGTAACAACTGTCTCTGCTTTGGAACTTGAGTCTCTCACCAATAGTTTTTGGCTTGGCGTTCTATCACGTCAGGCAAAATGCCAGAGGATGCCATGAGCAACTAGAGAACTGGAGTGGGCACTCTCTCAGCTTTTATCTGAAGGGATAGGGATGTTAAAACTGTTGTAGTTAACATTCAGCTCTGCTCAATCAGATTAAAAATCCCTTCCCCTCTCAATTGCTCAGGTTTTAATTATATATTCCCTTTGCCTCTGGCAGTTGGACACAAGAGCTTCTTTCCCATAAAGAAACGGTAGTGCTCTTCTCCCATCCAAGTTTTTGCTTAGTGATCTTGAATTTCCTTCTCCATGAGTTTCATTAACAGTGTTTTAAGGGAATGGGATCCTACACAGACTCTAAATTTTGTGTACTCTCAGCTTCTACAATGAAAGCAAAAAGCATAAGAATTTTTTCTTTCAAGCCTGTTTCTTGAACTCTTTGGACCATAGATAGCACAGTGTATTGACATGCTACAAAGAATTGGCAGTGTCTTGTCTTAAAGCCCATTGAACTAGTCCTCTAAAGCAGTGGTTCTCAAACTTGGGCCACCACTTGTTCAGAGAAAGCCCCTGGCAGGTCGGGCCGGTTTGTTTACCTGCTGCATCCGCACGTTCGGCCGATCGCAGCTCCCACTGGCCTGAATTCTTTACGCAAACTAGTCATTGGAGTCAGGAATTTGAAGGGAAAACCTTACTAGTAATTGCTGTTCTCAGAAAAGATTTAAAAATGACCATAACAGATCTGCATCTGCTCTCTACCCCCTACTTATCTACCTCTGGGCAGTGAGGTAAGGGGAACATGCCTTCTTTATGGAGGTGCTCTGTATGGTGGGGTATGCAACTCTGTTGTTGTTGTTGTTGTAGTAGTAGTATTTGCACTGCTGTATACTGTTACATTGCTGTGTTGATTACTGTCTGATTTTTATTATTAAACTAGGGCTTTTCTTCTAGTTATTACAGGAGCTGTGCACAGTGTTTAATGTAGACTTGCCCTGCCGTGTGAAGTCCTCCCAGCTGGGAATTATCAGCAATAAACAGACGCACACCAGCGCCATTGTGAAGCCGCAGTCTAGCTCTTGCTCATACATCTGCCAGCACTGCCTTGTCCACCTTGGAGACATTGGTGAGTGTTTGGAGCAAGGAAAGATGAGATGCTCTGTATCGCGTAAACTTGGAAAGGAATCTGTGCAACCTGTGCTGCTGTTAGGCCAACCTTGAACTGCTGCCTGTAGACTGAACAGTTCGAAGAGGTTGAAAGGTCTGAAATGTAATGCTGTGGTGTTAGAGACCTTGAAAGACTGTGATGCAAGAAGGCAGTGATATTATGAAGAGTAGCTTTCTAATGATTTGCTTAGACTTGTGTTTTCATCTAGAGGAGCTCTGTTTGCTGCAGAGTCAGACAGTGAAAAGTAGAAACCTGTTAAATTGCAAGAGCTATTACAAGAATTTGTGTTGCAACAAGATGGCACGTTTAACAGGCATTCATATCAGAGAGAGCCTATGTTAAACAGTCTTTCCTACAAAGAACATGGTAAGAAGTCTAACTTTCATAAGCCTGGCTGTTTTATTTTGCATCCAGGTACACTTAAGTTCAACAGGTTTATTCCATTTATAATTTTATTGTGGTGCTTTACATATTTTGATTATATGATCCACACTAGATTAAACGTTTTGTAGAAAGGGTTATTTTAAAAGGCAACCTGCAACTACTTTAAAATAACCTAGCATTAGGTCTAGGTATTGAATGCTCCTAGTGTCAAGAGGTATGAGGAGCATTCACAACTTTTTGTGTAATGTGTCTGGCACAGTGTATTTGAGGGTATTGAATAAGAGCTGGTGATCTGTGACTTTTGGACCTGAAAGAGGAGTGGGAAAGGGAGGGCAACGAAAAGTGTATTGATGTTCCTTGTACTATTATGGGTATTCAGTATGTAATTCTACTGTTTGTTTTAAAGTATTTGCAAGACATTTATGGGTCTCCTCAAATAAATTGTATGTACTTGTAATCTGCAGGACCACATACTTTGAAATGTTGAGGAGAGTTTATCCCTCTGAGCAGCAAGACAAACTGCTGTCTAAACTTGCCTTTCTTTCCTTTTTTAGCTCGCTACAGGAATCAGACCAGCCAGGCAGAGTCCTACTATAGACATGCAGCTCAGCTTGTTCCCTCCAATGGTGAGTCTGAGATGCCTCTATTCTGCTGAGTTTACTATCCCAAATCAGTATTTAAGGCATTTGCTTTTTTCTCCATAGAAAATGGAGAAATAGTTTAAGATCTTGACTATTAAAAAAAATAAAATACCAGCAACAAGTTACAGTAGAACCTTGATAATTCACACTTCACTAATCTGCATGCACCATAGTTCACATACAATCTGTTTTCATTTCTCAAAGGTTTAATAGCAAAGTATTATAGTGAGGTCTCATAGTTACAGAACATGCTACACTACATTTATGCATTTTGTATGAAGTATTATTAAACCTATACTGCACTTGTCAAATGAACAAGCATTTTTTGCTTTCTTTAATTGTTTACTTACTAATAAATAAAATTCAGTAATTCACAGTGGGTCTCCAAGTTACTCATACAAGTTTGAGGTGGTTCTGTAGTTCAGCCTTCTGACTCTATTTTCCTCCTAATCTCTCTCCTTATGCAGGTGCAGTGATCTAGTAGTGAATAGAACTAATTAAACTACAATGAATAGAATACAAATTCCCATGTGCTGCAGGTTGCTCTGTAGCAAAAATGCAAACTACTTTTATGAGCCACACCCACCGGACTCAGTTACTGCAGTAGTCATCTAAAACTGACTTTTAAATCTTTGGAGCTGTCTTTTTTGTCCTGTGTATTTTAAATTGTACTACATCAGTAACTTCTAATAGATTCTGATTGGTATGTTAGAGGCAAAACTTTGCCTGGCCTTGACTGTACCTTCCTGCTTAGACAAAGTTTTTTATTAAGTCATTTACATCTGTTTTTACATTTAATGGATTTGTGAAAATTTGAACCATGAGTTCTGTAGCTTGTGAATTATAGCAGTGCTGAGATGGGGTGAGTAACTAGTTCAGCAAATTAATTTGAATCTGATCTATATAAAGGATATATATACTTTAAATGGAAGCTTGCTGTCCTTATAGCCAAAATTTAGATTGAAATAAAGATTCTTTCCTAGAGCAAATAGAGGGAAAAGCTTTGTTACAGTTGAAGAAAAGATCACTTCACTCCATGAGAAATTGTCATCCTCTTCTCCCCTAGGTCAGCCTTACAATCAATTGGCTATTTTAGCTTCCTCCAAAGGAGACCACCTGACCACAATTTTCTACTACTGCAGAAGCATTGCTGTGAAGTTCCCTTTCCCAGCTGCCTCCACTAATCTACAAAAAGCACTTTCTAAAGCACTGGAAAGGTGAGGCTGATCTGTTCTAGGGAGTGAGTAGTTACTCATATCTAACACTCCCTTTGACTCTGTCCTGGCAAGTGTTCACTCCCTTATTTGGTGTGTTTGTGTGTATACCCACCACGGATAAGCATTCATAATACCAAATGTGCACACAGGAGTAGGAGATCACTGACCCCCGTTCCAGCCACATCCGCCTTATATATGTATTGAGAGGGAGGTACCTGTATCTGAGATACTCTCGGGTGGGAGCACTATTGGAGGCAAGTGCACTATATCAAGTACCAACACATCTCTTGGGTAGGGGCAGCCAATAGTGGAAACTACCTCTTCTCTCTCACACCCCTGTCCTTTCTCTGAGAAGGGGGTGCAGCTATTAGCATTGTTTCTGCCTGGAAGATCCTTTGTCTATGCAGCTATGTCTAGTTACAAAGACTGAAGCCAACTATTTCTCTCAAACTGCAGTCGGGATGAGGTGAAGACTCGATGGGGTGTGTCTGACTTCATCAAGGCGTTTATTAAGTTCCATGGCCATGTGTATCTGAGTAAGGGCTTGGAGAAGCTGAGCCCTCTTCGAGAGAGGCTGGAGGAACAGTTCAAGGTTAGTGCCACAAAAAATTCCTAATTTTTCACTTTGGAAATCTAACATCTATAAAGGAATCTAGTCTTTCACTGATGTAAAAGGCTGGGAAAACATGTTCCTTTAAGAAAACTGACAAAAGTATTTCTGACCAGAGGGTAAGTGTTTTGCATACTGAAATAGAACATGATATGCATGAGTAGGGCCCTACCAAATTCCATTCTGGTCTATTTTGGTTAATTTCATGGTCATAGGATTTTTAAAATCGTAAATTTCATGATTTCACCTATTAAAATCTGAAATTTCATGGTGTTGTAGCTGTAGAGGTCCTGACCCAAAAGGGAGTTGCAGGGGGGTTGCAAAGTTATTGTGGGGGGGGGGGGGGGTGTTGCGGTACTGCTGCACTTACTTCTGCGTTGCTGGCGGTGGCGCTGCTTTCGGAGCTGGGCAGCTGCTGGCCGGGAGCCTAGCTCTGAAGTATGGTATGGTATTGCCACCCTTTACTTCTGCACTGCTACCTGCAGAGCTGGGCCCTCAGTCAGCAGCCGCCACTCGCTGGCCATACAGCTTTGAAGGCAGCAACGCAGAAGTAAGGTTGGCAATACCGCAACCTCTCTAAAATAACCCTGTGACCTCCCTGCAACTCCCTTTTGGGTCAGGACCTCCAATTTGAGACACGCTAGTCTCCCCCTTGAAATCTTTATAGTACAGGGTAAAAGCACACAAGACCAGATTTCACTGGGGGAGACCAGATTTCACAGTCCGTAACACATTTTTCATGGCTGTGAATTTGGTAGGGCCCTACACATGAGGTGGTAATAGTCAGCAGTCTGCAAAGATTTGGTGGTGATGCTGATAATGGTCAGCCTTACTCACCTACACAGACAGCATGATTTTTTTCTCCAGTTTAACATTGCTTACCCAAATGTGTTCTTCTGTTGCGGAGACAAAAGGTTAATTAAAATTAATTAAACGTTTTAAACATTTGCTGCATTCTGAGCTTGGAGTGCCACATTTGATTCTCTGCTTCTTGAACCGGATGATCGCAAGAGATTTTGTGAAAAGCAATTTCTCCCAACTCCTACCGTTTCGTCTGAGAGGAGTCTTCTTTAAATTCTTTAGTAAACTCTGAACGAAGAGCTTCCTTCTTTGATTTCCTACATTTACTCTTTAGTAGTAGTTAAGAATGTTTTAACCCTGCTCAAGCTGCCTGCCTCTCCTGCTGGCAAAGTTTACACTTGAAAGCAGTGTTTTGAAAGCCTTCAGTTCCGTGCATGGAGTGGAACCATTCAGAACTGAGATGTCTCCTCTGCAAAGTAAGAGTAACCAGTAATTAAGCACATAGCTCATAAGTTTAAAACTGCTACATTCTCTAATTTAAATAGATGAGCTTTTTTATTTTTACTCCAGACAATGTGACTTAGCTAGATAAAATTTAAAACCACAACAAACCTTCCCACTGCCCCTCCAACTGTTCATCACTGGTTCTTTTCCTAATTTTAGCCATTTTATAAATGATACTTTCCAGAATGCTTATTAGTAATTATGTACAGTGCTCAGGCATATGGAAGGCTCTGCGGTCCAAGGTGTGCAAGAACTAATTACACCCTGACTTTGTGCACTACATTGTGCTGTATATATAAGCAACATGTTCTGAAACATGGCATTTGCTACACTGAGCTGAATAATTTTAGCTTCCTCCTCCCCATGATATAAGAAAATCATTTCATCTAGCTGGGTTGTGAAGTGAAGCATGAAATCGTAGATACCTATGGCTGGGAAGGACCTTTAGATGTCAAGTCCGGCACCCTACAATGAGGCAGCACCAAGTAAACCTAGACCATCCCTGGCAGGTGTTTGTCCAACCTGTTCTTAAAAACCTCCAATGAGTCCACAACCTCCCTTGGAAGCCTATTCTAGAGCTTGACTGTCCTTATAGTTTTTTCCTAATATCTAACCTAAATCTCCTTTGCTGCAGATTAAGCCGATTACTACTTGTCCTACTTTCACTGCACTTGGAGAACAATCGATCACTGTCCTTTTTATAACTGCCCTTAATATATTTGAAGACTATCAGGTTTTCCTCAGTCTATTTTTCTGAAGACTAAAAAGCCCAGTCTTTTTAACATTTCCTCATATGTCAGGTTTTTTAAACCTTTTATCATTTTTGTTCCTCTCTTCTGGACTCTCTCCAGTTTGTCCTCATCTTTCCTAAAGTATGGCACCTATAATTGGCCAGTACTCCAGCTTAGGGCCCCACCTGTGCCAAGCAGAGTGGGACAATTACCTCCTGTGTCATAGATATGACATTCCTGGTAATACGCCCCAGAATTATATTAGCTTTTTTCGCAACTGCATTACAGTGTCGACTCGTATTCAATTTGTGATCCAATGTAACCTCGAGATCCTCTTCAGGATTACTAGCCAGTTATTCCCCATTTTGTAGTGGTGCATTTGATTTTTTTTTTCTTTGCACTTGTTTTTAATGAATTTCATCTTGTTGATTTCAGACTAATTCCCCAATTTGTCAAGGTAGTTTTGAATTCTAATCCTGTCCTCCTTGCAACCCTCTCAGCTTGGTGTCACCCACAAATTTTATAAGAATACTTTCCATTCCTTTATCCAAGTCATTAATGAAAATATTGAATAGTATCGGACCCAGGACTGACCACTGTGGGACCCACTAGATACATTCTTCCACTTTGACAGCGAACTATTGATAACTACTCTTTGGTTATGGTCTTTCAACCAGTTGTGCAACCACTGTATAGTAATTGTATGTAGACTTCTTTCCCTAGTTTGCTTATGAGAATGTCCTGGTGGACTGTCAAAAGCTTTACTAAAATTAAGATATATCATATCTACTGCTTTCCCCTATCTGCTGGGCCAGTTAGGCTTGACTGGTCTATAATTCCCCAGGTCCTCTTATTGTTCCCCTTTTTAAAGATAGGTACTATGTTTGGCCTTCAGTACTCTGGAACCTCACCCATCCTTCGTGAGCTCTCAAAGATAATTGCTAATGGTTCTGAGATTGCTTCAGCTAGTTCTTTCAATACCCTAGGATGAATTTCATCAGGCCCTGCTGAATATATCTAACTTAATTTGTTCGTTCCCTGTGTTGGCTTGCATTCCTTTCTCCTTGTTAATATTAACTGCATTGAGTATCTGGTCATGATTAACCTTTTTAGTGAAGACTGAAGCAAAATGGGCATTTAACAGCTCAGCCTTCTGGATGTCAGGAAACCGATGAATTACAATGAGCTATATTTTCAGAAATATTTTCAGCTGTACGGTACTGTGTGGTTGGTCATGCTGCTAAACTCGAAGCTCTCTTTACATCCAAAATTATAGGGTTAGGACTGTTCAACAAGACCAGCAGTCTCATTACGCTTCTGACTCCAGTTGTAGAATCTAGGGTGCTATATGCTCTTAGGCAAAAAACAAAACTGGGCATGGGGCTCAGAAAAGTCATTTTTCCACTTAGGCAACTAACTTTAGCTCATTATGTGATTTTTGTTGTTGTTGTCGTCTAAATTGATTGTGGTGCTAGATTGGATATCAGTCCTTATCACAGTGCATCAGAAAGGTTTAAAGTTAGTCTTCATCTGCCAAAGAATGGCAGGTGTCTAGTGTTACTGTACTTTGTGAAGCAAGATAATTTTTGTAAACATCATGTGCGATTTTCATCACTATTAATAGTTCTGTCCCATGGGATTAAATATGGAAACACTCATAATGCATAACCATACATCATGGTTGATTTACCTGATTTATCTGTAAAAATCTTAATCATGACACTACATTTGCTGCTGTTTCATTTTTTGAAAGGGAGAAAGATTAGCTGGTATGTTTCTGTGCAGTTTGCATAGTCACACATTTTAATGTAATGACTCTATTGCATGTTACATTTAAACTACATGGAGTGGGCCAGTCCCCCACAGTACATTCCATGTTATGTGTACAGGTGTTGAGGTCTAGCAAAGTCTGTCAGACTTAACTGAGCCCTTCCTGTGCAGTCTTAAGTGTATGTTTGCGTTGGAGGGATAATTTGCTATTAGGAATTATCTAATAGCACTTGAAAAACATTTAGGATGAGTGCCTACTCCCCAATGGCTGAACCATTGCTAATGCAGTACAATAGTAACCACAAATCTGAAATGTCAGTCAACTAACCCTTTCAAATGCATTCTTTCTGGGTTACAGTACACACACTTGTATATATTTCTTTGTTACAGAGGTTGTTATTCCAAAAAGCCTTCAACTCTCAGCAGTTAGTTCATATTACTGTCATCAACCTGTTTCAACTGCATCATCTGCGAGATTTTAGCAATGAAACTGAACAGCATAGTTACAGCCAGGATGAGCAGCTCTGCTGGACACAGCTACTTGCCCTCTTCAGTAAGTACTGAGACTCCACATTTTTTTTTGTTCTTTGCTTCCTTATAGTATACATTTAAAATGGATTGTGTTCTCCCCACCACCCCCCATTCAGTTTTCTGTTTTTTTCCCTTTGATTCACTTGTAAGGAGATACTTACCTATTTGTCCTACTGAATCTACCACCTCTCTTCAGTTGTCAACAGAGCCTTTTTAGGAAAAACAATTCAAAAAGCTAATGGCTGAACTTTGTGGTAAGAAGTAGTACATTGAAAATAAGATATTATGATCTGCCAGTGGAATCTTTAAACTAAAATCAGTAGGGTGGTTTGTTCTAAATAAATAGCCCTTCAAAACAGTGATTTATGGTGTAACACTTCTTAATTAGATTGTTGCTCAGTTTTAAAAGTTATGGATTCCTCTATGTTGTCCTTTCAGTTTCCTTTCTTGGAGTCCTGTGCAAGTGTCCACTGCAGAATGACTTCCAGGAAGAGTCTTGGGGTGCATACCCGCTTCCTGCTGTAAAGGTCTCGACAGACTGGCTGAAACTTAGACCCAGTGTCTTCCAGGAGCCAGTAGTTGATGAAAGACAGTAGTGAGTCTCTCTTTTGATACAATTTTTTCTTTTAACTTTTCAGTTGTGTAAGGTGATAGTGACTAAAGAAGGATTAATGGTAGTGAAGAAATAGACTGGGTCCCTTAACTGTTCATTTACAGACACTGAGGTTTTTAAAAGTACAGAATTTTTGTAAAGAAAAGTGAGGGTTCTGGGTGTTAAACTATATACAGTATTTGCAAATATGTAACCATTGTTTTTAGATTTTATTCATAGGGGTTTTTTTTTGTTTTTTTTAAGGCTAGAAGGGACCATTTGAAACATCTAGTTTGACTCCTGCATAACATAAGCTAAACAACCTCACCCAGTAATCTGTGTTGGTTTTTTGTACTCGCTCAGTTAGATGTACTGAGACAGATGGCTGTAAAATGATTTTCCCATAGTCATACATTGAGGCTTGGATGTTGCTAGAATCCAAGATTCTCTCAATCTTCAATTTTGTACTGAAGGTCAGCACAGAGAGCATCTCATGGTGTTGCTCTACTCTATGCCTGTAGTACCATAATTATAGGCTTTTTGTGGCACTGCCCAGTCTATTCTATAACTACAGCAATTGTTTAATTTTGTTTGGCTCTATGGATGATTTTTTTTTTCAACATCTAAGTGGCTATTATTGACATACATGTATAAATACTTTTCTTGGGATGTCTTAAAAAAACCAAGATGAAGTACAGTGACTGGATTGATTGGCACTGCCTGAATAAATGTTAATCTTCACAGTAAGAATAGAATATTGTATACCTTAATAAAGAGAAGGCTGCTGTCATTCTGGGGGTAAGTGGCCACAACGGACAGAGCCCTACAAAAGCAGTGGGTATAGCATAGAACTGGGAGTCTGGAGATATAGAGTCTGTTCCTTGCTCAGCCCCTAATTGAGTGGCCTTGGGCAAGTCACTTAACCTCTCTCTGCACCTCAGTTCCCTGATTGCAGTGGGGAGTAAGCACTATAATCCCTATTTGACAAAGTGCTTTGAAATCTGCCCTTAAAAAGTGTTATCTCCAACAGTCACTCAAAATTTAAAAAAAAATAGCTTAGGGAAATTTTTATCTTTCCATAATCTTCCTACTTCAAAAGATAAAGACATCACTCCATGCTTCATTTTGCCAAATCACAGGCTCAGGATAATGAAAAGGAAATCTGAGTTCAACAGTTTTTCAAGTTGTTCCATCATATGTTCAGTTTCCTTTTATAAACTGCAAGTGTAATTTTAAGGGTTTTTTAAAAGAGGCTTATGAAAAAAAACGTGAGTTAAAATTAAGTAAAATTGACAGATATTAAGTTCTTCGTTGATGGGTTGTCCACATGGATTCCTCTTTTACTGCAGATGCATCAGATTCTTCTGGCTATCTGTTTCTACAACTTGCAGGTTCTTTCCATCTCCACCTAACCCCCAATACCTACTCAAGTTCTTTCTTACCACACTTGGCAGAGAGATGGAATCCTTTCAGTCTGCCTGCTTCTCTTCAGTTCAGTTGCAGTGAGTGGTTTAGGTTATACAGTTGTCAGGTTGTTAACTTTTAGATTGCCTGTTGGTTTTAAAGTATTTTTTTACTACTTTCTTTTACTAATTTTTCATAGATAATAGGCTTGGATCTGCCTCCTCTCCCCTTCCATTTTTACGGAGACTTGAGCTGTTATGGTAGATGTTAAATCTCTGGGCTTTAGGAATGCCACTCTGTGGTGCTGCTATTCCATTCAACAGTCTAAGTGGCTATTTTGTTTAGGCAAATGTCATATCCCTGACCATTGCTTTATTTGCTGCTCTTGTTCCAGGCAGACTCAGAAGGTTAGGGGTGCCTGCTTAGTTACTTCTTCTGGAGTACTTCAGTGAAAGCCTCCTCAGACACAGAGAAGGATGTGGCTAAGGCTCAGTCTTTCTCAGCTCATGCCCACGCCAGCTGGGATTTCATCCTGAGCTCTAGGGCTAAGATGTCTAAGGCACCAGTTGTCAGCTTCAATCCAGTTGTTGACTTCTTCACACACAGGTAGGAAGGAGCTTGACACTCCAGAGACAAGACTAGACATCCTCAGAACCAAGACACAAGAGTCAACATGTGTCTAACTTGTTTCAAGTGCCACAGCCAATGGCATCCAAATAGCCCAAGATGGATTCCTCTGGAATCTTGTTACTGGCTATGAAAAGAGTATCTGCGGATTGCCTTTCCTCTCATACAGACTCTTCCTCACTCTCTGTACCCTGCACACACTCAGACAGTCCCCCAACCTGAAGCAAATACTCACCAGCAACTACACACCACACAACAAAAACACCAACCCAAGAACCAAACCCTGCTACAAACCCTGGTGCCAACTCTGTCCACATACCTATTCAAGGGACACCATGATAGGACCTAACCACATCAGCCACACCATCCAGGGCTCGTTCACCTGCATATCTACCAATGTGATATATGCCATCATGTGCCAGCAGTGCCCCTCTGTACATTGGCCAGACCGGACAGTCTCTACGCAAAAGAATAAATGGACACAAATCTGACATCAGGAATCATAACATTCAAAAACCCGTAGAAGAACACTTCAATCTCTCTGGTCACTAATAACAGACCTAAAAGTGTCAATTCTTCAACAAAAAACCTTCAAAAACAGACTCCAACGTGAAGCTGCAGAACTGGAATTAATTTGCAAACTGGGTACCACCAGATTAGGCCTGAATAAAGACTGGGAGTGTTTGGGTCATTACAAAACCTAAACTTAATTTCCCCAATACTAATTTCTCCTTACTGTTAGTCACACCTTCTTGTCAACTGTCTGTAATGGGCCACTCTCTTACCACTTCAAAAGTTATTTTTCCTCACTTGGTATCCTGCGGTTAATTGATTTATCTCGTTAGACTGACGTCACACTTGGTAAAGCAACCCCCACCCTTTCATGTATTTATATTTGCTCCTGTATTTTTCACTTCATGCATCCGATGAAGTGGGTTCTAGCCCACGAAAGCTTATGCCCAAATAAATTGGTTAGTCTCTAAAGTGCCACTGCGACTCCTAATTGTTTTTGCTGATACAGAGTAACACGGTTACCACTCTGAAACCTGTGGTCTTTTTGGCAGTGTGAGTGACCTGTCTGTGGACCTGCTACTGAATTACCCTTTCTGGGATTGTACTGGATTCCCCTCAGCAGTGCAAACTAGACTTGTGGCCACCTAAATCATGGTACTGCATACAGCAGTTGAGAGATCAATACAGTATACTTCCCCTACCCATCTACAATGGGACTCGGTCCACTGGCTCCCTTGACACCTTTGAGGAGCAGTGGGCGCTGTCTGGGGTTCTCTGCTCGGTGTCCCCATCAGGTTCCCTTCTTTTGATCCTTTGACCGCAGTCCTGTCCCTGTTATTACTTCAGTTGTCCCCCGTAATCATTTGGGTTTCAGGCCCTGTTGGTCCTCCCCTTAGGCTGGGGGTGGGGATCCTTTAGCAGTGGGCAGGCTTTGCCCGCCCACTTCCCGGAACCCAGTAAGTACAATGGGACTCAGGGATGGACTCCAAAGATTTCTCTTTGAGCAGGGGAGTGTATGGGTCCCTGGTATTCTCCTGTGTCCACTGATTCAGTATACAAATGCTTATCAGTCATAGCCCTGCTGGACACATTGGGGTATGAAGTGGGTCTGAGAGATTGTCAGCAACTGGTATTGCATACAATTCCATTTTCTTCCTACTCCCCACTCAACTTCCCTGTCCCTCTTCAGGAACCCCTCTCAAGATACGGTTGAAGCAAGAGGGTGGATTCTTCCACTGCTCCAAGATGTGGTGGGAGATTTAGAATTCAGGGGCAGTTGGGGTTTTTAATTCTCATTATTTATTCTTTCTAAAGAAAGAGGGTTGGCAGCCCATTCTAGATTTTTTTGGTGTCTCAACAATATACACCTTGTATCTGAATCTGAAATCCCTCAGATTCCTAGTAGGAACATCTCATTACCAGGGTTCTGTCCTTTAGTCTTTCTCTGCATTGAGAGTGTTCACCAAGAACCTGGTAGTCATAGCAGCTCATTTGCTGAGGAGTTTATTCATATCCCCTTGAAGGGTTGATCTAAGGAAGTTCAGCAAAGCAGGTGGCCAATGCAGTTCAAATAACCTTAATGTTCTTTGCCACACTAAAGCTCAAAGTCAACAAAGAAAAATCCACATTCAGCAGACACCTCATGGATCTGATGATCATGGTCCCACAAGAAGTCCTCTCCTCATTAAACTAGTGGAAGGACCCACTTCAAGTGTACAAGGAAGTACTCTTTGCTGCACCTCTACCTACCAAGACTCTGGGGACAGATGGTTCCATTGAGGGATGTGGAGAGTTCATGTAAGTCACCTTCAAACACCGGGCCTGTGGTCCTCTCAAGAAGTTTGTCTGCACATAAATGTCCTGGAACTCAGAGCCATTTGCCAGGCATGCAAAGCATTCTTGCCTCTACTCCTGGGATTTACAGTCCAAGTGCTAACAAACACCACCACAGTTATATATTATGTCAGCAGTAAAGGAGGAGTTAGGTCATCTGCACAAGAGAGCATTCAGCTCTATTCCTTACCCACTGATGTCACTGGCCCTGCATCATCCAAGCATCAGAACTTGCTAGAAGATCACCTCACCAGGCAGTTTTCAGACAATCACAAGTGGTCAGTCAAGGACCCAGTATTTCAGAGCATTTTTTTGCAAGTGGAGATACCCATCAATTAACCTATTTGCCACAGGTCAGAAAATAAATGCCAAGTGTTCTGCTCCATTCTGGGCTCTCAGATTCCTTTCTCATCCCCTGGACGCTGGGACTAATGTATGCTTTCCCCTAATATCCTTGAGGGACCTGAGAAACCTGAGGCAAGATGTTGGATCAATTGTGATAGCCCCTGCATGGGCCAAGGAGTTCCAGTATTCGGATCTGATGAACCTCTCCGTGGAGCCCCAGATCACTTTGCCTGTCCTGCGCAACATAGTCTCACAGCACAGTGATTAGATCTTTCACCCAGTATTGTTAATAGCCTGGATGCTGGCTCGCTAACATCCACCAGAAAAAGCTGTTCAGTAGAAGTTTAGAACATTCTGTTCCAAAGCAGGAAAGCCTCAACTACATTGACTCGTAGCCAAGTAGAAAGTTTTCTATTCTGGCATTAGGACTAGAAGTCTCCCAGCAATATCGGACTATTTATTATCCCCAAAAGCTGGACTTTGTCAGTTCCACAAGCTGCAATATCTGCATATCACTTTCCTATCCAGAATCACACTATTTTCTCACCCTACAGTGGCTAGATTCATGCTTTCCCCCAGTTTGGGAGCTCCCTTTTTAGGACCTCTATAACATTAAAAGGTTGATGGGTCCCCTCCTTTGAGTTCTTAGCAATCTGTTCCCTCTGCCACCTAGCTATGAAGACTGCCTTTCTAGTAGCCATTACATCTGTTTGAAGGGTAGTAGAGATTCAGGCCCTCAGGACAGGGCTTTCTTACGCTGTGTTTCATAAGGAAAGGGTCACTCTCAGGTCTCATCCCAAGTTCCTGCCCAAAGTTGTTTAAAATGTTTTTGTGTATCTATTTATTCATCTTTGTTTTCTTCCCCAAGACTCGCTCAGTCTCGGGGGAAACTAAATTTCATACACTTGATGTATTAAAGAGATTGTAAGACTACCTTAACAGGATAAAAATATTTTAGGAACATACCTAAACTGTGGCCTTCGTAGAGAAAATGAGTGAAGGGTTAGGCACTATCCTTTGAGATTCTTAGCTCGTCTTCAACTGTAAAAGAACATATTATGAGTGAGTTAGATCCACCTAGCCGCATTAGAGCTCATTCTGCTAGACATCAGGCATCCTATGCTAACTGTTCCTATTTCTGAAGTTTGTATGGTGGGCTGCATGCATGGTTCACTCATTTACAAGACACTATTCTTTGGTGGAGGCTTCCAGATCAGATGCTGCTTATTTTAGGGCTGTTCTCCATTCATTGTTCAAGTAAGACTCCTAGTACCCACATCCAAGCTAACAGACAACTGCTGTTTGTCACCTGGAGTAGAATTCATGTGGACAATCACTCAAAGAAGAGAGAATGGTTACTTACATTACAGTAACTTACATGACATCTTCAAGATGTGTTGTCCACCTAGATTCCATGACCTGCACTCCTTCCCCACTACTATGGAGTCCTACTCCTCTAGGGCTCTGAACTGGTGAAGGAACTCAGGGACATTTGGGCCTGCTTTGCTGTTTATGCCTTTGGGTGAAGGTATGAGAGCATGTAGGGGACAAGCACAGCCCCAACGAACACTGCTGGCCAAAAGAGTCTAATCATGTGTGCATGAGGCACATGTGCACCAGGAGTGGAATCCATTTTGACAACACATCTCTAACAACCATACTTACTGTAAGGTAAGTAATCCATTCTTTCAAAATCATCTTTGATAGTAAATTTTTTTCCCCTGTATGGATACCTCCTTCATCCATCAGACTTGATCTTTCCCTCCTTCCCTCAGAACAAATGAACGTGTACTATTCCTTTTTCCCCTCAAAGTAAAAAGTTCTGAATTCTGCAGTGAGAAGGTAGGACACAGAGCCCTACTTAAAAATCCCTCACTTTTGCTCAATTTGTCTACATGCTCCTATTCTCGTAGTGAAGGGGCAACATCAACTTGATCACGCTGGTCTGATTGTTATACTTTCGTTAGTTGCAAGCAACAGCTAAGATTAATATAACTGAAAACTTGGTGAAATAACCTTATTTTTTCTCTTTCTAGTTCAAGTTGTGCATTTGACAGCTCTTTGTAGTAATCAGTGTCTCTTTGCTGAAAACTCATATCAACAGGGAACAAACTCTTGTACAATATTTTAAAAAGAATTAAATAGACATTCTGTTAAAGTCCTGTATCATCCTTGGATTTTAATAAATTTGTCAATTTTAAAAATTCAAGCTGAACCATGTCTCTTTAAAGTTTTTCTCACGGTACTGCTAAGAACAAAAAGCTTCCTTTAGGATAAAAAACCACTTTTGCCTTTTTTCTCTTCATTGGTTCTCCTGAAACCTGTATATGTTGTGTCTCTCCATCTTTGTAATACTCTAGTGCAGTGGTTCTCAACCTGTGGTCTGCGGATTATGTCTAAGGGGTCCATGAAAGACTTACACTGAAAACTGACTGAACAGAATTCAACTGTATATACAGACAATAGATTTCCAAAGGGGTCCGCACCTCCATTAGAAATGTCCAAAGGGGTCCGTAAATGAAAAAGGTTGAGAACCACTGTCCTAGTCATACTTCTGAGGCCTTTCTATTATATAGTAAAGCTGCGAGTATCCCTGTCCTATTTATTTGGTCCATCGGTCTTAACTGTACTTATTCTTGGACTCATTGGAGAAATAATCCTTGTACTTTAACATGCAGATTTAGAATTTTCTGTACTCTGAAAAATGCAGAAATACACAAGTTCCCACCCTTAAGATTTATGTGCTTTTTCTTGTGGATAATGGATCTTACCTTAAACGGCTGATACAGATTTTTCTTCTGCTGAAACCATATTACCCCAAGGCAGGAATCTTTAATCCCAGATAGGAAAAGAAATATCCATAAAATATACCAATTCTAGTGTGTGGGTCTTCACAATCTGGTTCCTTGCCACCTCTATCTGTTGCCTGAAGACAGCAGCCAGTGCACTTAGGAGGCCTACTTAAAATAGTTTCCAAAGTTTGTTTGTTTTAAACATTTTACACTCACATACCAGACTCCAAAATAGTTAAAGCAGACATCTACTCTTAGTAAAGATTTTATTAATTTATTTCAAAAGGCATGTTGAAAGTATGGCAAGTATCATGGATGAGAACTACACTGATGCTATTTATACTCCACCTCTATTCCCCTCACGCCCTACCATACAAACAGAATGAGGGTTTGTTACTTAGATTAGATCAAAGAGGATTTGATGGACTTACAAAATCAACATTTTTACATCCACCAATCTCAGTAGCCATTCAGGAAAAGTCGCTGACCTACCTTCAGGATACATGTTTGTGTTTCAATCCATCATGTGTTAGATAATGACTAAGATTTACTGAAAAGGTCAGATTCATTCTGAGAGCTCTGGGCATGTGTAGGGCGTGGGTCTCACTGCTGCGGCGCCTCCTGCTGGTCGTCCTTGGGAATTAGATTTCCCAGCCTTGGAGCGCCCTCTGCAGGCCGGTGATCCACCTTGCCACTGGCCCCGTGTCCCTCCCAGGACCCCGGTGCCCCTTTTCCGCCGGGTGCTGCCCCCTGGCAGTACCCCCACAGTTCTGGGTCTCCCCTTCCCAGGGGAACCCCCACCCACTATCCCCACTTTGCCTCAGTCTTGGCTACTGCCCAGTCTCCATCTAGCCCTCGTTCACTGGGGCAGACTGCAGTATCAGCCACTCATCACAGGCAAAGGGGTTCGGACCTGCTGCCTCTGCCTACCCATGGGCTGCCCCCTGCAACTCTACACCTACTAGGCCTTGCCAGGCCTGCAGCCTTGGGCTTTCCTAGGCCGGAGCTCCCAGCTCCTCTGGCCCTTCCCCAGCCCTGCTCCCAATCTAGGTGTCTGGTTAAGCTCCCTTGTGCCAGGCCCTTCTCTCTCTGAAGGCAGAGAGAGTGATGTCTGGGCTCCTGGCTCACTGCCTCTTATAGGGGCCAGCTGGGCCTGATTGGGGTGTGGCCCAGCTGCAGCCGCTTCCCCTAATCAGCCCAGCTTTTAGAGCTGCAGCCCTCTCCAGGGCTGCTTTTACCCCTGCAGCCCTCCTTCAGGGCTGATGTCAAGCCCTTCAGGGCAGGAGCGGTGTCCACTCCGCTACAGCATGCCTTTGACTTAGAATGCCTATTGCTTTCACAGAATTGATGCCAGTTACTACAGGATATAAATGTTAATCCAAGGCATTGACTGCCAGAGGGAAGGGGAGATGAGGGGGTCTGTCACAGGAGGCAAGTGAACTGCAATATAAATATTACTGGTACACTTGTAAAGTTTAAGTGGGACCCTGACAAATTAGGCACAACGAAAATTTGAAATGGATTAGTATTCTTTAATCTCTGCTCCCCACCTCACTCCCTTGAGGCAACAAAACTTGGGGGTTGTTTGGTGAAACTGCCTAGAATATGGTAGGAAATACTTTCTCCTTCATCTGACACATAACTCGTCTTTCTTTTTACTGGTGCCAGCCCCTTGCACTTTTGCGCACACTGTACTTGGTAATTAACACTGGTAGTGAAAAGATACTAACTCCTGTTTTGTAGCCCAGTTTGCAAGTGTTTGCCCATGAGGGGAGCCATACAACTGGAAGGAGTCTCCAGGCCAGAGCCATGCCTTCAGAGACAGAGTTTTAAGAATTCCTTGAGCTCAATTGTAGGGGCGAGAGGTGGATTGTGAAACGTGAGATGGGATCAGGATGCAGGTTATTTCCAATATGGCTACTGTAGGAGTCCATGCTGCAGGATGTGTTTTACAGGCTATTCAGGTTTTTTAACCCTCAGCAAGTATCTGCTGGAGTCACTAAATTCTTCTATGCTAATAGAGCTGCAAGCTCAGTTAACCAATCTGCTCAAGTTCAAGGTGGCTATAAGCTCTGTCAGTACGGCTAATGGTGTTTTGTAAGCTCCTTTACCTGGACCATTCTGGTTAAAGGAATTTAGGCTTCTCTGAGTAATTCTTGATTTATCTGATCTTCATTTCAACCTGTATTGTTTCACTGAATTTAAATGCATCACTTTTGCTTCACTCCTATAACTATAGGACAATATAGCTGGAAGAAAATAATATACAGAGTATTTTCATGATCAGTATTTTAAAATAAGACTGAGGAAATTCACAAACTTTGACAAATCCTTATACTGTATTTTAATTTGCTAAACTTATTAGAATGTTATAAAATTTCATACATTTCTTACAAGCCCTATGCCAGGGTGGCCAAACTGAGGCTTGTGAGCCACATTCGACTCTTCTACCAGTAAGGTGCGGCTCGTGGAGCTCCATTCCCCCCAATTCTCCACCTACCAGACTGCGGCGGGAGCGGCTTGGGCCCTCTGCCTTGCAGCGGAGTGGTGGGGTAGAGGCTTCTGTCCAGTGAGGAGAGGGGTCTCAGGGCTTCGGCCCCACAGGTGCACCTGCCGGGGCTTGGGGCTTCAGCAGGAGCAGGGTTGAAACCCCGAGCCCCGTCTAGGTGTGCCATGGCTCTCAAACTTCTGAAGATTGTCGTATGCGGCTCAGAGGGTCAGTAAGTTTGGCCACCCCTGCCTTATGCTCTACAAAAGCAGCCATACACTAGCACAAATGCGGACTACATTTCTTAGGGTACGTCTATACTTACCCGCTGGTTCGGCGGCAAGCAATCGATCTTCTGGGATCGATTTATCGTGTCTTGTCTAGACGCGATAAATCGATCCCGGAAGTGCTCGCCGTCGACACCGGTAATCCTGCTCCGCGAGAGGAGTAGGCGGAGTCGACGGGGGAGCCTGCCTGCCGCGTGTGGACCCGCGGTAAGTACCTTTAAGTTCGAACTAAGATACTTCGACTTCAGCTACGTTATTCGCGTAGCTGAAGTTGCGTATCTTAGTTCGAACTGGGGGCTTAGTGTGGACCAGTCCTAAATAGCAAGTAATCTGTTTAGCCACAGACCCAACTAGAATTCATCCTCCTGGAATATGCCTGTGTCTTACCCATCAGAACTTTTCTTCACATTCTTCCATTTCCACTACTACTGTGATATTTTTATATCTCACCATGAGTCAGATTTGGAGGGTTGGGGAGTGTAATAGTACTGTGCTCCATTCAAGCTCATCTAGCAATCAGAGTACCATGTGCTTGCAAAACAAGTAGCAAAATGGTTGTCAGTGGTTGATTTTAAGCCTGTTGATGGCAATTAAATGTTAACGCGCTATTGAGATAATGGAGTATTTCACATCTCTATTCAAGCTATTTTCAGTCTGTCTGCAGACACAGCTTTACATTTGAAAGATTATTTGCCAACTTATGCTTTCCTTTATTTTTAAAAAAATCTGCAAAAACAGTTGGGGCCCCAGAGAATAAAGGCATACCACAGAGTGCTGAATCAGTCCAACCCTTCCATCTCACTGTTGCCATGGCACCCATATGCCCACACTTGTGTACCTCACTACACTTTTATTAATAAGACCTGACTATCCATAGATAGACAGATATCCACTATTTCCCCCTCTGTTGTAAAATCAGAGGACTTTATTTCATTCTTAAACAATTGCCTCACTTTATACGTGCCCCATAGAGTAGTTCTCAGATTTGAAATTGAAACAGAGTGGTATTTCCAGTCATTGCACCAGCTTTAGCAGGTCATGCATGTAGAGTGAAGGTAGTTCAGTGTTCAACTTAAATCCAACCTGAACTTAGGACTTCCTGATGTTCCAACATCTACTTCTAGAACTACAATATTCTGTTAAGGTTTTTAGAAGTAATGAGTCTGCTCAACCCTAACTATATCTTACAGAAGTATTTTGTCTCTGACCTGATTTTCAGATATGTTCTCTTGAGAAGAGTCAGCTTTGAAGTGGAAAGTACGAACTACAAATAAATGCTGTGAACTCATTCCCCTAGTATAATATTTTAAAATCAAGTGACACCTGTGGTTTGTTTCTCTCTAGCTGGTACATGCACTTGCCATACTTCCAGAATTTGGAGACAAGAAACTGGGTTCTCTGGTTATCTTATACTGCCTTTTGAAAGAATTTTGCAGTGAGGGAGGGATGCCAAAAATCTTGATAATGTTATCCATTCTTGGAAGCAGTTGTGCTGAGTTGGATTTCAACTCTGTCATAGGTCTCCATATTTAATTGGTACAATCAGTAGAATTCCAGTTCAGACATACCATGACAAGTGGAAACTATCTTCTTTTGATTTCTAGCATTTGGCCGTGGCTGATTTCTCTGCTAAACAGCTTCCAGCCCCATGAGGAAGATCTTTCCAGCACTAATGGTAAGGATGCCCCTAGACTGTGTTCTGTGAAAGGGAGGTGGGAGAGGGGGAGGAAGTGTCTCTAGCATCATTGGTGTTGGGGTATCATGGTTGGATATGAAAGTCAAATAAAGCACCGTCCAGTATTAGTGCACTCAGAATGTGAATATTTTACAAACTGCTCTTTCCTGTGCTGAGCATATTGTATTTCATTTTATCTATCCTTCACTTCCTCTAGATCCCACAGCATGAGCAGTACAGCATTTATCTAGTAGTGTGAGCTGTACTGTATATGGTGCCTGGATATCCATAACCTTACTGGTGCAGCATATTTCAGGCCTTGTTTACTGATATTCTTTCCTGTCTGATTGTTCACCAGCTACCCCACTTCCAGAGGAGTTTGAGTTGCAGGGATTCTTGGCTCTGAGACCCTCATTCAGGTGAGTGGCCGCTGAAAGATGCTTTACCTGTACTGGTGGTGAAGTACTGAGATGAAGACTTTGTGGTAGGGAGATACTGACGTTCTGCACTAACCCTGTTTTCACAGCAAGTACAGATGAAAGTAGATCTCCTTACAAACAATTTTAATAAGTAAAAAGTGGTCTGCTTGCAGGACTCCAATCTCTCTAGTTTCGTGATGAACTGGAGTCCATGTCCGGTATCAGACAGGAGTAAAATTTTTGAGGAAGGGAAAGTTTCATTTTTTTGAACACATTTGTATATAAAACATACTAAAACTTGTAACATGGACGGGGTTCTTTTTTTTTGGTTTTAATTTTTAGATTTTCCTTTTTGCATTTTTCCTTCAATAGCCTTCAACCCAGCTTTGGAAACAGTGATGATCTTAAAGGAGAACTCACACTGAGAACTTGGGAAAGGAATATATTTATATGAAAAATACTACTTGGCCCTTTTGTTTCCTTTCCTGCTGTTGAAGTTGTTGTGGGATTTTCTCCCTCTGAGCCTAACTTGTTCTTCAGTTTGATCCTGTAGCAAAGTAGTTTTCCTATGCTTGACATATGAATAATTTCCATAGCATCAGAGTACTAATAGCACTATGACTTCACTACAGGAGCCAGGAGGAGATGGCTAGTGAGGGAGAAACATTGGTTTAAACAAATTAAACTCCTTATGAAAAATTATTAAATCCAATCACTTACTGTTAACCTTTATGCTTGTGGTCTTAATTAATATGAGGGTATTTCCTAATATCATGCACCCTTTTGTCATGTCATAAAGGACTTGACGTCACTAACTTACTTGCTTAATGTAGACCTTCTTTATTAAAGTAATATAACTGAAAATGCAATTCCGATATCTGTAACTGTATTTAGGTTATTAAACCCTGCTGAAAATGAAACCTGCAATAGCTTTCTGTACAATTCATCGTTCTTTTTGAAAGCCTCCGTTTGTCTTTACGGTACAAGAGGTAACTGAGATTAATTTTATTTTCCATTCTTTGTTTACGTCCACATTAGGAACTTGGATTTCTCCAAAGGCCACCAGGGGATTACAGGAGACAAAGAAGGGCAGCAGCGACGGGTACGGCAGCAACGACTGATCTTCACAGGAAAATGGATTGCTGACAACCAGCCAAGGTATCTACGCAGCTGCTGGTGCTCTCTCACTCCTGTTTGTATATTGTTCTTGCTGTAAAGCATAGTAGTATTGACAGATGCTGGAGATTTAACCGTTTTGAGTGGAAATGTTGATATGTTGCCTTAGTGTATTGTAGAACACTACATATGTAAGTAAATGTTTTGTACTGTGGTAGTGACTAAAAAATAGTGCGCGAATGCATGGTGCTGATAATGGGCATTCGTGAAACTTGTAATTAGTGGAGAATACACAGTTTCTTAGATTTACCTGTTTGGGGCAGGGATTGTATCTTCCTACATGGTGGTAAAGCATCTAGTACAATGGGACCTCTGAGTACTACTGTGGTACAATTAAATAACAATACTGGCAATAGTAGGTGAAGTGGTAGAGACTGGGTAATGGTGGGTGGGTGTGCATATTGAAGAGTGCCATCGGCCTGGAAGGTATAATGTAATTTGTGTTATAGAGTTAGTACTGAGGCTGCGGGGTTCGTGTGCTGGCTCCTTGCTTGTTGTGTATGTCATGCCATTATTATAGCCTGGGAAGATGGGTTACATGGTTAAAACGACTACTACATGCTATTCAGTACCTTTTTTTTCTTTTTTTAGGCTGATTCAGTGTGAAAACGAAGTAGGAAAACTGTTGTTTTTGACAGAAATCCCAGAGTTGTTTCTAGAGGACCCTAGTGAAGCCAAAGAGAGTCTCGTCCTACAAGAAACATCCATTGCAGAGCCACTGTCTACAGATGGGAGCCCAGGACTCAAATCAGTTCTGTCTACTGGCAGAAATCTTAGCAACTGTGACACTGGGGAGAAACCAATGGTCACATTCAAAGAGAACATTAAACCACGAGAGGTAAACCGAGAGCAAGGGCGAATCTATCCACCTAAAGATGTGGGTAGGGAAAGAAGGGACTATAGCAAAGGAATAACAGCTACTAAAAATGATGGAAAGAAAGACAACAAGAGAAAGAATGAAACCAAGAAATGCAGCTTGGAGAAGATGCAGGAAGCAGGAAAGCAGAATGTGGCAGTGCAGGTAAGGCATTGAGATTCTGAGTACAGCGTCTGTCTCTTGCCTTTTTCTTAGATGGTAAGCTCTTTGGAGCAGGGATTGGCTTTTTGTATGTGCAGCATCTAGCTGAAAGGAGCCCTAACTGAGGTCCTAGGTGCTATTTCTATGCAAATAGTTAATAATTGGAGAACAGCAACAGGCCTTATTTAGGGACTAGATATAAAAGTGATTCATGGCATTTCCTTACAAGTTTACTCTTGGGGGAAGGGAGGTAATGGAGGGTGACCTGGTTGCTGTGTTCAGTGCCTTAAATTGTAGTTCTACACTGAAAAGTCACTAGTTAAAAATGGCACTTCTGACTTGACAGATCAGCTCCTCTACTATACACAAGGGCCTGTTTACTTTAGTGTCATACATTTTTACTAGGGCTGTCGAATAATCGCTGTTAACTCAAGCGATTAACTTAAAAAATTAATTGGGATTAATCTCAGTTTTAATCACACTATGAAACAATAGACTACCAATTGAAATTTAATAAATATTTTGGATGTTTTTCTACATTTTTAAATATTTGATTTCAGTTTACAACACAGAATACAAAGTGTACAGTGCTCACTTTATATTATTTTTGATTACAGATATTTGCACTGTAAAAATGATAAACGAAAGAAATAGTATTTTTCAATTCACCTCATACAAGTACTGTAGTGCAATCTCTTTATCTTGAAAGTTGAACTTACAAATGTAGATATTGTTTTTGTTACATAAGTGCACTCAAAAACAAAGCAATGTAAAACTATAAGTCCTCACTCAGTCCTACTTCTTGTTTAGCCAATCACTAAGACAAACAAGTTTGTTTACATGTATGGGAGATAATGTTGCCCACGTCTTATTTACAATGTCACCTGAAAATGAGAACAGGTGTTCACATGATGCTGTTGTAGCTGGCATTGCTAGGTATTTCCATGCCAGGTATGCTAAACATTCGTATGCCCTTTCATGCTTCCGCCACCATTCCAGAGGACATGCTTCCATGCCGATGACACTCTTAAAATAAATAATGCACTAATTAAATTTGTGACTGAACTCCTTGGGGGAGAATTGTATGTCTCCTGCTCTGTTTTACATGCATTCTGCCATATATTTTGTCTTATGGCAGTCTCGGATGACGACCCAGCACATATTGTTCAATTTAAGAACACTTTTACTGCAGATTTGACAAAATTCAAAGACTGTACCAAATGTGAGATTTCTAAAGATAGCTACAGCACTTGACCCAAGGTTTAAGAATCTGAAGTGCCTTCCAAAATCTGAGAGACACGAGGTGTGGAGCATGTTTTCAGAAATCTTAAAAGAGCAACACTCCGATGTGGAAACTACAGAACCCGAACCACCAAAACAGAAAATCAATCTTTTGTTGGTGGCATCTGACTCAGATGATGATAACGAACGTGCGAGAGTCCTCCATGCTTTGGATCGTTATTGAGCAGAACCCATCATCAGCATGGCAGTATGTCCTCTGGAATGGTGGGCGAAGCATGAAGGGACATATGAATCTTTAGTGCATCTGGCACGTAAATATCGTGCAACGCCGGCTAGAATAGTGCCAGGCGAATGCCTGTTCTCACTTTCAGGTGACATTATAAACAAGAAGTGCGCAGCATTATCTCCTGCTAATGTAAACAAACTTGTTTGTCTGAGCGATTGGCTGAACAAGAAGTAGGACTGAGTGAACTTGTAGGCTCTAAAGTTTTACATAGTTTTATTTTTAAGTGCGGTTATTTTTTGTACGTAATTCTACATTTGTAAGTTCAACTTTCATGATAAAGAGATTGCACTACAGTACTTGTATTAGGTGAATTGAAAAATACTATTTCTTTTGGTTTTTTTACAGTGCAAATATTTGTAATAAAAAATAAAGTGAGCACTGTACACTTTGTATTCTGAGTTGTAATGGAAATCAACATATTTGAAAATATAGAAAACATCCAAAAATATCTAAATAAATGGTATTCTATTGTTTAACAGAGCAATTAATCAGGTTTTTTTAATCGCTTGACAGCCCTAATTTTTACTACTGTTAGCACTACATAATCTGCAAAGCTTGAGTATAGACTGAATTCTGTTCTGCCTCATATATTAACTTGATTCAAGACAATAGGGATGCATAGGTGTACATGAGGACAGAAACTGACTTGTAGAATCTTACTGCTGGTGGTTCATGAGCCAGCTAACACAGCTTGACTTTCAGATACCAGATTGTTGTAAGGCTGAGAGTTAATAAGCCACCTTTTTAACTTGTAACTGAGAATATTTGGTAAGGAGTCATTGATGGACTCAACCCTAGAACTCCTAATGCCATTTTTAGTACCACCCTTTTGTAGAGAACCATTACATTTTGAGGGACCCCAAGGATCTAGGAAAAATCACTTCAGCTGTCTAGAAAGAGTGAGTGTGTATCAGATCCATCAGCTGCCTTTGCTACAGTATCTATGATGTTGATACAGCTCCTTTTTTGGCAGTGATTGATAGACTTACTCTGCGGTGATTCAATTTATTTTCTTTGAGGGAATCAGAGAGTGGCTTTGGACAACTGGTCTTCTGCTCATTCTCTTCTTAGGGCTTTCTTGAACATTCATACTTCATCTAATGCAGAATGTAGTGCAGTTGTGTATCTATATTCCAAAGATGACACTAACATTTCATTTCTCGTTTCAATTCAAGGGGTTGATCATTACCCCTTAATTGTTTGGGTCCTGGCCATCTTAAGACTGCATGTCTCCTCAGCACTCCCCTGACAGTTGAAATTCTGATGAGGGTCATCAGCTGACATGTCTCAGATTCAAACAGGGACTGTGGAGGCATAATTTTTTCAGTGGCATGTTTAGACTAGAGTCAAATTCCCTCCCTTTGTTGGTCTGACAGCTTTAGTTTGACTTTAGGTCATTCTGCAAAGCCCATCTGTTTGCTCAGGCTTTCCCTGAAGGAACTGGTTGTTCTTTTGTGGTGGGGAGGTGAAGTACAGAAGAAATTGTCAATCTTACATTTTTGTTTTCATAAATTGTAAGTGAAGCAAGACTAGTAAGAGTAAGTTAGACATCACAAAAATAAACCAGGGGAAATTGGCTAGATCCTAGGACAGTTCTTTACAAATTCCAGTGAAACGGGAAGGATTACACTAAAAGATAACGAGGAGTCCTTGTGGCACCTTAGAGACTAACAAATGTATTTGGGCATAAGCTTTCGTGGGCTATGACCCACTTCATCAGATGCATGGAGTGAAAAATACAGTAGGTAGGTATAAATAATATACAGCACATGAAAAGATGGGAGTTACCTTACCAAATGGGGGGTCAGTGCTAACGAGGGCAATTCAGTCACGGTGGATGTGGCCCATTCCCAACAGTTGACAAGAAGGTCTGAGTATCAACAGAGGGAAAATTTACTTTTTGTAGTGACCCAGCCACTCCCGGTCTTTATTCAGGCCTAATTTGATGGTGTCAAGTTTGCAAATTAATTCCAGTTCTGCAGTTTCTTGTTGAAGTCTGTTTTTCAAGTTTTTTCATTGAAGAATGGCCACTTTTAAGTCTTTTATTGAGTGTCCAGGGAGATTGAATTGCTCTCCTACTGGTTTTTGAATGTTACAATTCTTGATGTCTGATTTGTGTCCATTTATTCTTTTGTGTAGAGACTGTCCGATTTGGCCAATGTAAATGGCAGAGGGTAGGGTTACCATATTTCAGCAAGCAAAAAAGAGGACGGGAGAAGCCCCTGCCCCTCCCACTTCCTGCCCCCCTCAGAACCCCCAACCCTCCCCCCGCTCCTTGTCCCCTGACTGACCCCTCCTGGGATCCCTGCTCTTAACTGCCCTCCAGGACTCCACCCCCTACCTAAGCCTCCCTGCCTCTTGTCCCCTGACTGCCCCCCCGGACCCTACCCCCTACCTGTACCCTGACTGCCCAAAACCTTATCCACACCCCCCCAGGAAGCCTCCCCCGAACTCCCGACACCCCCCCCCCCCCCCCCGCCCCCTTGCCTGCCCCCTCCAGAACCTCCCTGCCCCTTCTCCGACCCCCTGGCCCCCTTACCCTGCTGCTCAGACTAGCGTGCTGGGGAGGCGGAGCAGGGGGAGGAGCTCCAGACTGCCGGTGCGAACGGCCAGCTGGTGATCTGTGAATGCAGGGAGGGAGGGAGTGCTCTCAGCTGCAGGGGAGAGGAGGGGGAAGCGGGGGGAGGGCTCTCCCTGGCGGTCGGCGCGCCCTGTGGGTGGCGCCCCCCCCCGGCCGGCCCCGCGGGCCGCGGGCCCCCTGCTGGGGGGGGGGGGGGGGGGTGGAACGTCCGGACATTTACAAATTCCCCCCGGATGCTATTTTTAACTCTAAAAGCCGGACATGTCCGGGGGAATCCGGACGAATGGTAACCCTAGCAGAGGGGCATTGCTGGCACATGATGGCATATATCACATTGGTAGATGTGCAGGTAAACGAGCCCCTGATGGTATGGCTGATGTGGTTAGGTCCTATGATGGTGTCCCTTGAATAGATATGCGGACAGAGTTGGCAACAGGGTTTGTTGCAGGGATTGGTTCCTGGGTTAGTGTTTCTGTTGTGTGGTGTGTAGTTGCTGGTGAGTATTTGGGGGTCTGTCTGTAAGCGAGGACTGACCTGTCTCCCAAGGTCTGTGAGAGTGAGGGATCATCCTCCAGGATAGGTTGCACATCCTCAATGATGCACTGGAGAGGTTTTAGTTGAGGGCTTTGGTGATGGCTAGTGGCGTTCTGTTACTTTCTTCGTTGGGCCTGTCCTGTAGTAGGTGACTTCTGGGTACCCTTCTGGCTCTGTCAATCTGGAATGGGCCACATCCACCCTGACTGAATTGGCCTTGTTAGCACTGACCCCCCACTTGGTAAGGCAACTCCCATTTTTTCATGTGCTGTATATTTATACCTACCTGCTGTATTTTTCACTCCATGCGTCTGACAAAAGCTTATGCCCAATAAATTTTAGTCTCTAAGGCCTGGTCTACACTGGGGGGAGGAGGGGATCGACCTAAGATACACAACTTCAGCTACGAGAATAGCGTAGTTGAAGTCGACGTATCTTAGGTCGACTTACCTCGCATCCTCACGGTGCGGTGTTGACTGTTGCCGCTCCCCTGTTGACTCCGCTTCCGCCTCTCGCCGCGGTGGAGTACAGGAGTCGACGGCAGAGCGATCAGGGATCAATTTATCGCGTCTACACTAGACACGATAAATCGATCACTACCCGCCGATCCAGCGGGTAGTGTAGATGTACCCTAAGGTACCACAAAGACTCCTCGTTGTTTTTGCTGATACAGACTAACACAGCTGTCACTAAAAGATAAACATACATAAGGAAAGGGAGAGTGCCTTAATTTACATCCTCTTCTAGCCCTCTCAGTGTACGAGTTACTTCAGCTTACTCAACTCACTCATCTAGACTCTCATCAGCTTACCATCATGTAACTTATACTGCTTTACCTGAAACTGGGGCCCTACCAAATTCACAGCCATGAAAAATGCATCACGGACTGTGAAATCTGGTCTCCCCCCGTGAAATCTGTTTTTTTGTGAGTGCTTTTACCCTATACTTTTGAATCTTGGCCCACTCAATCTAAGGAAATCAGAGTTGGTGTACAATAACTAGTGTGGAAAGCCCAGAAAAGAGGGGTGTAGCAGGTAAAATAGGAGGGTGTAAGGAGTTGTTTGCTCAAGTGGCATAGTAGATTGCGCTTATTAGCAACTCTTTGGCTGCCAGCAAAAAGTTGCTATTATCAGAGAGTTGCTAATAAGCAGAAGGCAGATTTGCAAGGCAGCAGCCAGGGAAGAAAGCATTGGGACATGCCTTTTCTGGATGTAGCCATGCAAACCTGACTCTGGCAGGGCAGCTGCAGTCTGGATGTTGGGACTTTCTATGGGGAGCTGAGGGGCTCATGAGGTTGCACCATACCTCTTCCTAAACTCTCCACGGGTCAGGGATCAGCACATCCCAGTGCTTTCTTCCTGGTATGCAGTCTCTTGGCAAGGCTCAGGGAGAGGTACTGTGCCACGCTGACATCCGGGATGCAGCTCCCCTCCCTGTTACTGCCCTGCCCACAACCTTCCTGCCCATCCATAGCCCCATACCGCCTGTGCAGTCCCTGTGTGCGGGGAGGTTTGCTGGGCTGCAGCCCCAGAAGGAAGAACTGGGATGGGATGGGCTGAGCACTGGCAGCAGGCAGGTTTGGGGGGGTTGCAAGCAAGGAAGGCCTGTCCCACCACTTCCTTTCCTGGCAGCAGCCTTGCAAATCTGCCTGCGGTGGGGCCTTTCTTTAAAATAAGGGATGTGGGGAGGGGTGCTAATAAGTGGTGTGCCGTTGCCAGTATCCAAATCCCATTAACATTGATGTTAATGAGAATGGAATTGGCAACATTTTGCTGGGACGCATTAACTGGAAGTTGCTAACATCAGAATTGCCATTAAGTGGAATCTACTGTATACCATCTTACAAGTCACTGCTACGTTTGGCCTATGTATCCAACTAGAAGTGGATGAGAGACTACTTGATAACTCTCACAGAGAGGGCTGGAGAAAGGTACAACTTACATCTACTTATATTGGCTCCTGAATTTGGCTTTGTTCTCTGGGTAGAGTTTAATGTTGTTTCATTCCTGATAGTGAGTGGCTGTATTTACTGTGCTGTTGGGCAGTTTAAGAGAAACTATGGAAGTACATTGTGCTTCCCAGAGCAGTTTCAACACTGGTGTATTGAATATTAGCCAGATTTCTGGCTGCAGACAACTGTCCAGGCAACGGGGGTTTGTGAAATCAGCTAAGCCTTATGTTGAAGGGACTGTCCAGCTGCCCTGTTCAGGCAGCATTCCATCTCCTTTGCAAGCTAGAGCAGTACAAGGGGGGGTGAAGCCAAGGGACAGGATATAGCCCAATGTGTTTAAGATAAATAATAGTTCAAATTTAATAGCACCTAATTGTATAATTTTCTCAAAGATAATTTTTCCCATTTCACAGATAAGGGAAATGCTTGCTCAGTGGCACACAGAGTATGACAGTGTGGAATAGACTGATTCCCTGAATCCTGCTCTAAGCACTAGACCATGTTATCTCACCTGGGAGCAATGAATCCAACAGGGCAGTAGAAAGTGTAATGGAGATTTTCTTAGGGAATAAGACACTTGGTAGAATGGTCTCTGATGTAAAGCTGACTTTCTCCAAGTATCCTGAGGTTCCCCATTAATCTCTAAATCAGACCCAATCAATCAGTCGATGCAGCTAATAATTGTGTTAGTGATTTAAATTAAGTGGTTTATGGAACTGTAATATTAAAGACTTGCGTTGGGCTTAATGTTGCTAAGACATTTTGTTTATGCACGAATATCGTGTAAACCAGTGCTGAAGAAATGACAGGCTTGCTGGCTGGTAAATGCGTGTCCTGGTAGCATGTTTACTGTATGAGGGGCACTGTTTGGTCATAGTATTATAAAGGTAACCTGCAAAGGAAAAAATTTACACTTCTAATCTGCTTTACGATAGATAAAGAATTTTTATTTCAATGGGATTACTTTTGTTTAAAGTTAAGCATGTGTATGAGTGTTTACAGTACCTTGGACTAAAGTTTGTCACTTTTTCAGTGACAAAATCTGTCACTGGGGGAAAAAAAAGTTACTTTCAACACTAACAAAGCTATTAACTTTTTAAATACACACAGGCCACAGCTTTCAAAAATAGAGGTCTAAAATTAGGCACCTAAATCCATATTTAGGCACTTAAGGGTGGAATTTTCAAAGTCACTTTAGTGACTGAAGAGCAAAGTTGACTTCAAACCCTGGAGGAGTATAGCCTGGTGAAAATAATGCATCTTTCTTGACTTGTGGAAATTCAGTATATCAAAAGGTGATGTTGGCTACAGATATGTAGTTTATCAGCTTTGTGGTTGAGAGTTTATGGCATCCTCACAGTAAGGTTGATAATGAGGCTCTGTCTTTTTCAGCATAAATAAGTGTTTAAAATGTAAATTATTTTGGATTTTTTTTTTCCCAATATAAAATCTCAAATTCTGCTATTTAGGAAACTAAAGAAACAAACAAATATAAAACATCCACTTCAGCAAGTTAAGACTATAAAATGGTAAGAAAGTTAAAAACTAATGACAAAATCTGATTAGATTTTTAAAAAATCTAATAAAATTATCAGTCCTGCAAGCAGAAGAAATCCATTTTGGGAAAAACTTCAAAGCCTACTTCAGTACATAAAGAAATAAAACAGGACAGAAGACCCCTTTTTGCGGGTCACCTTCAGAACTTTTGTACAACATTGATGTTTTAATTTTCATTTTATGGAAAATACTTTGGGGATATTCAAACGTTCCTATTGCCTGATTGCGAAGGGGGTACTTGTTTTCATGTAGCTATTACACAATAATTTGAAAGGGGTCTGCTTCCAAATCAGTCACAGTAATAGAGTTGCCAGTAGAATTAGGAACTTGAGGTGCACACAAGAAACAAAACTCTGCATGTTTTCTGACTAGTAAAATTTATTTGCTAAACAAACAAGATCACAAACCCTGTAATACATCAAAGGAGATGGAGCCAATACAAAATGGCTAGCACTTGCATATTCGCATCATCTCTTGTGAGGAGCCCCAGAATACATGAGGTGATCTGCGTGTGGTTGTCAAATCAACGCAACCAACATGTTCGACTGCCCTCAGGCTGGGTCTTAACTCGAATAGGGTGTTATGCCAATGCCCACCGTATCTTATACATATTCAGTGATGGTTTTAACCTTTTCCCTTATAGGTACTTCTACCCTCAATAAAATTGGAGTCCCTGTCTTCAGTCGCTCAATTTGTCTCTTACGTCATACTTATTAGCATTTACATCAATTAGTTGCCATGGTACATCTGCAGTTAGTACATGTTTTAGTTAAGCTCAACATCCTTTAAAATTTCCCTAAAATTTCCAAAAATATACTTTTGTGGTACCTCACTTCGCTTTTTCCCATCACGTACCACTCTCATTTACTGTAATACTTACCTTGTGACTCAAGGTCAAACTGTCAATTAAAAACCACTTACCCAGTAACTACGTACATCAACACTTTATGCCTAGGCCTTAGTTATGCAAAGCTTATTGTCATACAGACTTGTGACCTGTAGGCCCTTGTGTTACAGCCTTATGACTTCTGAATGACTCTTACCTCTATGCCTGTACTGTGTAGCACTGGAAACTAAGTAACTTTGTATTGCATGAGAATGAGGAAGTGAGTGGCTAGACATTGTAGTGTGCATTTTAATGCACATCACACATACTCAAGGCTGTGTGTATATAAAGTAGTTATTCAGTCCCTTAGATTCTTACATAATTCTTTGAATCTGCTACATAATTGTTTCCCCAAATCGAAATGTTCATCATGCAGTACAAAACCTTTGATTACCCGTGTGACGGGGTTGGATCACAGAAACCCCCTTGGGAACTGCCACCCGATTTGCCGAGACTACCTCTGAGCCTGTTTTCCCTACCAGTTTGGGACTCCAGAACCCTGCCTTGTTTGAGCCAGACACGCTAGCCTTCTACAAACACAGACCCAGGTCTGAAACATGTCCCACAAAAGTTGCAGGTTTAACTGAAAACAGCTTAAGAAGTGTTCCTGTCTCCAACACTCAGATGCCCAGCTCCCAATGGGGTCCAAACCCCAAATAAATCTGTTTTACCCTGTATAAAGCTTAAACAGGGTAAACTCATAAATTGTTGGCCCTCTATAACACTAATAGAGATTCACAGCTGTTTGCGTGTCCTCCCCCCGGTATTAATACATACTTTGGGTTAATTAATAAGTAAAAAGTGATTTTATTAAATACAAAAAGTAGGATTTAAGTGGTTCCAGGTAATAACAGACAGAACAAAGTGAATTACCAAGCAAAGTAAAATAAAACATGCAAGTCTAAGCCTAGTATAGTAAGAAAACTGAATACAGATAAAATCTCACCCTCAGATGTTTCAATAAGTTTCTTTCACACGCCTTCTTTCTTGGACGCCTTCCTAGTCTGGGCACAATCCTTTCCCCTGGTACAGCTCTTGTTCCAGCTCAAGTGGTAGCTAGGGGATTTCTCATGATTGCTGCCCCCTTTGTTCTGTTCCACCCCCTTATATATCTTTTGTGTAAGGCAGGAATCCTTTGTCCCTCTCTGGGTTCCCACCCCTCCTTCTAAATGGAAAAGCACCTGGTTAAAGATGGAGTCCAGTTCAGGTGACATGATCACATGTCACTGTAAGACTTCAAGCCCTCATTCCTCCCAGCCTGACTCACAGGAAAGCCTGCCTGCAAACAGAGCCATCCACAGTCAATTGTCCTAGTTGATGGGAGCCATCAAGATTCCAAACCACCATTAATGGCCCACACTTTGCATAATTACAATAGGCCCTCAGAGTTATATTTCTAGTTTCAGATACAATAATGATACATACATACAAATAGGATGACCACACTCAGTAGATTATAAGTTTTGTAATGATACCTTACAAGAGACCTTTTGCATGAAGCATATTCCAGTTACAGTATATTCACCCTCATTAGCATATTTTCATAAAATCATACAGAGTGCAATATCACAACCTGAAAATGTGGGGGCAGCATAGAATTGAAATTAATGTCCAATAACACATGATACTGTGCTGGTTGGGGCTGAGTAGAGATTGGAAAAGAACTGGTGTTCGGGTAGGGAGGCTTGCACCGAGGGACCACTCGAGGGACCTTTTAAATAATTTGGGTCAAATGAGCTACATAAAATATAGGGCCTGGCATATATACTGCATAATTTAGGATGGAGCAATACATTGGGAGAAGTCTTGCTGCAGCTTCTTTTCCAGACTGCATTTGTTCTTATACACTGTGAAGTAGGGAAGTACTACTGTCCCCATTTTACAAACTGGGAACTGAGGCACAGACAGGCTAAGTGACTTGCAGAAGGTTGCACAGGAAGCTTGTGGATCTCCCCAGTCCTCATGCCCTAACTACTTGGACCATTCTTCCCCTCTGACTATCTGGACAGAGTGAATATATCTCAATCTGGGCCTTCCATTTCAGAACTGAGATGATGTGGATGGCTGACAAAAATTCTGTAACTATTTTTATGTGATTTCTTTTGATATAGGTAAAATCTCAGACTGAGATGAGGAAAACTCCGGTGTCCGAAGCCAGGAAAACACCAGTAACTCAGACTCCAAGCCAGGCAAGCAACTCCCAGTTCATCCCCATTCATCACCCAGGAGCCTTCCCTCCTCTTCCCAGTCGGCCAGGTAAATCAGCTGATTCTCATCTGAAGCAGCACTTACTACTAACTGCATAGAAATTCATGTGATGAAAGATATATTGAAGCATCCCTCAAGGCAGCAACAGTTTTAGTAAAATTATCATTTCAGGTTATGGACCTGACTTAAGCATAATAACCAGAGGTTGTAGTTGAACTGAAAAGTAAGATAAATAGGGTTCCTTATATTTTGGAATTACATTCCATGCCATGATGTCTGTATGGTTTACATGCAAATATAGCACATCACTTAGGTTTTGCTGTTGAAGGACAAGCGTCTAACTTTATAACATGAAACTGCTGTAGTCTGCTCTTGTATTTACTTATAATATGACAAACTGAATAAAACAGGATTTTAAGCAAAGATGCTTCACTTAGGAGTGAAGTATTCAAAAGATGAGCCTGGGTTCATAACTTTGTTAGACACTAACAATTATGGACTCAATAAAAGCACTGGATTTATGGCTCATTACAACAATCTATAACCCAGTAACCCTCCTTTGTCCTGAGACTGCAGAAGTATTAACTGCCCACTTCATCTTGAATAGTCACTTACAACATGTTAACTCCTTACGCTAAACAAGCTGTTCCACCTTATATGTAGCCGTGACACCTTGAGTGTCTTTCCCAGACCTGGAGAAGAACTCTGTGTAAGCTCGAAAGCTTGTCTCTTTCACCAATAGAAGTTGGTCCAATAAAAGATATTACCTCACCCATCTTGTCTCGGTATACAATACTCTCATAACTGCATAGCTGATCTTTTATATTTTATCTGCTTTACAGCCAAGTTTCCGCTGAAGAAGGTGTGGTGTTAATATTTGTGTTAAGCTATATTGTCTAAATATGTTTAATGATTTGCTGCTGCCGTTTCTCAGGGTTTTGATTTATCCACATAAACAGAGGGATCTTGCAGCTTTAAGTGCCACTATCATGTTTACTTTCTCCATGCTGCTTGCCCATGGAGCACTTGCAGAGCCCACCTTCCCCAAGTGGTGCTGCAGCTATTCCAAGTAGCAATTGACCAAAAGTGGGGATGGAGAAAGAGGACCATCAGTTCTTACACTAAACTCAACTGAAAATCTGGGTTGGGAGGAGCAGCTTCAGTCCCTTGTCTTCCTCCCCAAACTGCAACAATATGAACTGCAAGAAAAGAAGAGTTAGGCCATGTCTACATGCACAGCGGTGCAGATGCACCGATGCAACTGTGCGGCTGCAGCATGCGTGGTGAAGACACTATGCTGACAGGAGAGAGCTCTCCTGGTAGCGTAATAAAATCACCTCTGAAAGTGGCAGAAGCTATGTCAGTGGGAGAAGCTCTCCTGCCGACATAGCGCTGTGCACATGAGCACTTATGCCAGCATAATTTGTCACTCGGGGGTGGTTTGTTCACCCCCTTGAGCGACATAAATTATGCTGGCATAAGTTGTAGACATAGCCTTAGTCTTGCTGAAAGGAGGACTTAGTTCTGTACCCACTTTACTCTTTGGATAAATTAAGTCAGGGACTGGAGACTACCTGGGCGTGGGGTGCATCTTGATAGGTTGCCAGTCCTCCCTCCAGCATTGCAGTGATTCAGTATCAGACAGAATGTGGGATGGAGGAGTGCCCTGAGAGTAGTAGATTGAAAATCTCAGGATGGTGAAGGCAAGAAAGTTGGAGAAAAAGTAGAAACAAATAGGTTAATTTTAGTGTGGAGAAATTTCAGGGCGTCTCTCCAGTTGACCATAACCAGTAACTAAAAGGATAGCTAAAAAAAATTCAGAAATAGAACTTCCCTCTAAAATATCAAACCCCTTCCCCTGATTTTTGAGTGTGTGAGAATATCATTTGGGGGAAATACAAAGTCTCACAAATGTGGAATTACAGCTCATATTTACAGTCTTCATGACTGAAACACGGAAAATAGAAAACCATGATGCGTATCCTGCATTGCTTAAGACGTGTGGCTTCCTAATGGTTAAAGGTGTGTTTTTATGTTTTCTAGGGTTCCCACCTCCAGCATACGTTATACCTCCTCCTGTGGCTTTCTCCATGAGCTCAGGTTACACCTTCCCAGGTGGTGTTTCTGTTCCAGGAACCTTTCTTCAGCCTACAGCTCACTCCTCTGCAGGAAACCAGGTGCAAGGTGGGAAACAGTCCCACATTCCTTACAGCCAGCAGCGGCCCTCTGGACCAGGGCCAATGAACCAGGGACCTCAACAGACAGCACCACCTTCCCAGCAAGCCCTTACATCCTTACCAGCTCAGGCAACAGCACAGTCTGCAAGCCAATTACAGGTCCAAGCTCTGGCCCAGCAACAACAGTCCCCTACAAAAGCTGTGCAGGCCCTAAGGAAGAGCCCACCACACCACTCTGGATTCCAGCAGGTAAACTTAAAACATAAGAACTATAAAATTCTTCAAGCATCCATGAAAGGGAAGGGATGCAGTGGCCAATATTTTTAAAAATAGGAGCACAGGTCCCATTGACGTCAATAGGACTTGTGCCCAGAAGTCACTTAGATCCTTTTGAAAATCCTGCCTTTAGGCGCTTAAATATGGATTTAGGACTATGGACTTTAAGCTCCTATTTTTGAAAATTTTGGCCAGTATAGTATGGCCAAAGTGTGCAGGAGGGTATGGCTTGGTGCTGTGGACTATTGACTCTATAATTAAAGCTAGCTATTGAGGTCTGAAATGTTTCGTATGGCAGACAATGTATTCTGTATTCTCTCTTCTGCATATGTGTACAGATGGCTAAAAGGTGATCTTTTTGACTAGATGTTTCTGCTTTAGGCTTTTCCAGACAGCCCGGTGGTTTCCTGCCTAACTAAGGAGGCTGGCCCTGGATCTTTCCCCATAACTAATCCCTCCTATCCTTTTTAGTTAAATGCATCACAACATTGGTTCCTTGCCATCCATTAGTTATACACTCAGCACTTGAGAAATCTCCTTTTGAACATTGCTCTGTCTGAAATCTGTAGCTGAGAGAGACTCCACCCCCACCCAAGGCACCTCAATTGGAGGTCTGAGTCAGCACCTCGGTTGGAGGTCTGTGAAGTCTGCAAATTGAAATGAGGATGACATTTCCCAGGTGTTACCTCAGAGCTTGAGTAGGGAGTGTGAAGTGAGTGCTCACTGAAATTCTGAACTTTGGTGAATAAGAACTGAGAGAAACACGCTCTGGGATTTATAAAAGGAGAATCTGTAATCTACCAGCGGGCATGGCCACCAGGAATGAACGTCTGAATAGAACAGATAGTCGTTCAGTTAACCTTTATGGTAATATTCCATTGTTTATGCCTCATGGTGAAAGTGTGCATCTCTTTTAGTATCCGCAGGCAGACTCATCAAAGCATCTCTGGAATCCTCCTCACGTCCAAGGCCCATTGGGAAAGATCATGCCTGTAAAGCAGCCCTATTATCTTCAGGCCCAGGACCCCCTAAAACTGTTTGAACAGTCATTACAGCCTCCTGTGATGCAGCAGCAGCCTCTGGAGAAAAAAATGAAGCCTTTCCCCATGGAGCCATATAACCACAACCCCTCAGAAGTCAAGATGCCAGAATTTTACTGGGACTCCTCCTATGGCATGGCTGATAATAGGGTAGTGATGGCACAGCAGGCTAACATGGATCGCAGGGGGAAACGACCACAAGGAGTCTTCCGCCCAGAGCAGGACACTGTGCCCAGGATGGCTTTTGAGGTAAACATACTATTTTGTTAAGTGGTGAAGATCAGCCGCAAGACTCTGATGTCCCTAAATGTGAAACTCCAATTTTTGGCCATATCCTCTAGCAAGAAATGCCTAAATGTGGACCTGTTTCTGGCCCACCCCCCAACAGGGATAATACCATATTGTACTGCCTTCTGGAAAGTGGTTCACTTGAGATTCCAGCCACCAGTACTGGATTTGCCACTCAGTTGGTCTAATTATATGGGAGCATATTCTTGGGGAAACTGTTGGTTCAGGGTACTGTAAGTTGCACTCAGTGTAGAAGTGACATTAACCTCTGCACTAAAGCAAGAATTTGCTGCTTGATGGAAAATGGAGAATTCATGCCACATTCTGATTTTGGTGACAGGCTCCCCTCCCTCCTGCAAGAGACCCTGTTAGTGATAGACCAGGTTGAGAGAGATCCTATTGTCTAGGAGCAAAGAACAAAAAACCTTTTCAAACAATTGAAATTTAATTACTGCCTTCTAAACAAGCTGCTAACCTGCACTTGATATCTTCGGTGCATTGACTCACCAACACATCCAACCTAGGCTGGAAATTAAAAAATAGCCTTCTGCTTCAGTTTCCTTTTAAACTCCACCAAACAGAAATGCGTGACCTGTTTGCCTGGTCCATTGCTTTGCCAGACTCATCCTTTGCTTCTGCTCATCCAGTTGTGCCTCATATTGCTGTTACAAATATTGTGGTTAATTTCTGTTCTGTTAGTTCTCCAGAAGAGAAGTCTGGGGTGCAAATGCTTTTTGGTATTGCTTACAAGGAAATTGAGGCAGAAACCTGGTTTCCTTTTTTAACCTGGGGTCAGGTGTACTTGGGTGAGTACTGAGGATTAAGAGGTCAGTTCAGTTCCTTGAAGGAGAAGAGCTAGACAGTGACCAGGAAACTGCCTCATGCCCTAATGTCAGGTTGTGTTTTTAGATGGAACAATGCCAGTGTCCTGATCTCACCCCCATCCATGGATCTCATCCATGCTGCAACTTTTGATTTGGCTGCTTGAAGCATGAGCAGAGACTATGCCACACAACCCACCTGTGGCTGATTTAATGATTACACACACAATGTGAGATGGCTAATTCTGTCCCCTCCCTCTTTCCCAGGTAGGGAAACCTCCTTTTGCCCAATGGTGCCTTCACTTGTGGACCATAAGAGTAAAGGGCCATTAGAGGTGGAAATGTTTTTCTCATGAAAACTAAACTTAATGATACAAAAATAACCAAAACAGAAATGTAATTTGCTTATAACTTAAAAACAAAAACAGATTGGCTATAGAAAAAAAAGGTGATTTTTCTTATCAGAAAACCAAACTTCAGATCCGGGTTTTCCTTGCCTTACAAAATGTGGAATGAATCCATTAGTCTGTAGGTCACTAATATAACAGGGAGGACATTCTCTAAATTAGTTACCAGTCTCTGACTGAAAACTTCAACTTAATGTAAAACTGCATCATTCTGCTGAATACGCATAAGGACAAGATATTAGTTTTGTTATCAGTTCAGCATTCTCTTTCCATCCCCTCTTCCTTGTTTCTCTCCTTATGTTGCGCTGTCCTTTATGGTCTTGTGCTGCTTTTGCATGCTGCCTTTTTAACTGCTTTATAATATTCCTCTCTTCTGGACACTATTATGTCTTGCCTTATTTGTGGTTATTACGGCTTCTCTTCTCTTTCTGTGGCTTCCCTTCTTGCTCCTATTCTTGCTTTTTTCTTTTCCCCTCCTCTGCTGCATCTGACTGTGCTCCTTTCTGTCACTAGGACCCCAAGAGCTCCCCTCTGCTTCCTCCGGACCTGTTAAAGAGTCTGGCTGCCTTGGAGGAGGAGGAAGAGCTGATTTTCTCTAATCCTCCTGATCTTTACCCAGCTCTGCTGGGGCCTCTCGCCTCTCTTCCTGGACGAAGCCTCTTTGTATGTATTTGACTTAATTCTGCTGCTTCTCACTCTAATTCTGGCATCTCTTTTCTGTGAACTTGTAAGATGTGTGAAATTTTGTTTTCCCTTGTTGAGTTAGTCTCTGCCTGAGAGTTTAAACAAGCTGATGGCTCATTAGCTCAGGATAATTGAGGAGGAGATTTATAAAGAATAGAATAGCTATTGATCCAGTTCCTGGACTCTTGGTTTGTTCAGAATTCAAAATAATTGCTTTGGTTAAAAGTGTTAAGTCCACAGGCAAAACATTGATGCAGCATCTATAAAACTATGCTTTCCACAGTGGAATAGGCTTGGTTACTCACAAGGTTCTATTTTATCCATATGTAAAATCATTGTTTTCATCCCTTCTATATGTTACATCATATGAAAAAACTAATCCTTTAAAAATGCAAAAGGATCACAGAAGGAAGAAAATACTTTTTAGAAAAGAATTGGAAGTATGTGGATAAAGAATATAAGGTTAACTTTCAGTCTTGTAGATTACAATAAGGTTTGGCAATGTGGGAAATCTTGAATGTTATGTTTTAATAGCATACTAGAGCCTTCTTAATTGACATTGACCGCGGGAACCATTGAAAACTGCTGAAGGTTGTGAATTAGTAACAGAATATCAATTAAAAAGCATTATTTCATATTTTATTATGGCAATTGTAATTTAAAGTTACAATTGACTAGTTAAATGCCCTGTAGAATATCTTGTAACAATAATGAACTCTTAGTAATACTTAGATTTTTAAAATGAAGAGGCACTTCTGAATGCATTGGGAGCCTCTAATTCATACATAACACAATAAATCAAAGAAACAAAGTCTTCACACAGTTCTGAACAACCAGCAACACAAATATAAAACAAATTCCCCCCTTCTTAAAGCTTTTATTCCCCCCGAATTCAAACTAATCTTTGCTAAGAAGTGGAAGGAGGCCAGTTTAGTTCATGTGCCAGTTAAGTGGTGTGGAATTGCCAAGTTTGGTATTTGAATTCTAAAACATTTTCAAAGTATCAAGTTGTCACCCGGGCAAAACCCAATAAGCTAGCATCTGCTTACTATAAAAACTGACAGGGGAATTCCTGGTCAGCTGACAGGATCAAACACAAAGATGTTCCTGATACAAAGGCCTAAATTCTAGGGAAGGACTACAGTGCAGGCTGTAGTGTAATCCAGAGGATTTTATTTTAAATATAACAAAAAATATAATGGACAACCATACTGAGATGTTATGAACTTAACAAGGTATTGAGTGATGCACCAATTTTAATTTTAACTTTATCACACACAATTCATTTGTGACTTACACAGTCATCCTGAACTCCGTGGCACTGGCTGCTCACCGGCACATAAATGTTTATATTATGTGGATAGATCCAACTTCCTGAAAATTGATTCACATTCATTCTCCATTCCAAACAGGCACATCATGCCAAAACACCTCGTGCTGGTTTGAGGTGCATTATTGCTAACTCCTCAACGCTAGCAGTTACATAGAGCAGAAGGGAGAAAAACTAGTGGGGACTCAGTTGAGGGATGTAAAGTTAAAAATGACAAGAGATTCCCTGCTGTCTGTGGAGGGTGACTGCTGGCATTGTACTGACTCTCCTTGTTTCTAGCTGCTAAACTGCTTTATAATAAACTTAAATACATAGAGCAGTAGTCTCCAACCTTTTTATGCCCAAGATCACTTTTTGAATTTAAGGGCAACCCAGGATCTGCCTCGCCCCACTCACTCCATCCCCCCTCTCTCCATTGCTTGCTCTCCCCCACTCTCACTCACTTTCACGGGGTTGGGGTTCGGGTGGGGTGCAGGCTCTGGGCTGCAGCCGAGGGGTTCTCTGTGGGAGGGGGCTCCGGGCTGAGCGTGGGGCAGAGGGTTGGGGTGCAGGAGGGGTGTAAGCTCTGGGAGGGAGTTTGGATGCAGGAGAGGGTCTGGGGTGCAGGAGTGGGTACAGGGCGCAGGGCTGGGGCAGGGGTGCAGGAAGGGATATGGGGGCTGGCTCCAGGAGGCTGCAGGTTGGGAGGTGGAAGAGAAATGCTGGTCCAGCATAGCTGGGCCTGCTGTACTCATGCTACTCCTGGTCTTAATGCTGCAGAGCCATTCATAACTTGCCCATTGAAGGGAGCGGCACTTACCTTGGGCAGCCCCAGCCCCACGCTGCTTCCGGACGCGGCCAGCGCAGTCCCGGCGGGGGAGGCGGGGCAGGGCGGGGGGGTCTCTGCGCACTGCCCCTCTCTGCAGGCACCGCCCCCACAGCTCCCATTGGCCAGAGTTCCTCTGAAGTATCAGTTACTGACAAAGGCCAAAAGCAAGACACCAGACTTGATAAACCAGTGGCCTAATCCAGCATGATAAATCATAAAATGAGTTTGGTTGAGATTTCACCTCAAACTTGGTGTAGTTGCTGGTGCTGCAGCATTAAGTGGATTTCAGTTAATGTGATGGGTTTGTGACACTCTTCTGCATGTATCAATATTTGCTTCATCCCAATGTTGGAAAATAACTTGTAAAATATTTTTGATAAACAACTTGCTTTAAAGTATTCTGGTGATTAAACAACTTGTCCTTAATGTGGCATAATGTGCTTTCTGTCTTTCACAAATACAATAAAGATCTAATGACATCTTTCCCTTTTGATCTCTGAAGAAGTCCCTATTAGAAAAACCATCGGAGTTGATGTCTCAGTCATCTTCTTTCCTGTCCCTCACTGGCTTCTCCCTAAACCAGGTATGTAAACACCAAGAACTCTTAGCCCTTCAGTATTGGAAACTTCCATTCAGCTCTGGTCATATTATAGAATCAGGGTTGTTACACTAGTTCCAAAAATGTACACAAGCTGGAAAAGAATTCCCAGCTGTAATTTTATTCCTTACAGGTAGATGTTTTTTGGGGTTTTCCATTCTAACCTACTAGACACACTGTCTGGTCCCCTGGTCTCATTTGTTTGTTCCTTCTTTGTCTCCTCTTAGGGCCTGATTCTGCAGGCCAACAGTCAAAACTCCCGTTGACTTCACTGGGAGTCTTGCCTATGTAGGGCCCCAGGCTTGACCCTTAGTGTGTATATCTTCCCTTCTTTTCATTGTCTGTTGCTTGCATGTTTCCCACTAAGGACTGTGAGCACGGTCCACTGACCTAGTTAGGATTTTGTGGTACACCTGGGGAGATGATTCAGGAAGTGATAGGAGTTTATATAAGTAAAATGATTATAAAGGAGATGGGGTAAGGGGGAATAAACATGGAGTTCATGAAGTGTTTTAACCCACACCACAAGTTCTTTCTACAGCCTTAATGTTTCAAATAAATCTGTTACTCAGATTAAACTCTATTTAATATTGCAGGAAAGATATCCAAACAGCAGCATGTTCAATGAGGTATATGGGAAAAACCTGAATACCAGCACAAAAGCAGAGGTCACTCCCTCAATGGCCCATCAGGAGACATCACTATATTCGCTCTTTGAAGGGACGCCCTGGTCTCCATCCCTTCCAGCAAGCTCAGGTAATAATCTTGATATGGCTTATTTCCTGCACAGTAGTTCAGAAGGCTGCACAGACGCTATTTCTGTACCTATTATGATATATATTGTATTCTCTGTTAAATGTGACCTGCAAATGAAACATTTCTATTTGCTTCTTTATAGTATATAAAGAAGGCCTGAAAGTCTTTTTCAAAGTCTCTTACTTGCTTGCTGTCTTTGTTGTCTTTTGTATCCTGTTTTTTGATGGAAGACTATAAATGCCAGAGAATTACAGGGTTCTGACATTAAAAGAGATGGTAAAACCTGAGCAACTGAGTGGGGCAAGAAATTGTAGTCCATTTTTCAAGCTATTTTATTAATACTTATTTAACTAATTCCTGACCAACATTTGGGAGAAAAGCTCTAATGATTCAGACACACCCGCTGCTTCCGTTCTAGTCCTCCAAGAAGTCCTTCAGACAAATCAGGGAAGACTAGATTTCATGGTCCTGATGTTTCAAAAATAAAGGAAATAGGATGGAGTGCTACTTTAATACATCACAAAGATGCAGAAAAATGCACTCACACATTTTTCCTTTACAGGTCACCTTTTAAAGACCATAATATAGTAATACAGTTAGAGTAGAAAGGAGAGGTAAATCAAGAGGGATAGGCAAGGGAGAGAAAAAAATTATTTCAGAAGATGGCAAGCTGAAGCCAGGAGATGGGAACGCTCTTCCAAATGGCAGCAGCTGCAGAAGAGGTTAGTTTGTGCAATAGAACAGAGGTGGTGGGTGCTAGATGAGATGTGAGGGTAGAAGTTTTTCTCAGTCTAAAAAGATGCAATTGCAGAGTGGTCTCTTCCAGTAGGACTTATGGCAAGATCCTCCATTCTGCATTCTATCACCTCGCCTCATCATTTAAGTGGCCTCCTGCTACCCTATGTTATAGGGCTCTCATCTATCCTTAGGTAACATTATCTCCTCTACCAGGTAGATCTGCTAATATTCCACACTTCCTCAACACCTCTTGCTTGGTATTCAGTACAAGTCTGAATTCCTTTCAGACTATTGCAGATTTCTGTATAAGTCAGACTTTCTGAATTGGATGATTTATCACTTAATGCCAGACTCTTTGCAAAATGATCGAGACAGTGGAGAAAGAAAATCATTTTTGTATAAAACAATGGCTTTGGTCAAACTACAAAATAGGCACATTTCAGATTGTGAACAGGGGCTCAACACTGAAAACTGCACCCAGAACGTATTTGAAATAAATTTGGAGAAATCTCTGCGCAAAGATCTTGCTAGGAGATTTCCAGTGTTCTCAAGTAAGCACACAAATGTTTTGTTCAGTTGGCAATTAAACTAAAATTATTCTACTACTGTGGTGTGGCATATTCACATTACAGTTGGCAGATTTCCAAATCCTGAAGTTAATATAATAGGGAATAAACTGACCCTGGCTCAGAGAAAAGCCTTGTGACTGCAGATATTGCAGCAGAGTTTAACATTCTCAGATGTGCAGAAAACCCTTACCAATTTTTTGACATTTCTTTTACTCTGTCTTGATTTATATTGTTCAACAGATCATTCAACACCAGCCAGCCAGTCTCCTCATTCCTCCAACCCAAGCAGTTTGCCAAGCTCCCCTCCAACTCATAACCACAATTCTGTTCCATTCTCCAACTTTGGACCTATTGGAACGCCAGACAACAGGGACAGGAGGATTGCAGACCGTTGGAAAACAGATAAACCAGGTGAGTGCTAGGTTCCAGTCCTGGGGCAAATACTCCCCAAGTTAGTCTGATGCTTTGCAATGCCTTTTTGTGACATACACTTTTAACTAGTCTCTGTTTGCTTTAGCAATGGGAGGATTTGGGCTGGACTATCTCCCAGCAACATCCTCCTCCTCGGAGAGCAGCTGGCACCAGACCAGCACTCCCAGCGGCACCTGGGCAGCCCATGGCCCTGCTATGGAGGATTCCTCCGCTGTGCTCATGGAGAGCCTGAAGGTATATTGAACTTGAAGAGGAGAAAATAGGTTTTAGTTTAGTTGTGTAATTCCCCTGTTTCCTAAATATATTTATGGCATGGGGAGATCTGGGTGATGAGACTTAATGCAGGATATGCTCCAAGCACCAGACTGTTAATGTTGTGCTTGTCTACACCTGAAACGGTACAGCAACACAGCTGCAGCACTGCAGCTACACTACCATAGCGCTCCAGTATAGACACTACCTACGCCGACGGGGGGGTTCTCCTATTGGCATAGGTAATCCACCTCCCCGAGAGACAGCAGCTAGGCTGATGGAGGAATTCTTCCATAGACCTAGTACTGTCTAAACGGGGGGTTAGATCGGCTTAACTCTGTTGTTCAGAGGGTGTGGATTTTTCACACCCTTGAGCAATGTAGCTGGGTCCACTTAACTTTTTAGTGTAGACCAGGCCTTAGTACTATGAGCTGAAGGTTTCCTGCTGCAAAACCCACTAATGCAGACAACGTGTTAGGCATGTCCAGTGCTGGAAGACGTCACTGTAGGTGTCAGTTCACTCACACTATAGAAATCTCTCCCCTCACTTTAAAATGTCATATAGACCAGGAATAGACTGGCTGAACTAGAAGAAACCCAAACGTTATGTCTGATTTACCATATCTGTGTCTATTTAAAAAAAAATTATTCTGCATTTCCATTGCTTATTAGTCTGGGATGAGTTTTAAGGCAATGGGAATTTCTGTTCACGTTGACTTGTTTTACGGGCATACAGGAAGAAAGGAGGAGTGTTAAGAGGAAGGGTCCTTTTAGTAACGAATCTGTGATCCTGCCACTTACAAAAGCATCCATTCCAGTGAAGAGCATGGTATAAATACTCAGGAGAAAATGGGAGACTTGTCAGTCTGGGAAATGTGTAAGAGAAGGGGCCCCTCAATCAGGTACTAATGCTGACCCTTGCTTTTTTATTTCTTTAGTCCATCTGGTCCAGTTCCATGATGCATCCTGGACCATCAGCCCTGGAGCAACTGTTAATGCAGCAGAAGCAGAAGCAGCAACGTGGACAAGGCCCCATGAATCCACCACACTGAGAATGAGGTGGCAATTCTTGCAAAGGAAGGCTCCATAAACCATGGCATGTTGGGTCTGCAGGACTCGCCCACACAGTCCTGTGCAGGTGGCAGCCCTCTCTTCTGTTCCTTGCTGTCAGGAGGGCGTAAGTGCTCCACCAACCCACTGAGTGTGCACGAAATGTCTGCAGTGCAACAAAAAACATCAGGAACTCTCCCATCCCCCCGGCCCTCTGGAGGGAGAGAGGAACTGCTGTTTGTCTCACTCAGTAACCTGATATCACCGCCTCTCACCTTCTCCATCGTGCATGTCCCCAGCCACATGGGAAGTAAAAGCTGAGAATGAAGGGCAGATGGGAGAAGCCAATGAGAACTTCTCAATCCTTTTCCTCTCTTTGGGGAGATAAAATAGGAATCCATTAATGATTGCTTTGCTGACTGAGAATGTAGTTGAAATTATTCCTAAACATCTTTATTATTATTACTATCTCAGTAGTAAGATCACACTGAATTCTTCCATACACAATGTGCTTTGTAGTCAGTGTGTAGCAATGAAAGCCCCAGTCGCTGCTCCGGTCAGAGGTGGGTGGTGACAGGGTGGGGATCTATCTCCTGGGCTAGTGAAGGAGTTTCATGAAGGAGAGTCTGGCACTTGACACCACTTCATCTTTCACTCAAAGGCTCTGGCCAGCCCTTGTGTGGGTTAGAGACTCCAGCGTAAAATGCCCTTTCTGTAGGTGTTCAAGCTACAATTGGGGACGCAGTGGGCATTGCAGTGCAAGCAAGTAACTGCTACGGGGTTTTAAATTAATGTTTCTGATTCCTATACATTTTACTATAGCATAGTGACCAGCCTCACAAAGGGCAGACTAGTCTGTGTGTTCACAGCCTGACTCCTTTTAGTAGGTAGGTAGGTAGAAGCTTTCAGTGGTTTTTTGTTTTGTTTTTTTCTTTCTACCCCCACCCTCCCCTCGTTGCTGGATGCTCGTAGTTTTATTCCCGATGTCAACATCTCACAAACAAGTAATGGGTCCAGCACGATGGGGTAAAGAAGACAGTCAGCTGGACAGTATGGTGTGTACACAGCCCCATAGGTATACATCAACTCCAGACTCGCACGCAGCTGAGCCCCAAACCTCCAGTTCCAGAGTCAAATTCCAGGCATCACAGACGCGTGTAACCCACACACAGAAGAAAACATAGCGCCGTTCACTTCTGAAAAGGCGCAGAAAGGGAAATACAGCATTTGATTTGCTATTTATTAGGGGAAAAGGAAGACTGGAAATCTCATAGAAAAAAGGACAGCATTTCTGTTCGTTTCCCAGGGAAGTTATGGAAACAAGCTAAATGTCCATTTGCGATGCTAGCCAGAGGGGCATTTTGTATGTGATGATTCAGAATCGCTGAGCTGAGAAACAGCTGCAGAGCAAAGCACATGCAGGAGCCTCAGTGACACTGGAGTCTGGGCAGCCCCAATTAATACAAAAAGGGAAGATTCGAGCTTAGTGCCCTTCATAGGGTGTGACTGGCTCCCCTTTGCCCCCTGCACTAGCAACATTACTGTTCTCTGTTGCAATTCTAAGAGAGATTTTCTTTGAAAGCTCTAAAGAGTGAAGCTCCCATCCTAGTGGTGGTGAATACAAACCGAAACCTTCCGTGCTTCTCTTCAGCCCTCCCAGTTTGTGTATTTTGAGCTGTGCACCCAGGCAGCTGCAACATTCCAGTGCTTGAACTGTCACTGACTCTTGCACCCTAGACAAGCTAACCAGATTCACCATCTCACGCCCAGCAGTGCCAGAGTCCCAGCCACAGAGTCCCATTTCTGCATGAGAATCTGGTGTTTGGAATGTTTTCTGAATCTTGGGCCGGGATTCCCCATCCCACCCTCCGGTGTCGGAGTTACGTAGGGCTCGGGGATTCCCAACAGAAACTGGTTTGTGTCGTAAGCTTTTTTGTGTTTTTCGTCTGTCTGTGCAAGACCTGCAGCTGCTGAAATCAGCTTTGCCTTTAATTAAACCATGTTCTCTCCATCCAGGTGTGAGTAGCATTTATTTCCTGTTTAACTGAATGGAAGTTATTTAGATTCTCTTTTTGTTCATACTAAGGAATATAATATTCATGTGGGATTGAAAGATTAAGTGAGCCAGAGAGATTCTGATTGGACTCAGGATGGGTGAGCCAAAAGGCAAACATAGCACAGGGGCTATGAACATTGAACTGAAAATTATGTATAGGGAGTTCCTGGCAAAGCTTTCACTTGGAAGGCTGATTATGTCAGACTGCCAGAGCCCAGAGAATGAGTTAAACTTTAATCCTGAGGGCTGATGGAAATATTTAGGGCTGGGGTTCCCAAACTGTGGTATGTGCATCACTGGCGATACGTGAGGCTGTAACAGAGTGGGCTGTTCCTTTTTAAGGGTTCCCAGCTGACCCCTGTTCAAGGAGATGGCCCCTTTAAGGAAACAGGAATCCAAGGGAGCCACAGACTAAGTTGCGGGAATGGGGTCAGGTGTTAAGCAAGTAGCCGCCACCTTAACATAAAACCCGGCTGTTAAGTGACTCCCAGAAGGAGAATTACAGGAGAGCATGAAGTCAGGAGAGAGGCTCCCTAGGATGGGGACCAGAAAGGGAGACTGGTGGGCTGGAAAATCCCTTACACCCCAGAAAGTGTTAATGAAGAAGATGATGTGAGTTATGGGCCCAGGTTAGGAGGAGACTTTTGTGTGTAAAACTCCTGTGAGGCTGGGGTTGCAGTGAGACTGGCAGCTCCCTGGCTCAGAGAGAACCAAAGTGGAACTGGGAACCGGAAGCCTTGGAGAAAGGGTAAACTGGCTGAAGCTTCTTGGTGTCCAGTTAAAGCTCTGGATGTCCAGCTAAGACTCCCCCACCTCTCTGTGCCTCCCTGCTCTTTGACATACTCTCTCACACGTTCTCACCACCAGAGCCCGTCTACACTCCAGCCAGAACCTGTATCCTCAGTCTAACACCATTAGAGCTGGGAAGGAAATGGTTTTCCCCCCATGTGAACCTTTTTACCATTTTGAAACTTCCCCATTCTGCATCCTGGTGGAACTGAGTTCTTTTGAAGTGTGTGTAAAACCGAGCAAGAGAGCCCACCCCAAAACAGCCAATAACATGGTGGCCAGGGCACTCACCTGGGATGGGTGAGACCCAGGTTCAGGTTCCTGGTTTGAATGCTGGGTTGGGGGTGTCTCCTGTTGGCACTGTTGTATAAATAATTAGATATTCACTGGATCGCCCACATCCAGGTGAATGCCCAAACCACCTGGCTGTTCTAGTGTGTGTGAGTGGGGGGGGGGGGGTGTCTCTCTGGTTTTGAGCAGAAATTCCATCCTGGACCTGAGACCTTCCCTGATGACGGTTTTGTCAAAACTCTGGTACATTCCTGTAGAAAGTTTTGGTTTCAACAAAGTGGCATTTTCCGATTGGGGGGGTAAGGGAGGGGGGGAAAGGTTTTGTAAAAAAATTCCTGACCAATTCTAAATCTCCTGTCCTCTAACCTAACGCCCACACTCCCACAGCCAAACTCCTTTCTCTGACTTCCCCAGGAAGATCTCCATCAGCCTAATTCACCACTTATTTTACTGAGTTTGTAAATACTTCAGTTGAGCCTAATAAGGTCTAAAATAAATGTGCACAAAAGGAGAAATTTGCATGTGGTACTTTTAACAGTGTCTCTTGAAGGTGGTATGTGAATCAATAAAGTTTGGGATGGTAGGGGATTGATAGATGTGGAGCTTTTTGTCCACAGGCCATTTGTCCATATACACATCAGGATGGCATTGACCATGTCCTTACTACCTGATGGATGTTTGGTCTCAGTTCAAGTCCTAGTGGCACAGGTGTCGACGCCATCCTTGATAGTACTGTTCTTGTCATAGTAACAATGTGGGGCCAATTCTTAAATGAGCTTTGGAAACTGAATTGCCTTGTCTGAGGCTAGTACCTCTGTCAGGTTTGAGGCACATTAGTGGGGCAGTGTAGGCAAGCCAGCACTGTAGTGATGTGGTAGCTTTCATGTTTGTTTTCAGACATCTTTCAAGAACAATAAATTCACTTGAAAACAAATATCAATATTTCTACTGGTAGGAGTGTGGGGGCTTTCCAGAACATACATGTTAGTACTTAGAATGGGGAAATCGTCTCCTAAAAAGTGTAGGACACCCAATAGTGTAAATGTCAGTGCAGAGACTTGACAGTAACTTTATCCATAGCTCCTGTGCTACCAGAAGGGATAGTAGCTCTGATATGAGAAAAGGTGCCTTCCTAAGGGTTTTGAGAAATCCCAGCTGCTAGTCAGTGAAGGTGAAGCACTGAAAGAAGAGCCATTTTATTGAATGATGGAGCAGAAAAAAGACAGTCATGTTGGAAGGGGGAAAGGGAGAAGTAGGGTTGTGGAGGCTGACAGTCAGGTGACTAATGATGTGGCAGGATTAACCTGTCCTGATCCTTCTCTCCTGACTGCCAGCTCCTTTTACATTCTTGCTGGCAGTGCCATAAATAGACCAGTACTGCCCTCTTTGAGAAGCGGATTCCTGATTCTTGCCAGAGGCAGAATAGATGTGGGGAGAGCTGCTGCTTCTCAAGTGGTCTAAAAGCACAACTGTTCAGGCAGGCCTGAGTAGCTGGTCTCCGTGCTGGGAGATGGTTCATAAACAAGGTGCTAACTGGGACATGTTTAAATAAGAGCTGGGGCAAACCAAAAGGTGAAACAAAGAAAATTAAGGCTTTTCTTACACACGAGGGTAACATTTCTGTATACAATGGTTAATGAGAGGAGACATCTTAAATGCTACTGTTGCACGTCCTGGGGTCCTCAGGCTTCTGTGGAATTAGATTTCAGGGTTTTCGGCATCACTTTTTTGAACAAAAGCTCGGGGGAAAATGCCCACCTTCCCCTTGCACTGGCCTTCCAACCACTCTTCATTCACTAGAAGATAAAATTACAGGGAGACGCTTTTTTCGCTGTGGATAAGTTTATAAACAATGTCACCCCCCACAAACCGAACAGTGCCTAAGAGCACCGTTAAGCTCCTCAAATGGGTAAATAGATGTGCTGAAAGTCAGACAAAGACGTGGTTAAAGAAGAAGGAACTGAAGGAGCCAGTGGACAGACAGGATGCACAGCTGCGAAGGCGCAAGTCGGAGGTGGCAACAGAATAAGCTGCAGAACTGGGAGAGACCGCAGGTATTTCTGAAACCACGGGAAACAAGCTTATAGAAGGAGTAAATAGAGCAGTAAGGCCTTAGGCAGATAGGAAAGAAAGCAATCTTGCTTTATATTTTTTTAAAGTAAAAAAATTAATTCCTGGGACCTGAGGACTGACTGGAAATGTGGAAGGGGAGATTATAAAAGTAGGTGGACGCAGAAGTATTATCTTGGATACTATGGTGATGGGCACTAGTATGAAACCCTGAACGTCTTCCAGGTAAAATCAATAGCAATAGTGAAGTCTCTGACTCTCTCTCCCTTTCTGAGGAAAAAACTGATCTTCAGTGTAAAGTTGCAGCCAGTACCAGGCCGAGGCACAAAGGACAATAAGGGGAAGCTTTTCAAAGGCACAAAAGCCCGCTAAGTGCCAAACTTTCAGTGGGATTTAGGCACCAAACTGCCCTAAGTTCCTACAGACCGAGTTCTGGGGGGGATGGTGGCCCTGTATAAAAGACGATGGAACAAACTTAAGGGGCAAAGCCAAATATGGTGTGACCAGAGCCTGGCACCCTTAGAGCTGCAAGCTGTCACTGGTCACATCAGAGAGTACAAACCAGAGCAATAGAGATGAACGAAAACCAGCAAGTGTCACGATGAGAACAGCAGCTGAGGCGATGATGCAATGAATGGAGTGTTTGAATTTCCAAAAAATGAATGGAAGGAAGAGCCAGCTTTTCCAGGCAAGGACTCTTAGCTCAGTGAAGAGAAGCAGCAGGATCACAGGGCATTAGAGGGCTTTATCCTGTGCAGTGCAGGTGCCATCTGGGGTATATAAAAGCAAGGCAAAAGAACCTGAGTGGGACAAGGAGGGAGTGGAGGAAGACAAGACCCTTCATTAATGACAGAACCTCTGTACAGCCACCAAATTATTCCTGCCTTAGAGCAGGCATAAGATCTAAAGGTCATATATAGCTACAGGTCTTGTATACTGAGGGATTCACTAAAACCCATCTCTCCTGCCATGCTCATTCTCTGCCAAATCCGCCCCTCTTCCAACCTGAGCTCTTGAGGCAAGGGAGTGGGCACACCGGTTCAGGGCAGAGGTCTGAGCCTAGTTCTTATCCTTATCTGTGCCTGCTGTAGTCTATTCATAACTGCACTGGAGCATACCAGCCTTGTCCTCCCTCTGTGCTTCATGCACAGACTGAAACAGTCAAGGCCAAAGTATCGCTGCCAGCAAGGCCCACTGCACATCCTCACACCCCATAAAGCTTGAACTGTCCTGGAAACACCATGGACTGGTATTGGGAAGGATCAATGGTTCATACAAAATTCTATCCTAAACCAATCACTGCCAGAGAACAGTGCAGCGAAAAAGGAAACTGATTAGGAGAGGGCCTGGGGAAATAATTGAGTGGCTTTGTTCCAAAGGTGGGGGGTGATAGCAGGGGCTGAAATGGCCACCCTGGTTTTTCCTTTCTTTCAAAAAGGAAAACAGATGTTGAGAAAGTGATTAACAAACTAGCATGTCTCAAGCAGGATAGAACTCAAGGCCATGTGAAGTCGGCTGAGCTTGGACGTGTAGTGTGTTTAAAAAAGAAAAGGGCAAAAACCGATGTGGCAGTATTTAATAGGTGTGGGACAGGGCTGCTCTGAGGTGGATTGGAAAGGGAGGCCTGGTAACATCCAATACTGTTAAACCTGGAAATGAGGATAGAACTGGAGGATCGGTGTGTGGGCTGAACTTTTGCTGGGGACGACTGGACTAAAGCCAAAGCTGGACTAGAGAGAACTAGAAACCATGTATAGACCCTAAACCCTCCTTAGCCTGCTGCTTCATTGGGTTAGTCAATTGACTGAAAATCCTGCTCACTTCCTGTGCAGCACATGGGACAGAAGCTGCCCTTACCTTAGCACAGGGGTCGGCAACCTTTCAGAAGTGCTGTGCCGACTCTTCATTTATTCACTCTAATTTAAAGTTTTGCGTGCCAGTAACACATTTTAACGTTTTTAGAAGGTCTCTTTCTATAAGTCTATAATATATAACGAAACTATTGTATGTAAAGTAAATAAGGTTTTTAAAATGTTTAAGAAGCTTCATTTAAAATTAAATTAAAATGCAGAGTCCCCCGGATCAGTGGCCAGGACCCGGGCAGTGTGAGTGCCACTGAAAATCATCTCGCGTGCCGCCTTCGGCACACGTGCCATAGGTTGCCTACCCCTGCCTTAGCAGGTTTGATCCTAAGGCCTTGTGTATGGTAAGAAAATTTGCAACAGTGTAAACAAATTGATGTAGTTACTGGTGCAATTTTTTTCTCTGTATAGACAAGGCCTAAATGGGGGATCTCTAGAGTAAAGGGAACCAGGGACTCATCTTGCAGGTTTCAGATTAAAAATGCCCATCTCTTGGAGGTGGGAAGGAAGGAAGGCATCTTTCTTATCTTCTCCCACACTTTCAACCTGCAGGATTTGAGCATTATCCCCACAGCCCTAAGACCACACCCAACAGCCTCTAACCAAGCTTCTTTCAGCAAGCTTGTATTACTGCAAAGACCAGCGATGGTAAAGTGTCACACGCAATGCTGGCTTTTGCAGCAAAGGGATTACTCTCTGCAGGTTGGAAGGTAGAGAAGCCTGGGCCTCAGCCAGGGGTGCGGAAGCAGCTGGAAATAGGGGAGTTCTACTGGTCTCGCCTGCTTGACTCAATATGTGGCTGAGCCGACAAAGCACAAAATGCAGGGTAAGAACAAACAGATTGGGGAAGCAGCCGGAGAAGTTCTCAACTGACTCATCTATGCCCAGCAGAAAGGTGACTTGCTGAAGAGCTACTGTTAGATAACAGCTGGCTGAATTAACTTGCAAGGATTTTTTGTCATGGTTTTTTTGGAGGAGCTGGATATCCAGGACACCCACTGAACTCAACGGGAGCTGCTGAAGGTGCTCAGCACCTCTGCAATCAGGCCAGTGCTCCTACCAGAACTGGGGGGCCCAGTCCAGGTCCCAGCAGCATAAACCTACCTTTGGATAAAACGAGTATCACATCTCCTGCCTGGAACTCCAGGTCCTCGGGCTGGATGGCTTCATAACTGTATCGAGCTACCACATGGTTTGCTTCCAGCTGTTGTGGTGGTGTCTTCTGGATACCCTCCTCAGCTTGGCCATCTTCCCCTCTGGGTAAATCTTTGTCTCCCTAATACAGGAAACAGCCTGTTGAGATGCCGCTTGGTGTTTCCTTTAATATGCATGTCTATGTAAGAAAAGCTACTGACTGAATTTCACAGGAGGAGCTAGCAATGCTCTTACACTGTAAGTTTACTTGTGTGTCAGATGAACTGTGTATGTCTTCCTCTATCCAGACAGACCCATTTGGTAGTTCGTGGGCAATGTAATTATCCTATATCTTATCTACTGTACCTACGGGGGGCGCTGTGGCCCGAAGGCGGGGGGAGGGGAATAGAGTGTGCACTCTAATGCTTTGTGAAGCATGCTGAGGTCCTTGTGTGAACGGCATCACAGAAGTGTAAGATACTAGGAGTGGGACTTGGGCCCTTCTAGGTTCACTTGTAGCCAGAAGCCTGGCTCCCAGGCTCCTGCTGTGAGATCAGCCCAGGACTCAAATAGCCAGTGAAGTGGTGGGCATGGCCTGCACTCACTGATCCTCGCCTGGTACAGCTGGGTCGAGGGGGCTGAGTCTGTCTCCAAGGCAGGAGCAAGAAATCAACAGCTGGCCCACCAGGGAATCTACCCATGCATAGGGGTCAAACCCACCCAACCTCCCTGGGGAAAGCATCCATTGCCAAAGCCCCTGAAGTGTCAACTGCCCCCCGCCTCCGCAAGGCTGCACTGATGTGACAGGAATGGCTTATGGGGAAACACAGATGGGCATTGCTTCTGTCCCCCTCTGACGCTCTGCAGTGTGCGCGCTCAGGGGGTAAAATGCCTCTCAGAGCTGTTCCTGCAGCTCCAGCAGCTGGCTGAGTGCAGCAGGAGGCCAGGCTGTCCTTTGCAGGACATTCGATCACCACTGAGATGCCTGGGTTCAAAGCCAGGCTTCTCTCCACCCTTGCACTGCTCATCAGAGCTAGGTTGTGCCCGCCTTTGTGTTTGATGGTTACCTAGGTCACCAACAGATGCAGGGCATACAGGGCTGGGTGCCTCAGTAGCTTGACTCATTTCACTAGAGGACTGGGGTTGTACACGAGGTCAAAGAAAGGTCTGTGCAAAACCAAAGGAGAATGAAGTTCTCTTGCTTGGGCCTTGCTGCTCGCCTTGCTCAGCACAGGTACCTGCTCCACTATTCTAGGGATGGGATGAAATCTGGAGTGGAACTGAGTTCTTGGGGAGGCAAGTGGAAGAGGGCTCGGAAGGACCCCCACCACCTGAGAAGTTTAAAGTTAGAGCCTCCCGCAAGGGCTCTGGCATTCTCTGGAGGCGCTGTCTTTAAAAATTCAAACCAGCCTCTGCACTTAGCCACTGCTGGGAGTGGGATTGCTGGGGGGCTTGTTCCAGGGAGCTGCCACCTGGCCCCCAGCACACTTTGCAGGCTTTCACCCCAGCAAGCCTTTTGTTTCTAGACTTTCACACAACCTCTTCCCGCTTAATGGGCTATCCAGTCCTTGAGAGACGGCCTGTGCTGCGCCAAGTGTGATGGTCCCCTTTGCATTTGGGACCCAAGCACAGCAGTGGCCTGGGGTGGGGTGTTGCAGCCTGTGAAAGACGGGAATTGCAGGGTAGGTACGGTGGAGAAAGGAGCTGATCGCTCGTTTTGAAGGGCTGGCTTCTTCGAGATGCCCCCCTGCACCTCTGGCCCTGCCTTCCAGTTCCTGGTAGCTGGGGAGGGATGGGCGTGGGCTTGTCATACAGGAGCCCAAATCTGAATAAATTGGGCCCAAATTTAGAGGTGAGCACAAGCTGATACAACTTCTAACTCCCTGCCCCAGTGCACACTACCCCGGCTCAGAGTCATTCCGATTTAAGTGGTCTCTCACCCATGTAATGCCCTGTCATGCACACAGCCCCCCTCTCCACCCCCACACACTCACACCACCTCTGAATTCCCCACTGATTCCAAGAGAGTCCATGCCAGCGTAACTGGCCAGGAGACAGGAATGTACCAGACTGCATCTACTTTAGCAGACACCTTCTGGGTCCCGGGGTGTAAGTTACACCAATGGGTGCTACCTCAAACACACAGGTTCTCAAACTTCATTGCATAATGACCCCCACACCCAGGCTGCATATTTGAGGGCCATGGGGAGTTTTACACCACTTTACATAGCACCTTTGAGTTTGGCCCTCAGCTCTGGATTTACCACATTCTCTCTATTACTGTCCCTCAGACTGAATGACTTTCAAATATCATATTTGAAATATTCTTAAATACTGTATTTCTCTCCCAAATTCAGCCAGCAGGAGTCCCTGCTGATAAGCTAGGAATGCTGGTGCCAGAAGCTGTCCACAGTCAGCGAGCATTAGAACCCAGGGTTACTGACCTCTGTGACGTCGCACCACAGTGTCAGGCAATAGTCCTTAGCGTGACTCCATACTGTCTTCATGCTGTCCTCGCTCAGAGTTACCAGCTCCTCACTCTCTGCAGGCCGGTACCTGTGCCATACAGGAAAATTCGCGTGAGACCAGAAGCTCCCTGAAGATGAGGATGATGCTGAGACAGGGCAATAGCTCACCTCAGTTTTGTATGCTCTGGTGTGAGCTCCAGTTTCTTGCACACCGTGTCCAGGAGTTCGCTGTAGTTGATTCCAAGCCGGACTGGTATTGCTACTGTGTACTTGTAATGCACCTTGAGAACATATGGGCTTGAGGTAGCTGATCCTGCATCCTGCAGGGGAAAAGTAGAATTGAACATTGCAAGCTGCACCACAGAAGCCTTATTGTATAAATACAGGTAGTTATGACTCATTAAAAGACGAGGAATGAGGCCTGCAAAAATCAGGGGGCTGGCATGGAAACAGAAACCTTTCGTCTCTAAGCCACTGGTTCCATTCTGACGCAGGTCACCAGCAGGGAGTCTTAATAGCTTTTCCAGCAGGTAAGTGTCTATGTCACAAAAGCCACCATCACAACTAAGGCTTATTGGCAAACACGGTGGCAATTCTAGGAGGGAAGCCAAGCCACTCTTGACCACTCTGAAAGCAATTCACTCTGGCCAGTCAGGGCACGCTAGTGCAGATGGTGTGAGAGAGACTTGCATTGCCCTGGCTGTGCAGGGAGAGGACAGAGGATACCTCTCCAAAAGCTACCCCAATCATTAACTTACCAGCACAGTAAAAAGTCAAAGGATGTGCTTGGATGCATTGACAGTCTTAGATCCTGCTGTCCAGCTGACCCGCAGCCTGGCTATTACTTTTCAGAGAGGCTATTAGTCTAGAAGGTGACAAGCTCAAAAATGTTGCTGGTTTTACAGCAGTTGCTGGTTCTGCAGCACTTGCAAAAGCGCAAACATTCACCCCAAGGTACAATAAATGCTTGTGTATATGGACAGTATGTATTCCCCCTTCAGTGGTTCCTCTCCACAAGCACACAGGGACATCCATTACCTTTGCAGCTTCTTGCTGCTCTTTTCCAGAAGTACCAGGACCGTGAGCTGAATGGAGAGCAGAGGAAAAAGTAGGTGAATGAACTCTAAGCAGATAACTATTGTCACTCTCCATGCAAATATACGCTCAGATTCATGGCAGCCCCCTCACCCCACATCTCTCATTACATCAAACAGTGACAGATAAGCACATTAGCTTGTTGCTGCTAAAATGAGTGAAATCATTAAAGTGTCATTAGGTTTTGCCGTTAGCACCTCATTGAGATGAATGGAAGCAACCCAAATTTCTATGACTCAGGCCAATAACACTGCATCATCTACACCTGATTTCACATTTTAAATATTATTTTTGCAACCATAGGGCATAGAGACAGTATTTTTTTAAAACATAAAAGCACAAATTGCTGGGTAACGTAACATAATCTGCACTGTGTGGCTATTCGTGTGGCTGAGTGAGCTCCTTAACCACTGGATAGTGCACCTAGCAGAGGAGGTTGGTTCACACTGTAACAGTGGATGAAATTTGTCAGACTTGCTCAGGGTTCAGTTTATAATGGTCTCTCCGAGAGGCTGAGGACTTGACAAGACACTGTAAGTTCCAGCACTAATGGTAGCCAAGTTAGCGCAAGTGGCAGAGGTCTGGATTTTTAGAACGGAAGGGAAGTTAGACTCCCCGTGTTTAGACTGATAAACTAATGATCATGATGTACAAACATGTATGCAACTCTCGTCTCTCATACCACTTACAGTCTCAGCTCAGGGTTTTGGATCTGTGAAGATCTGTTAATGTGTGGACTGGGAGTCAAACCTCCTGGCTTTTGTTCCCAACTCTGCCCCTGCCTTGTTGTGTGACCTGGGGCAAGTCACTGGGGAGTTCCCATAACTCCAGGTGCTCAACACTTTTCAACTGATCTCTCTGTGCATCTGTTTCCTTCTCTGTACACTGCAGATAACTCTTAACTCACAGGGGTAAGGTTAAACTCATGGGAGCAGATCCTCAGCTGGTGCAATTGAAGTCAATGCAGCTATGACAGTTTATGCCAGCTGAGGATTTGCCCCCTGGTTTGTTAATACTTTGACACTGGAAGGCATTACAGAATGGCCAGTGCACCAGGGTATTCAATATGGTCCCACTGCGAGATTTGTGCTCGGTTTTAATGATTTTGCTGGGCTACAGAGCCTGCTGGATGTGAAGGTTCCCTGAGCCTTCTGACCCACAAAGGGCTAATTGGTGTGGCTGTCAGCTCTGCTAGCATTGGTGAATGTTACTCTGCTAGTGTCTCTGAAGTACAGATGACTGGAAGAAAGGAAGTCTTTTTTTCTGGGAATTTTTAAACACTGCAGACATTTTTAGGTTTTTATGAAAAATTTAACAAATTGTTGGAAAAACTGGTAAATGCTCAAACTAACTCTCATTCTGAAAGAGTGCCATTCTTGGTCTTTTTTCATTTAAAAAAAAAAAAACTTTCATCCATTTCTTTAGTTCCCTCCTTTCTGAAGGTGGCTTTGTTTGGCCGTGGCCTTTGAAAGTGATTGCTCTGTTCCAAACAAGACAGCCAGCTGCCAGTGTTGTGTCCCTGTCCGACACCTGATTATGTTCACAGACAGCTGTGTCTGGCTCTAAAGCAAGTTCAGATGCAGCTGTTTCCACCTGCCCCAAGCCACCATCCAACCCAGTGCAAAGTGGCCCCTCTGCTGACAGTCTGAGCAGAGGGCAAGGAGTGACATGGTAGAGGTGGTTCTCCTGCTCAGGATGGAAGCCCCGTTCCAGAGCCTCTGCCTACCCTGCTGCTCCTTGGTTCTGCCTGTTCTGGGGCCATGCAACGCTTCATTTACCAGCACAGCACTGCCCACGATCCAGTTCAGACTAGGGGATTGGTGACTGTTCATTGTCAATGCTTTATGGGGAATTGGCTGTCAATAGCCAGGATCTTGCAGGCAGTGGCTAATGACCACTTAGTTTAGAAGTAAGCTTAGGTGTTTGTTTCCTGCTCATGTTAACCTTCGGAGACTAAAAAGCTTATGCCACTTCAGGAGTTGCAGCTTCTTTAGAGGGCAGGGGGAAATTAAAGTTATGCTGGATATATGAACAGGGTTAAAAGATTTAGAACATAAGACTGGCCATATTGGGTCAGACCAATGGTCCATCTAGCCTGGTGTCCTGTCTTCTGCCAGTGCCGGATGCTTCAGAAGGAATTAACAAAACAGGCAATTATCAAGTGATCCATCCCCTGTTGTCCACTCCCAGCTTCTGCCAGTCAGATGTTTAGGGACACCCAGAGCATGGGGTTGCTTCCCTGATCATCTTGGCTAATAGCTATTGATGGACCTAACTTCAGTGAACTTAGCTAATTCTTTTTTGAACCCAGTTATATTTTTGGATTTCACAACATCCCTGGGCAAAGAGTTCCACAGGTTGACTGTGTGCTGTGTGATGCGGTACTTCCTTATGTTTGTTGTAAACCTGCTGCCTGTTAATTTCATTGGGTGACCCCGGTTCTTGTGTTATATGAAGGGGTAAATAACACTTCCCTGTTCATTTTCTCCACACCATTCTTGATTTTATAGACCTCGATCATATACCCTCTTAGTCATCTCTTTTCTCAGATGAATAGTCCCAGTCTTCTTTAATCTCTCCTCATATGGAAGCTGTTCCATACCCCTAATTTTTTTTTTGTTGCCCTTCTTTGTACCTTTTCCAATTCAAACATTTTTTTGAGATAGGGTGATCAGAACTCCACACGGTATTCAAGGTGTGGGCATACTATGGATTTATATAGGGGCATTATTATATGTTCTGTCTTATTATCTATCCCTTTCCTAATGGTTCCTAACACTGTTAGCTTTTTTGACAGCCACTGCACTTTGAGTGGAGAACACATCTTCAGGTTCCCTGAAGACCTCTGCTAAGACCATGAGTCAATGTAAAAAAAAGTCCCTCAGCAGAGTCCACTGAACATAAGAACAGCCATACTGTATCAGACCAAAAGTCCATCTAACCCAGTATCCTGTCTTCCGACAGTGGCCAATGCCAGGTGCTTCAGAGGGAATGAACAGAACAGGTAATCCATCAAGTGATCCAACCCCTGTTGCCCATTCCCAGCTTCTGGCAACAGAGGCTAGGGACACGATCCCTGCCCATCCTGGCTATTAGCCATTGATGGACCTATCCTCCATGAATTTATCAAGTTCTTTTTTGAACCCTGTTATAGTCTTGGCCTTTGTGAAGAAATACTTCCTTTTGTTTGTTTTAAACCTGCTGCCTATTCATTTCATTTGGTGACCCTTAGTTCTTGTGTTATGAGAAGGAATAAATAATACTTCCTTATTTACTTTCTCTACACCCATCATGATTTTATAGACCTCAATCATATCTCCCCTTAGCCGTCTCTTTTCAAGCTGAAAAGTCCCAGTCTTATTAGTCTCTCCTTATATGGAAGCTGTTCTATGCCCCTAATAATTTTTGTTGCCCTTTTCTGAACCTTTTCCAATTCCAATATATCTTTTTTGAGATGGGGCGACTACAACTGCACTCAATATTCAAGATGTAGGCATACCATGGATTTATATAGAGGCAATATGATATTTTCTGTCTTATCTGTCCCCTGCTTAATGATTCCCAACATTCTGTTCGCTTTTTTGCCTGTATAATTGGGATTATGTTTTCCAATGGGCATTACTTTGCATTTATCAATACATTTACATTTGATCCTGATCCTGATCATCCAACTGCAGGCAGCCACCCAAAATTGCATCAAATGAGGCCAAAGATGGTAAGCAGTTTTTTGCTGTCTAATACAGGGGTTCTCAAACTTCATTGCATCACGACCCCCTTCTGACAACAAAATTACTACATGACTCCAGAAGGGGGACCAAAGCCTGAGCCCGCCCGAGCCCTGAACCTCAGGTGGGGAGGACCTGTAACCTGAGCCCCGTCACCCAGGGCTGAAGCCCTTGGGCTTTGGCTTCGGCCCTGGGCGCAATGGGGCTCGGGCTTCAACTTCAGCCCTGGGTGGTGGCGTGGGGCTCAGGCTTTGGCTTCAGTCCGGGGCCCCAGCAAGTCTAACACCACCCCTGGCAACCCCATTTAAATGGGTCACGATCCACTTTGGGGTCCTGACCCACAGTTTGAGAACCGCTGGTCTAATAGAAAAGCCATTCCAACATTAGAACCCCAGATTAGGATCTTCTAGGGTGCCAACAATGTCTCAGATCTGGTCATTCAGACACGACGCTCCCCACGAGATGGTTTCAAAGGGTTTGGAATGAACACGCTCACTCATCCTCTTCTCCTCTCAGCCTCACCCTCCACCAGCCTGGCCAGCTTTAAAAAGTGTTAACCACTGTGTCTTAGCACAGCTGAGTGCTTCTGGTCCAGGTCCAACAGGGCTGCTAGCAGCTGACGCCTTACAGCACACAGCTGCTTTCCACTCTGGGGTCAGAGGACGCTGTCTTTGGGCTTGGCGAATGGGACAGTTTCACACCTTCATTCAGCAATTGGAGCCCCCTCCTTCTCCTATCAGGCAAATGCTGGAGAATAGTGTGGAACTGGGGACTCCAGCAGCTTGCAGTGAAGTCAGCCACTGCTGCTGCAAACCCAGGTCCATCTTAAATGGCGCAACATACAGTGACAGAGTGTACAGCCCCAGGAAAGGCAGGCAGCAGCCTGCTATGGGATGGTCTTGTGCTGATTTCCCTGCACTGGGAGGTGAGTGAAGTGGGTTTAGTTCTCAGCTCTGCAACCTTGGACAAGATACTTAATTTACTCTGTGCCTCAGTTCCCTTTCTGCAGGATGGGGACAACAGCAACTCCTTTGTCTGACTTGTCTATTGAAATGATAAGTAGGGAGTTCGGGACTGTCTGTACAGCACCTCGCACAATGGGCCCCTGATCTCAGTAAGCGCCGCTCGGCACTACCCCATTACCGATTGTTCTCAGTAACAGTGTCTGAGTGTGCGTACACTGGGGGTGCAGCATTCATCACAGTCCAGACAGCCCTTAGCCAGGCACACTGAGGATCTTTTCTTCTGAGGGAGTAAAATCAGCCTGACTGTCCATATGAGATGGAATTGAAGGTTCAAGCAGCTTTTCAAACACGGCCCTCGTGCCCCCTGTCCCAGCAGCACTGAACAAGCAGTGGGAGTCTCTGAAAGCCCAAGCAGGGGCCAAATAATTTGGAGCAGGGTTCAGAGCCCTGGGAGAGAAGCCCACATTTAAAGCTAAAGCAGCAAGATTGGGTCTAACAGTCCCAACTAACCCCTCAAAGGCAGTGAGTGTCCACAGCGGGCAGCCTGCAAACCACGAGCATCTTCCTCCCAAACACGCCCCGCTTGTACCCAGATGCTGTGCCAGCTCTGGGCCCTGACTTTGTACTGTTCCCCACCAGTGAGACAGGATTTAGGGTGGGAGGTTCTTAAGTGTCCACGTGATTTAGGAGCACACTTTCAAAGTGCTTCCAAGTGACCTGAAGGCTTGTGACAATCCAACCCTCTGTTCTTCTAGTCCATCACCAGCGCTATGCCATAGAACACTACAAATGACTGGCCCCTGCTCTGGCCGCTCTCTACTGCTCCAACAGCAAATAAGGGCCACACAAGAGCTGCAGCTGGCTGGGACGAATTCCCCCAGGGCAGATACAGCAGAGCAAGGGTATACTGGGGGCTGCAGGAAAGAGGGGGCACACCATCAGATAGGGTGAAACTAACACCGAGTGCCTGTTCCCACCAGCTACTGCCGTCTCAGTGATCCCCAGGTGCGACGGTCACTGACCTGGTGCTGGAGACCTGGGCTTTTCCGGAGCGGTGGAACTGGGTGGGGCAGGGATGTCCAACTCAGCAGGGGTTTCCTCCTGTGAAGGATGTGACTACAGTTAGTGTTACTATCAGCCGGGGGCAGCACTGGGGAGCTGGGGCCCTGCTGTCCTGCGTGTGAGATTCCCTTTTAGTACACCGGGCAGAGCTGCTGCTTTGGGATCTTGGGTGGTAGGATCTGGGCCTCGCATCCCTGCTGGGACTCACTGGCCACAGGGATCTTGGAGGGGTGGTTTGGGTAGCCCTAGCTCAGCTCCCCACCATGTGTGATAGTGCTGCAGTGCTGGGTGGTACCCCTAGGGGACAGTGTGTGTATGGAGGGAACTGCCTGGCAGAGCCTCTACGTCTCTCAATCCATTCAGGTCCTGATGGAGAGCAGGGTGATGAAACACTCGGTCTCCCAGCAGCGCAGGCAATCCCTGGCTACCACACTATGGACCATGGGATCCGCATCTGCCGAGGTATATGGACATTCATGAAGGTGGGGTGCCTTGGTCATCCTGATTTGGGGGAGTCCTTGGTGCTCCAGGAGCAATTCATGCAACCCTCGTGACCATGCAGGGCTGGAGAGCATGAGGCAGTGGGCGCTGGGGGGGTGCTGCAGGCAGGTGCCCCTGCATACAGTAACAGTGACAGCGCTGTAGGCTCTGGTGAGCTGCAGCATCATTCTCCTGGTGTGAGACACCACTCTGCTGGGAAATATCTATTCCAAAGGGGCTGCTAGTGTGCCAGTCTGGCTTACCCGGACCTGCGGCTGGTTCTGGAGCTCCACGGCCTCAAGGTAGTTACAGGGGACAATCCCTTTCTGTGGGGAGGGGAGACACACAGACAAAAGCAGGAGTGGTTAGGAGGAGACTGCGACAGCATTACACATTAACATATGGGTAGAACCACAGGCTGGGAAGGAGCAACTCAACCATGCCCATCAGTCTGGGGGTCTCCTCTACACCTGTAGCCTGGAAGGGCAGCTGCTGCAGAGTTTAGATTTGTTTCTTGTGGCCTCTTCCAGTTCAGAGAGGTGTCTGAGCAGCCTAGAGCTGAACCTACTGTCCCAGGAGGAGGATCATCTAAGAACAGGGAGCATGCCCCCCTGCATGGTATCTGATCAGATAGCAACCAATCTGCTCTTGGTGGCCTTTCTCAGACAGCTTGCACTTCTGTGTCACGAAGCTAGTGTGGGCTGACACAGCTTGGGGCTAGTGCCCGAGACTGCTTTCATGTGAGGGATCTGGCTGCAGGTGCAACCTCAGGGCTCTTGCACTTTGGGGTGAGGGATGCATCTGAGGGCAAGGCGGGGCTTGGATGGCCTTTTGAAGGTCACTAACAATTGATGGGGGGAGGTGCTGAATGAGACCAGCTGTACAGGAAGGAAGTGTGGTCAGGCCTTGGAGGTGAGAGCCCAGCATCCCCTTCCTGGCTCTGCCACTCGCTTGCTGCTTCACCGGGGCAAGTCATTTTGTGGCTTCCGCTTCCCCACCTGTAAAACAGGGACCTCCCAGGGGTGGCGTGATGGGTACTATTAAAGTGCATGGGGTGCACTGTAGAAATGCAGGGCCGAGGGAGCAGCTAGCGGGGATGCAAGGAACAAGCTACGGATCCCACAGTGAGAAGGTGGGTGGAAATGCCCTGCAGGGGCCAGACAGCCTGAGGTGGGGCTGGGGCGGGTGAGCAAGGCAGTCTGTGCTCAGATGCTGGCTGATGGAATTAGAGGATGCCAGGAAACAGCTCCCTCAGGTAGCTGTAGCAGGGAAGGATCCTACCAAGCCTAGAAACATGTCTGTGTTTGCAGCACTTTGCAGGCTGCAGCGAGGACCCTAAAACACATGGGTCAGATACCAGGTCCCAGCAGAAAAGCAATGACATACAAAGCAACCCAGCAAACCCACCCAGCAACTGGGGCCTGGCAATGCCCCATAGAGGTCAGTGGGGGCTTTGGCATTGCCTTCAATGGAGCAGGAGCAGGCCCTTAGCAAGTGCCAGCACTGGCCTGGCAAAGCCCACGTGTGGAATGGGCTCTAAGTACCTTCCCGTTGAACATAACGGTGGCCCAGTTGTCCTTCCCCTTCGTCAGGACAAAGACAATGTTTCCCGGCAGGACTTGCAGCTCCTCTGCGGTCTCGGGCGTGAACTCGAACAGCACACGGTGAGGCTCCCCTTCCAGGGCCCTAGATGGGGAAGCAATGGCTGGGTCAGCTGGGAAGAGTGCTGCCGCCTTCCTTAGCTTTGTCTTGGATCTTTTGTTCTCCTGGGCCTCTCCCCTCCTCCCTCTTTTTCTAGTGGCTGAGGCTGTCACAATCACTATGTCAGAAGAACATCGTCCTCCCTCACCCTATCTGCTCATTTTACCCCATTAGCTCTGCAGTGGGAGAACAGAGAGCTGGATTTTGGCCCGATGCACCCCTCACTGTGGTATCAAAGCACCAAGTACATCATCCCCATATACCTCCAAGCACTTTACAAAGCAGGTAAGTAATAAGTATCATTACCTGGCTCCATTTTATAGATGGGGAAACTAAGGCACAGAGTGGCAAAGTGACTTGCCAAAGGTCATTCGGGAGGTCAGTGGCAGGGCTGGGAAGAGAGCCCAGGACTTCTGGCTCCCGGTTTAATGCCCCACACTGCCTCCCATAAGCAAACTAAGAGCTGATTGCACAGTGTCCTCCAGGCGCTGATATGAGAGGCAGCAGGAATCCTTGACTCTGGGAGCCCGGGCGCTGTTTGAGGGCAGTAATGAAACTGAGCATTTGATCTGCAGAGGGAGTGCCTGGGAACTGGAGTCGGTGAAGGAATAAATATGGCCACCCCACAAGCCCTTTCTCTGAATACAGCCAGGCTCCTGTTTCCCTGCTTAAGCCCCTTGTCACTTTAAGCCTTTTATCTATGGCAGTTTTCAATGTGTGGCCTTTCACCAGAGGGAGCTGCAGTGTTTTTTCAAGGTGGGAATACAAGCACTGTGGCTAAGGAGAGACGAGGAAGGCGAGAGCAATCCTGCCTCTCTAGTATCAGAGCAAAACGCGCTGTAGGACTCCTGGAGACAACTGAGGGCCTGTCAGCATCCTGTGCTCTTCTGCAGCGTGTCTTCACGCTGCCTGGGGATAGCTCAGGCTAGGAGAACAGGAAACCCCTCTGCTGCTTCAGCACAGTTGGTACGTAAAGCACGAGGCTGGGGGAGCTCAGTTACACAGAGTAAAGAGCAGCTGGCCTCAGCACTCTAGTAAAGAGCATGTGGTTTTCCATGGCACTTCAGGGAATCCTAGGTTGAGCCCCTCTGAACGCAGAACTGCATATGATTGCCACTAAATTAGGATGGAAGTTGCTAGGTTAGGCAAACAGAAACGTGATGTTTGTGCTGTTGCAATGGGGCTAGTGTCTGATGCCATCTCTCATCCTCCCCCCACACGCAGTCTCCTCACTCCTTCCATCGCTCACTCAGACTGCATCCCCAAAGCACACGGGACAGTAGATAGGGAGCTGAACCTATCTGGCATTACAGCTGTAAGTTACCGACTCCTGTTAGGGGTGGCATTGTTCTGAATGCAACCAGCACCAGAACTGGAGGAAATCCAGTACCCAATATAGAGCGAGTGTGCGTGTGACATGGCCAGTCTGGGAGCTGTAACTGCACAGAGCCTCGATACTGGGACAGGTGCTACACACATTACTACTATTCTGCTTTTATATAGGACCAGTCATCTGAGCCTGGTGCAGCACCTTGCATAAACTGATGCCTCCCACCCCCGACTTTGTTTAACTCCCCTAGACTTCGTTTAACTCACCGGAGGATTTCTGGCGTCTTTGGTCTGGGTGGAGGGCCAGGCGTCTGTAAACAAACAAACAGAACCTAAATAATCCTGCTGGTTTCATCTCTCTGCAAAAGGAATCCCTCCAGGCTCCTAACACATCTCTTGCCCTTCTCGGGATGTTTCCTTTCTCCTAATACAGACCAGCAGTTTAATACTGGCAATGGCACGATCTCTGTTCCCTTCTCAGTGCAGCCCAACCCTTTATTTGCCCCCAGGACCATTGCTGTGATTTGGCAGCCAGCTCAGGAGATGTTCATGTCACTTTGGCTCATTCCCCTAAGGGTCTGTCTACACTGCAATTAGACACCTGCGGCTGGCCTGTGCCAGCTGGCCTGAGCTAAGGGGCTGTTTAATTGCAGTGTAGACGCTCAGGCTGCAGCCTGAGCTCTGGGACCCTCCCACCTTGCATGGTTCTAGAGCCCTGCTCCAGCTGAGCCCAAACATCTATACTGCAATTAAACAGCCCCTTAGCCCAAGCCCCGTGAGCCCGAGTCAGCTGGCACGGGCCAGCCACAGGGGTCTAACTGCAGCTTAGACAGACCCTAAGAGGCCACAATTTAACCCAGAGCCCATTCAGCCACTTCATTGTTTGTTTTAATATGCAGCACCATGCACTCACCTGCTCATGAATTTCAGCTGCCATCGTGGTGCTTAGCTTTGCTAGGCCCTTCTGCAGCACTACACAATCTCTAGTCTTAAACCAAATCATTTTGGATCCTTAGCCAATTTTACCACCGCTTCCAAGAGCTCTGCTACATTAAATATGGTCATACTACTGAACGGTAGGGAAACGTGCTATCGGCCTCTTGCCATAGTGGGAACGGCCCGCTTATTCTTGCAGTGGAGCTGTTTCAGTTCACAAGAGAACATACGCCTGCTGGCCCTGTGGTTACCTCACTTCCTTGATAATCTTTCAAGGAACTTTAATGAAAGCCTTCTGGTGGCTCACGAGTCTGAACCGGTGGAATGGCCTGAGAAGCAGCAAATGACAGCTGAAGCCCTAGTGGGGAGGTGTGTTTGTCAGGAAACTGAGGCTGGCAGGAGGGAGAGAGAAGGAGGGAAAATAACAGCTGAACCATCCGGGTCTTGTTGGATTTCCTGCAAGTTGTTGAAAATCAGCTTCACACGCAGGGTGTGTGGATGCGACAATCAGGTGGGACTGCCGCATGCGTGGACAGAACCAAACTAGCCCTGCTCTAGTTAGCTTGCATCACAGTGGAAGTGACGCCCCAGCAGCACGGGTTGTACAGTGCCACCCAGGACGCTGGGTGTGGGCTGGAGCAGCTAGCCCGGGCTGCTGCCTGTGCCATCACTGCTGCTGCTGTTTGAGCTAACGAGGTCAAATCTAGCTGCTGTGTCATCTGTGATTGCAGTGCAGACGCGTGCACACGTTCTCTCATTGGCAGCACTTGCTGTATTGTGCTAAGCATGTTACGACGCACCCAATGCTGCCTCACCTGCAGCTGAAGCGGAGCAAACCCTGAAAAACTATCCTTGTCGACGACAGACGCCACGACCTGCAGACAAAGAGGGGAAAGGTCGTTACTTGGTTCTTCTCTGGCTTTCCCCAGCTCCCACTCCCTCTCCTGCCCCCTTGCTCCCACGCTTTTGCTTGCTACTCACTGTAATCTAACCTTCCCATGGCCCTGACTCTCCAGCTTTGGAAAATTCCTGCTAACTGCTCCAATTCCCATGTATTCCTGACCCAACCACCATGGGGGCCGCTGTTCCTCTAGTGGTTCTAACACCCAGCCCTGGTTCAAGACGAGCAGCCGTGTCTTCAGGCTAAACACTTTCAACTGCGCTGCAGGGCACCTGAGCCTGCCCTCTCCCGGGAGTGAGCTCTCAGGCCTGAGCCTTGCCCCTGGAGCACTGCAAGGGACACTAGTGGCTTAAAATTCAGCTATATTTGTAGCCTGAGCTTCTCAAAGCATCTGGAGACAGCTAGGTTCCCAGCTCCCTTTCAGTGTGGTTTTGGTCCTTAACTCCCTTAGGCTATTTTGAAAATCCTGGCCTTCGAAACCAGACACCCTTACGTGCATTACTGACAGCCCCTGGGAGCACTGGAGCTGACAGGCTGTTGGTTGGCTGATCTGCTTTGCACCTCAGCTGCTGCTGGTTTATTTTCTGGCTCAGGCAGTGGCAAGGGAACGAATTGGCCATTCGCTTCCCGGTTCTCACGGGCTAGGTCAGTGCCGCAGTGTTTGGCTCTCACACACTGAAGGGGGTCTGAAAACATGGTTGCACACAGGCCAGTTTTCTTGTTTTATTCATGCAGCTTCCAAATTTTAAAATGGATTTCTACTGATTTCCCTCCCCCTACAAGTGGCTGAGTCCCTCAGGGCAGGGACATCTGCAATTCCCTGTTCTCCTCTGTGCTGCCAAGACTCAGCCAATAATAAAGAAGTAGTGATCCCTAGGCAGAGGCCAGCGAGTTGGCTCCTCCGACCCACAGCCCAACTTGAGAAAACAGCATGTTCATTCCTCCCCCTTGGATGAATTTCCTACCGTAGCTTTTCCCAGGTAATCCTTCTTCTCCAGCTGAGCCACTTGCTTTTCATTTGGCCTAAACAGCTTCCCTGGAGGAATCGCCACCGGCTCAAAGAGTCTATGCTTCTGCAGCACACAGAAATCACAGTGCTTTTCAGGGATACGTGTGGAGAACACAGCTTGCTCCAGCATTGCCTGTCTTCTGTCTTTCTGTTTAACTCTCTCCATGTAAACTCAACCCAATTGCCCCATTTGTGTCGACGCCAGCTCCCCCAACCTCACTCAATCCAGCCACCCCCTCCCCACAATCCCCGCTCAATCCAACTGTCCCCTGCCCCACAACCCCACTCAATCCAGCCGCCCCCTCCCCACAGCCCCTGCTCAATCCAACCACTACCTCCCCACAACCCCCACTCAATCCAGTCGCCCCCTCTCCACAGCCCCTGCCCAACCACTCCCTCCACACAACCCCCACTCAATCCAACCGCCCCCTCCCCGCAACTGCCCCCTCCCTGCAACCCCACTCAATACAACCGCCCCATGACCCAGCCCCTCCCCACTCAGCCCGACCACCCCCTTGCTTCAACCCCCACTCCCCACAAAAAAAGCCCACTTGGCCCAACCATCCCCTCACAAGCCCACTCACCTGCAAATCCCACCGTCTACCCTGAAACCCACATTTCCTGCAATATTTCTCAGCTTTTTCTGCTGCTCTTGTAAAGTCTCTGATCAAGGACAGTTTCTCGCCTTCCTGGAATTCAGAGCCTCTCTCATCCCTACAGGTCCCTAGCTTTTCAGTGTGAGCCTAGATAGGAAAAGACCCACTGAGCAATCCCTAGTGTTATTCTTTACCAAGATGGCTTCCATCGCCCTGTCAATCTTGTTGTGCCGGGGCTCAGTCTTCATGCTTATCGCCAGCGTCAGATGCTCTTCAGCTTTTCTCCAGTCCTCCAGCTTGGCATAGAGCAGGGCTATGTTATACAACACCTGCAAGGTCGACAGGGAGCAGAGAATGGGCGATCTCCACTGACCCACTCCCACCGCAGAGCAGTGGCCTACGCCAGAGGGGAGAATGCAGACCTGCGATGGCCCACGTTACTGCATATGGCACCCGCTGCCTGAGGACGCTGCTGAGGGGTTTGCTTGTCCTTGCATCCCAAAGGAGGATCCAGAAAGCCTCTCTGAAGGCAATGAGGTGATGTGTGTGTTTGAGGGGGAAGGAGAGGACTTGCTTCTTTTTGTAACGATTCTGCTTCCTGCTTGTAACCTTCCTAACAATGATCACGCTCTTTACCCAAGGGCCATGTGACTTGCCCTCACCAGGGCCAACTCATCTCCCTTTTCAGGGGGATTTGGATACAAAGAGAAGCTAGTTTTACATCTCTAAAGTTACCGGTCCTAGTGAACAGTCTTCAGTAATCAACCTCCTACGTCCCTATGCTCTGAAGGCCAAATCCTGACTTTGTCCAGCTCTGTGAGGCAGAACCTGCCCAGCTGTGAACTCCTGCTTTGAATCCTCATGGGATTTGAATCCCAAGGGAGTCTAGGGAAGACGCCCCTTTCCTCCAGGGGTGGTGTCTCCACAATGCCTAATTGCCAGATGATAATCAGTAGGGCCCTACCAAATTCACGGTCCATTTTGGTCAATTTCACAATCACAGGATTTTAAAAATAATAAATTTCACGTTTTCAGATATGTATTTAAATCTGAAATTTCATGGTATCGTAACCATGGGGGGGTCCCAACCCAAAACCGAGCCGTGGGGGGTGGGGTGGTCAGAAGGCTATTGTAGGGGGGTCACAGTATTGCCAGCCCTACTTCTGTGCTGCTGCCTTCAGAGCTGAGCAGCTGGAGGGAAGCTGTTGGTCAGGCACCCATCTCTGAAGGCAGTGCCACTGCCAGCAGCAGCACAGAAGTAAGAGAGGCAATACCATATCATGCCACCCTCGCTTCTGCTCTGCTGCTGGCGGTGGCTCTGCCTTCAGAGCTGGGCTCTTGGCCAGCAGCCGCCACTCTCCAGCCGCCCAACTCTGTCAACTCTGGTCTTCCCTACAATAGCCAGATTTCACAGGGGAGATCAGATTTCACAGTCCATGATGCATTTTTCACAGGCATGAATTTGGTAGGGCCCTAATAATCAGGGTAGAGAGGATGATGTGTCAGGGAAAGCAGTGCTGCCCCGGTCTCCCACAACGGTGGTGGTAGAGGTGGGGCTCATCCCTGACTGACTGACAGAGAAGAGCCCAGGCTGCAGACAGATCCTCAGCTTCTCACCCCAGAGCTGAGTCCCCGGGAAGGAGTGTGGCCCTAAGCCAGCCCTCACTGGTTATCACGAGGTGATCTCAGTCTTTTTTTTAACCTAGGAACCACAATATCATGCACAAAGGATTGTGGGAGTTTGGTCATGGGGGTGGAACTGGTGTTGCTGGGTGAGGTGGGGCTTGTGAGACAGGTGCATGTGCTAGGGGTCCTACCAGCTCTGGGATTTTGCTGCTTTCTCAGCCGCTGTACTGACTGCGTGTCCCCTGGTGACCCACTTCTCTGTTGCACCCACTGGCTGAGTGGCGCTGGGTTAGCAACCCCATTCCTTCACCTCCCATGGGCTTCCCAGCTGCCCTCGCTTGTCTCAAACACTCCCAGCCCCTGCACGCGCCTCACCTCACAAGCAAACAGCCTGAATGGCAGCCCCAGGATCTTGTAGTCTATCAGCAGGTTCCCTCGCAGCAGGGCCAACACCTCTTTAAAATCCTCAATGGCCAATTCATAGCTGTCGAGCAAAGAAAGGTGATAATCCATCAGGGCACGGCTCTGTGCTAGTCTGGCTGCCTGTCAACCTTCAAGCCCACAGAGTCCTGCTCTAGCCCTGAGTTGCCCTAAGATGACCCCGCCAGCCCGTAGAATACTAATGGCCTTTTACCATTACCCAAGTCCTGGGGCTGTTTGGAGTCATTCACGTGAGATATGGCTGCCTCAAGGGTCTCAGATGTCAGAATCTCTTGGCGGGAGTGCGTCCCCCTCCTCCTGGCCCATCGCAGTTTGCCAGCCCTAGCACTCTGAGGTCTGTGCCTCTCACCTCCATCCACGCTATTTTAAAAGCCACAATCAGTGTTAATAGTATTGTCATTGCCCTAGGCGCTGCACAATGTGAGAGACAGGCCACGCCCTGAAGGTTTTAGTTGTGTGTCTCCCCCATTGTCTTTGTCTTTGGGGGGGGGGGTCTTTAAAGACACTGGGGTATTCCCCAGGCTCCCATACCTGTTCTCAACCCACTAGTCCTCTGCCTCTAAGCAAGAGAAAATGTTTAGCTTGGGAGGTGTACCCCAGCCCCAGTTACTCACCTTTGGCATCACAACAGGATTGACTTGCCAAATGACTGTTCTCAGCCAGTTGGGAACCAGGAAATGGCTCTGCCTAGAGGCAGCATGAACCCCCCGATTCTGGAGAGTGCGCCCAACACTTACTTCTCTCTCCTGTAAAACACTGTCCCGCGCTGGAAATAGGCCACGGCTAAGTGCTTGTCACGGTTAATGCTCCTGGCAAACGCCTGCAGAGAGCAGAAGGTGGTTCATACACAGTACAGACAGACTGGCGGAGAGCAGCAGAGGGAGACCCGGCCATTGAGTGCGAGGCTAGGGATCAGGGAGGAGTCCTAGAGCAATGCAGAGCAATGGAACATGCTGTGGAGAGACACTCGCCCTGGGCTGGGGTGAGGCATGAGGGCAGAGCCACCAGAGAAGGGGCTAAATGAAGAGTGAATAAGAAAGGGGAACATGGAGAGAAGCAAGACAAGGGAGGGGTTGCCTCCTCCCCCGCAGCCTGTCCCTCTGTTACATGCCTGCTGTATTTCTCCTGACCAGTGTTTCTGATGCCCCAAGTGGAGACCAGAGGTGGTCAGGAAATTGTCGGGAAAGGCCTCTTAGGTCCACGGTGGAATTTCTGGACCCCCCACAGCTCTCCAGTATGGCCAATAGCCGGGTGGTTAGGGCACTCGCTGGGAACTGGAGAGCTAGGTTCAAGTCCCTGCTCTGAATCAGGAAAACCATTTCCTGCCTGGATCTTGCTGGGACCCATGCACTAGCTGAATTTCAGTAGGGCAGAAGGAATGAACTGGGCGAACTGATGCACCGTAGTTGTCTCCCTGTGTCTTTCTAACCAGTTGCGTTATCCCTGCATGTTGATGTGTTCCACTCGGGGATGCTCCATATGGCCCCCTACATTGGGGTGTCAATCTCCCCTCCTGCTCCCCCCGCCCTGCACCCAGTCTGGCCAGTTTGCCAGCCACCCCCTTGGATTTGTGCTGAGTGCCCTTCTGCATGTCAGGCTACAGATCAAGCCAGGTGTTGGACCTACTTGTCTGCAAGTCGTCCCATCGGCCAGTCTACACTCCTTAGTCGCTCCACGTTTCAGCGGGTCTGTCAGCCTGTCTGGCAGAGCAGTCTGGGCTTGTACCCTGTTGTACGTCAGTCAGACTGGCCTGTGAAAAGGGGCCAGTAACAGGAGTGACTCACCTGCTCTGCCTCAGCCAAATTCCCCAGGATCAGGTGGATGCAGCCAATGTTAAAGCAGAGTTTGGAAGGGGGGTTCTGCACTGAGGTGAAAGCATCCAGCGCAGCTGTCCAGTCCTTGCGGTCTGTAGCACACACTCCCTCGTTCCACAGTCGGATGGTCTCAGCCAGAGACATGGTGCAGCAGCGGCCTGCAGTGGAGTAAAGACGGCCTCCCCTGGCTTCAGCCCTTCTTTGCTCTTTACAGTCACGAGGCCACTCTGCACTTCTCCTGCTTGTACTTCTGTGTTTCCTCTGGCCCTGGAGCCAGCAGTGTCGCAAACCAATCAGGAAGTGTCCCCACTGGTAGTCGCTGACACAACCCTGCTGAGATGGGGAAGTAGAGCAGATGCTGGCCAAGGTGAATTATTTTTCTTAACACATTCTTGATGTGTCACTCTAAATCCTCACCCACTGCTGCCCCTCACTTCTTCAGACTTTGCTTTCCAGGGATCTTCATCTGAAATCATGTGGGCCCGTCAGCTGGATGTTTGTGACTGGGGGATTGTGCTTGTCACAGTGAGTCTGTCAGTGAACTCGTGGCTGAGTCACAGAGCACTGACAATGCATCCTGGAGGAATTAGGGCATCAGGACTGCTCAGTGCAGTGCCAGGATCCCCCTTGAAAGGTAGCCTGCAGTGTCTCCACCGTTTCCCAGGGCAGCTCCTAGCAGCAGCTTGGTGCTGGTTGCACCCTCTTCTCTGCCCTCCAGGAGTGGGAAGGGGAAGTGCAGCCCCTCTAGCAGGCTCGGAGGTGAAATGCTGCCATGTGTTTGCAGCAGTCCTGGGACAAGGCCTGTCTGTGTGGCTTTGGCTGAACTGAGCCAGCCTGCAATGGCTTCTCCCCAGACATTAAAATTCTAAAACTCCTGCTTTAAATCTGTTTTTTTCACATTATCACTCTCCCAAAGAACCCGCTCCAACTATTGCCTTTTGACTGCCCCGGAAGCTGACACCCTCAGCCATGCAATTACTACAGTCCCATGACTCCACCTCTCTTTCGTCCTGTGCTTCAAGTGCACCTGTCCCCTCGAGAGCAGGGCAGACAGGATCTTTCCAGAGCTTTGCTCAACCGCATGCAACTTCTTTCTACATGGGAAAGAATTGTTTCTTCTCCTTTTTCTGTGCATTGCGTTCTTCCTGGCTCAGGTACTACTGTAACGCCGACAGACCTCGGTCGTTGGCAGGTAGGATTGAACTGGGGACTTCTGGAGCTTAGTGCCTGAGCCTCTACTGCATGAGCTAAAAGCCACCTGGCTGTTAGCTAAGGCTGTAGAGGAGACTCATTTTATCTCTCTCCCGCTAAGTGGTCTCGGTGCCACTCGATGGGACAGAACACCACACCCAGTAGGTGTGTGGGTTACACTAGCTCTGTCTGGGCCTATAGGTTTCCTCACAAGACAAGAAAGGCAGGGCAGCAGATTGACAGAGGTCTTCAGAGGCTGTGAATTTGGCCCCTTTCACCATCACTAAATTGACCGGAAGCGAGGCAGTACGGACCAGTGCAGAGAGCATTAACCTGGGAGTCAAGTGACCTGCATTCTGTTCCCAGCTTTGCCGGTTACTGTATCTCTGTATCCTTGGGCATATTACTGTACCTCCATGCCTCAGTTTCCCCATCTTTAAAATAGGGATATTTATATTTAGCTTTCTTTCTAAAATATTGTGAGATCAGGGGATACAGAAGAGCTATGTGTTGTTTTTAAAGCTCCAGCAACTTTTCTACAGCCTAAGTAATCTTATGCAGCCAATCCTGTTTGAAATTCTTTTGTCCGATTTCTGCTTTTGAGAGTGGGTGGCGGGGGGAAATCTGTATTCCTGAGAAACAATGACTCATTTTTAATCAGAAACACAATACAAAGCATCTCCAACCCGCCAGCTCTCTCTCTCGCCTCTGGCTCTCAGGTTACAAGCTGAGCCCCTGTCAGCATCTACTCAGGCACAGCCTGCTCTTGTGGGATCACTATAGCAACCCCGAGCAACACAAAGGGGATTGTGATCTTCTTGTGCCTCAGGAAAGGCGAAGTGAAGTCTGTGAGCAGGTGAAGTGACGTGGAAGGAAAGGAATGGGAAAACAAACTTTGTAAGTATGGAAACTCTCCTCTGCAGGGCCTGTTGTTGTCTTTTGTACAAGAGTAATTTAAAACTCACAGACAGTTCTTGTTTAAAATGGACATTTAAATGCTCAGAGGCAGCAAACCCTGCTCCCTACTTTCTCCTTCCCATTCCTTCAGTCTTCTGCCTTTAAATGTATGGCAGACTGTTATTTCCTGGAGCGTTTCACACTGGATTACAGATCCCAAAAGGCACTGCACTGGTACTTGGGAGCCCTCGGTTCTACTCCTGGCGCTGTCACTGACTTGTTCTGTGACACTGGCCAAGTCACTTTGTCACCGCCTGAGGGGCTCGAGGCGGACTTCAAAGGGTCCGTTGGC
>NW_020664562.1:2117048-2159905 GCF_002925995.2 Terrapene triunguis
CTCTCCCGAGTTACCTGGTAGCTATGCCTAGGGGGGGTCCCCAACAACTTCACCTCTCTGTTCTGTCCCTCAGCTTTTCCTTCCAGTCTTTGTCCATCCTGTCTATGGAGGCGGTAAGCTCTGCTAGTGCTTGGGGCTCTGATCTCAGTTGGAGCCTCTAGGTGCTACTGTAATATAAATAACTTTTCCAAATGGGGAGCGCTACTACAAACATAGATGTTTGATTGCAATTAGGGTGACCAGATGTCCCGATTTTATAGGGACAGTCCCGATTTTTGGGTCTTTTTCTTATATAGGCTCCTATTATCCCCCACCCCCGTCCCGATTTTTCACATTTGCTATCTGGTCACCCTAATTGCAATGGACCAGGAGCTTTATCCGTGTGAGCGGTAGCTTTTCTTATGCAACAACAACTGAAAGAAAGGTGAGAGCATCTGAAAGGTACAGACACAGTACGATGCACACAGCAACCTTCATTCTAGTCTATCTGTTTTTCCTCTATTAAAACAAAAAGTAAGCAACCAACAAACCCCAGCTGGTATGAGTTTATCTCAGCTTCTAGTGCCAGAGCTGGTATCGCTTCCTCTTGGCACCTACTGAACGTGATTTATATGGTATAATCTTTTTCGTTCTACTTCATGGTAAATTTCAAGGAGACCAAGCAATTCAGTATGGTAGCATTTTGCCCCTCTTAGAATACAGGACAAACATTGAGCTTCAAAGCACCCTGGCTATATAGGGCCTACTGAAATGCAGCCACTTCTGGGGATAGAATGAGGCAGCTGCTTTAAGTGTACACAGCAGCAATACACAATAGCTGATTATTATTAACTCTCAGACTGGTAAAAGGGGCGGGATGTAGAGCAATGGAAACTGAAACCTTCTGCCAAGTGCTCTGTGTGCAGTGAGTTTTATTTACTATAGATGATCATAGAATCATAGAAGTGTAGAACTGGAAGGGACCTTGAGAGGTCTTTAAGTCCAATTCCCTGCACTCATGGCAGGACTACATAATAACTAGACTGTTCCTAACGTGCAGGTGTTTGTCTAACTTGATGCAAATGGTGGCCATTACTGGAGCAGAGACCAAGGAGGGGAGAAGCATGGTGACTGCTTTGCTGCATGATGGGGGATTCAAAGTCCACGTCTCTCTGGGGGATCTCTCCTTTCCCGTCGCCCTTCAGCTGCAAGCAGCCAGAGCAGAGACTGTGCTGCTGGATTCCTGGGATGCCTCCAGGATGGACAGAGCAGTGAAAGGTGCACACAGCTGCTTCATTGTTACAGCCACCAACTTTCACCACGCAGACCCTTTTTGAAGGTTGGCGCCAAGGTCCAAAGGCTGGGTATTAAGGACAGACTGGATTGGCCTGATTCAGAATCTTCACCAATCTCAGCCCAGCCCTTGATCTGCAACAAAAGCTTTCAATGTCTGGACTGATTTGGAGAAGTGATTTTGTGCCCCCGCCCTTCCTCCACAGGCCGAATTCTGCAGTGACTCACCCAGGACTACCCCATCAAAGCCAATGAGATCTCACATGATGTAGGGCAGGGTAGAATTTAGCCCTATCCATTCAGCTGGGGATTGTAGGGCCCAGCAGGGAGGCAGACGTGCCTCACCTGTAGTTAGTAAAGTTGTGAGGGGATTTGGGGGATGAGTAGAACAGGGAAGGGGCAGGTGAGAAGGGTGTGCAGGGAGCCTGCTGTGAGGGGATAGAAGGAGTGGGCTGGTGTGTTGTGTGGGGAGATCAGAATGGAAATCTGTGGGGCAGCATTTCCTAGCAGATCCCTGTGATGGGGTGGCAGGGTTGCCTTGGTTATGAACATGAGAGGGTAATGCAGGGTGGATATTTTGCACGTTAATCCCCTTCTCTGTGTAAGGGCCCAGTCAAATGCCAGACTCTGTGGCTAAAACCTCTTCCAGGTAACCCTGATTCTATAATACTAACACTCCCTTCTGTAATAATGTGAGGAGCATGAGAGGAGAGTCCAAGAACAATGCAAGTATCCTGGGAACAGGTGACTCAGTGGGACTGGGGGAGAGGCCTTCCAGCTGTGCAGCAATGCATGCTTCTTTAGGAGCTCAGTTATTATTGACAAGATGTGCTGACTAATATCTCACAAAGCACCCTTTGTACCAAAGCACTCGGCAAACTCCATACCACCTTCACCTCCAAACCTACTCCACTGCCTTTACTACGATCCTGAATAAGCTCCCTGTTTTACTTTCCTTGACTTCTCCCAGCCAAACAGACTCGTAGAATTGTTGCTATACAGCACTGCTGAAATATAGCCACCTCTCAGGTTGGAAGAAAACCAATCAGAGCAAAGCGCAGGGGGAAGGGAGAATTTTGCCCGGAACACCCGGACTAATAACTATTCTCAACAAGAACAATTGGCTCTTCAGTGTCTACGCAGAGCAGACAGGACATCAGTTTCTAAGGTTGCATCTGAAACATACATACACAGTAAATGGCATGAAACATAATTTATCTACTACAGAAGCAGGAAGGGCCAGGCCTTCCACAATTTCATCTGGTAGCTTTAGGGAAGCCAGGCATTTCAAGCCTGACACTATTACATGGGCTCCTCCAGTTTCCAGAGGAGATGGCTTTAAAGTAAAGGAGACCAGTGAGAATCTAGCTACTGAACAGGGAAAATGCAGCCATGCCAAATGAGCTATGTGAACAGCTAAGAGTGAGAGGAGCATTTTGTTGTGAACATCTCTTGTTCCTGTAGCATGTTTCAGTAATTATCATCACATTCGCCTGACACACACGGGACCCGCACGCTTCAATTCTGGCAGAAAAAAATCCCACTTCACACTTGGCCGATGCTAGTCACGTCGCTTAATGTGTCTCTGGCCAATACACGGGTACCACAGTGACGGGTGTGGGATAAGAACCTGCATAGAAGGTTTGATTCTATTTTTGAAGTGATTTATAGGGAAAAGGAACTTCCTCTCACAGCCAAAATCTTCCCTTCCTCGCAGGACTGGCAGCACTTCTTGCTCCCCATTTGCACTGAGGTCACACAAACTCTTAGAATGAGTTAGAGTTTCTTAACGGGCAGGTTTTCCCTCTCCTCACCGTGAGATTCAGCATTGGGACTAGCTGGCAGAACTGCACAAGCAACCTGGCAGCCCACACACGGTGTCCTTGGGGTGCCCTGCCAGCCAGACACATGGACGCCAAAGCCATCATCGATGACTACATGACCAAGATTGGGCTCCTCAAGACAGAGATCAGCATGCCCTTCTTCTTTGAAAACATCCTCTCTGCTTTCAAGCCAATTGCTGCTGGCCAGGATACCTATAGATTAGGTGAATGATGAATCCTATGTGAGAGATTGTTGACCTATTGCCTGCCTCCACGGATGAATTGTTTTCGGCATTAGCCCTTAGTATCAGGGAGTCACAGCTCCAAGGCTAAGGCCTTTCCCAGATTCCCTCCGGTATGTAGTGCTTCATCTGCAATGAAGTGGGGCAAATTCACCAGAATTCCATTTCCTCACTTCAGTGAGGGGTTGATTACAATGGGACGAAGCTGTGCCTGGCTGTTGTTGCTGCGCATGAGGGCAAAGGGTTAAGCCTCAAACCGTGCCCTCTTCCTCTGTATAACGGATTACAGCAAAAAATGGCTTGTGATCTCAGGGTGGGAGTGGGATGTGCCCGAATCAGGATGTGTTATGGACTTTGGAGATTGCATCTTAGACACTCACCCACGCCCCCAAATCACACACTGTAGCTGCAAGCAGTGAGGGTCCAGCTGTGCTGGCTCCTGTTCAGACACTGGCATGGGACAAGGCCTCCTTTGGTTGCTCTGGAGTTTTCAAAGCAAAACGTGGGTGGTGACATTCTGCTCTCAGTAGCAGGTGCTTAGGCTGCCTGAGCACTCAGGGCCCAGCAGCGTGTCCAGTTCCTGGGATCTTCAGAGCCGCACTGCTGTGCTGTTTCGCTCTCCTGGCACTGCCGTTCTCCCTGTTGGTAAATGGCCGGGTCTCCTGCCCAGCCCTGTCCAAGGTCCTTCAAGATTCTTCATCAGTTCTTGGACCTCATCTGGCCCTGAATTGAGAGAGAAACCTCCAGTTGGTGGAGGAGTTCGTCACGGGCTGTTACAAGTGATAGTAAAGTAGCTTTCAGCGTTCCGCGCTCGGACATTGCAGAAGTGGGATGGGAAGCAGATAAGGGGCAGTTTCTACACACTAAGGCCAATGGGGGCAGGGTGGGAAGTGTGCCTGGCACAATCTGCAGTGTGTCTGATGCCATGCAGTCCAGGCAGCACGAAGGCTCCCTGCCACAGGTGCGTCCCAGAAGCTAGTGCCACAAACGTCAATAACAATCGGAGCTGCTCACAATACACTTGATATGTCTCAAGGGAAGTGTAAAAAGGCATTGAGGCAACTTTCAGAAACCAAAACAATTTGGGCTTTCAGTTTTTTTTTTCATCCCTGCTCCCTCTTCTCGCCCTGTTTCCCCTCCCTCCCGCCTTTTAGCTTTTCTCAATCTCCTTGAAAAAGTGCATCTCACAGCCCACCTCTCCTATGCTGCCTACATCCAGTGAATCAGCTCCCACCCCAGCAGTTATAATTACCAGCCCTTTGTGCCTCCTCATTACTTCCTGTCTCTGTCACTTTCTCAATGTAACAGCTTACATTGTTGTAATTGCTGTGCTAGAGATGTTCCTGACGGGCACACGCCAGCCAGTTAAAATCTGCACCACCTGGGAGCAAAGATGAGCCCCAAAATCAAAATGTTCGTGTCCCCTGTTACGAAGTGTGCATCTTGTTCATGTTACAGTGAGCTCAGTGCTTGTGAAAGGTGCCGTGTGGACAGCCTTGAGATCTGAAGCCCGGATTATCCATAGAATAGGTACAGCAGGGACAGTGGTAGTATTAGATTTCCACCATGACCACCTGCCATGTAGGAAAAACTGTTTCACTAGGAGGGTGGTGAAGCACTGGAATGGGTTACCTAGGGAGGTGGTGGAATCTCCATCCTTAGAGGTTTTTAAGGCCCGGCTTGACAAAGCCCTGGCTGGGATGATTTAGGGGGGTTGGTCCTGCTTTGAGCAGGGGGTTGGACTAGATGACCTCCTGAGTTCTCTTCAACCCTGATATTCTATGATTCTATGATTCAACCTGTTCTGAATGGACTGTTTATAGGGGTGAATAGAGAGAGCATAGTTCAGTATCCATAATCCGTTCAGTCCTTTGTGGCTCTATCTCAGGGGTGGGCAAACTATGGCCCGGGGGCCGCATCCAGCCCTTCAGAAGTTTTAATCAGGCCATCGAACTCCTGCTGGGCAGTGGGGGCGGGGGCTTGCATCGCTCTGCACGGCTCTGACAGCTCCCATTGGCTGGCACCCGCAGCCAATGGGAGCTGCAAGGACGGCGCCTGCAAATGGGGCAGCGTGCAGAGCCGCCTGTCCACGCCCCCATTTAGGAGCCGGAAGGGGGACATGCCACTGCTTCCGGGAGCTGCTTGAGGTAAGCGCTGCCCAGAGCCTGCACCCCTGACCCTTCCCGTACCCCAACCCCTTGCCCTAGCCCTGATCCCTGTCCTGCCCTCCAAACACCTCTGTCCCAACCTGAAGCCTCCTCCTGCATCCCAGAGCCTGCACCCCCAGTTGGAGCCCTCACCCTCCAACCTCCCGCCCCAGCCCGGAGCCCCCTCCCGCACCCTGAACTGCTCCTTTCTAGCCCCACCCCAGAGTCCGCACCCCCAGCTGGAGCCCTCACCCCAACCCCCAATGTTATGAACATTCATGGCCCACCATACAATTTCCATACCCAGATGTGGCCCTCAGGCCAAAAAGTTTGCCCACCCCAGCTCTATCTAAAAGGGGGTCAACTAGGATGATGGCTTTTGTGATCTGGATATGTGTTCACTAGGAACTGGATTGAGAGCCAGAAACTCATTTCAGATGTGCCCTCAAACAGTCAGTAGATTATAACAACTACTGATCTTGATTGTGTTTGATTTAGTGATCTAGAGTGAGAGACTCCATATCCCCAAATCCCCTGAACTAGCCAGTACGTGCCAAATGGCATTAGATTGTAATTTTTTTGGTGCAGGGACTGCCTTTTAGTTCTGTATCTGCACAGAGCCTTGCACAATGGGGTCCTGCTCCATGACTGGGGCTCCAAGGCGTTACCACAATACAAATAATAAATAATTGTTCAATTCATTTCCCTTTGTGCTTGTGCTGTCAATCTAATAAACAAGACGAGTATGCAGCCTGCAGGCCTCCAGTCCCCACAAATATTCTGACTGGCTTAAAAAAAACCTGATTACTCTCACCCTCTCCCATTTTGATTAGCTGGTTTGAGGGAAGGACTCAGCTACCAATAAAGCATGTGTTCGCTCCCTTTCCCTCAAAAGCAGTCTTGAAGCAGTAGAGTTCTGTCTTTGCTGGAGGGAAAAAAGGAGCCTTATTAGGGTCCCATCCAATACTACTGGTGATCAGTCAGGCATTTCCTGATGCTATATGGGGCAATGCATAAATCCCAATTCCATTGCATAGAAAGCAAGAGTGCACAGCATTTGTCCACCCAAAAGTCACATGAAACAACTTGCCAGGCTCAAGCTAATACATTGCATGTTTGCCCTTATAGACTTTACAGGCTGCAATTCCATTGATGAGATGACGGAAATGCTAGGCCACACTGTAGAACTCAGAGGTTCTTATTTGCTCCCAGGATATACTTCGGTCATAGGATGAAGTTATAGCCATCCGCTCCCTGTGCTGTATTAGTCAGTGAACTGGCCTCTCAGCCTCAGCGATGGATCACCTTTCCCTGTGTTGCACGGCTGCACAGTTCAATGCAGATTTACAGAGACTATGAAAGATTCAGCTTCTCTGACTAGGACATTATTGATCTGCGTGGTTACCGTCTGGCCTCCACAGCTAATCAGGTGCTTTTTGCCCTTTTCCTCCTGCTAGCCATCCCCAGGGGTGACACAGCCATGGATGACATCAGTGTGGCACCGTGCAATGCAATTGTGGTCTCCACCCAGAAGAATCCTCACTGCTGTATTGGGAAGAGCTGGTCCATGTCTGCGGCTCACCTGACAATTTGTGACTATGCAACCAGCCTTTCCCAACGACTGCATCCAAAGGCATTCAGATACTCCCAGGTAAGGTTATCTTCACTCATGTCATTGTGTACTAAAAAGAGGAGATGGCAGAGCCAAAGGAAGAAAAGAATAGCACCACTTCACCCATCCATGGCTGTCTTCATCTAAGGCCCAGCAAGCACTTTCTGCATGGGCCTTCTAACCAACCCTGTGAGACCTATCTTATGTACGTCTATAGCCCCTTACCATAGTATCAGAGCATCTCACATGCTTCAGTGAAGTTATCCTCACAACACTCCAGTGAAGTAGGGAGATGCTATTATCTCCACTGTACCCCTGGGGATCCCAGGCAGAGAGATTGAGTGATTTGCCCAAGGTCACACAAGAAGTCTGCACTGGAGAAGGGAACATGAGCTCTAGTCTTTCAGGTCCCAACTTAGCAGCATATCCGCCTGTTCATGTCAGACAGGTGTGTGTTATCCCTAGTTCACTGCTAGGGAAATAGGAAGCACCGAACAGTTCAGTGACTTGCCTAAGAGCCACCCGCAACGCTGGGACTTCTACTCTGGGCTCGTTAGCCCCCGTGCTGCCCTCTAACTTGACAACTCTCCTTCTACCAGAAAGTCTTTAAATCGTGAGAGAAACGTGATCAGCGGGATTTCCTTGGAGGCACAGCACAGCACTGGAGGGGAACAGAGCATGCCAGCAGTAGGACGTATTGCAGGGAAGAGTGTGCCAACATTGGGATGTAGTTACTGGGGAAGAGTACACTTGCTGGGATGCCCTGGCGAGTGATCTTGTTCTAGATCTGAAGATGGGGAGGGGCTGGCTGTACACACAGCTGGTAAGTTGGTTACACTGTATGATCCAGAGGGTGGAATTGTTTGGTTTATTGAATGATGACAAACCTTCCTGCCTGATGCCTGGAGTGCTGGTGAAGCTCCCTTCTCTTCTTTCCATTGTGAAAGGCTTATGGAAGGTCCTTTGTGGAGATGCATGGAGGGGCTGCTGCCTTGGCCCTTTGGGAACATGTCTGAATTCTGGAGGAAGGGAAATTAGGCAACAAATTCTACTCTGACAATTGAGTTGTGCCCAGGCCTGCAACATTTCAGTCGTGGGTCTCAGAAAACAAAGAGCACTTCAGACATGCCCTAGAATCCCCCTCAATACAGCATTTTCATTTCTGAAGTGCCAACTCAGTTTTTAAAATATCCTATTAATTTTAATTCCTTAGGCTTAGGACTTTTCACAAGAGCAGAGAACGATACCCAAGAGAGCGGGTTTATCAGGTTAAAAATATTTTACATAGCTAAATAACCCCTGCAATTTCAACTGAAAAGAATATTCTCTAATTCCAGTCATTAATATGTTGCTTTGCATTGTTAACAGTTGCTGCCTTTCACCTCAGAGGTGGCTACATTTCAGTGGTGCACAAAGTGATCATTATATACATCGTGTCTTAATAAATCCTCGACCCTCATTTAGTGGTGAGAAAATTTTGTTGAAGTTAAACATCGCTATAGAATTTCTCAAAGAAAATAAACCTTATTTCCTCTGTTGGATTCTAGCAGATTCTCTCTTCTCTGAATCAACTGGTTCTCTTATTTGTTTCAGGACACCAGGAATATATTTTTTTTAAATTTGAGATTATTTCCCCACCCCCTTCTGATGACTGGAACTTCTGAGCCCTACATGTACAATATACAAATAATCATTACAACTCTACCCATTTAACTGTTTATCCCACACTCACATACAGCTATACGCATCTTCTTTTATTTAACACATCACCCGCAGAAGACACACAGATATTTATAGCATAATGTGTGTAATTTACATGTTACTCTGCAACCAATCCATGGCATCTAGATGTAGCTGTCCTTGCTGCCTTGGATATCTAGTGCCACCTGGAGGTAGCTGACATATTCTGGCATCAGTTGATTTCAAAAATGTGTGTACAGTGTCTAGCTCAGTTCATAATTCGAAGACTAGGAGGACCAGTGTGATTATCTAGTCTGATCTCCTGTATAGCACAGGCCATAGAATGTACCCAAAATAAGTCCTAGAGCAGATCTTTTAGAAAAACATCCAATCTTGATTTTAAAATTGTGAGTGACAGAAAATTCATCACAACCCTTGGTAAGTTGTTCCAATGGTTAATTACTCTCACCGTTAAAAATGTACACCTTATTTCCAGTCTGAATGTGTCTAGCTTCAACTTCCATGCATTGGATCGTGTTAGACCTTTCTTGGTTAGACTGAAGAGCCCATTACTAAATATTTGCTCTCCATGTAGATACTCAGACTGTAATCAAGTCACCTCTTAACCTTTTCTTTGTTAAGCTAAATAGATTCAGCTCTTTGAGTTTACCACTATAAAGCGTGTTTTCTAATCCTTTAATCATTCTTGTGGCTCTTTTTTGAACCCTCTCTAATTTATTAACATCCTTCTTGAATTGTGGGCACCAGAACTGAACACATCATTCCAGTAGTTGTCAAACCAGTGCCAAATACAGAAGTAAAATAACCTTTCTGCTCCTACTCAAGATTCTTCTGTTTAGGCACCCCAGGGTGCATTCGCTCTTTTGGCCACAGCATCACACTTGGAACTCATGTTCAGCTGATTATCTACAAGAACCACACACACCCCTGCCCTCTTATTACTCAGTACAGCTGGAATTTTGTAGTCATCTTCTGCATGTCAGGACTGATGTGACCTTGTCGTGCTTTACATCATCTTTCTCTCTCAACCACTCAAATGCAAGCTGCGTAATTTCAATACTGGGTTTTTCCTCTTTATTAACACCATGACCTAGGAAGAGCAGTGTTCTTTAAGTAATAAGCTTCCTTATGCAGCTCCTTACATGGACCTTAAAGACAGCTATAACTGAATAGAATTTATAGATTTCTATGAATCAAATGTACTGCAGTCATGCCTAAATAATTTATATCATTAAAATGAGCAAGAGACTGACAGTGCATGAACTAGTGGAAATGGGAATAACGTCTATTGTCCAGACCTGCTTGGGATTGAAACAAGCCATAGATAAAATATGTAGTACATCATTCTGGTAGGATGTTTGTTTTTGTGTATGTTAAATAGGGCAGAGAACTGTTCCCCATAAGTCGTGAGATGATTTAGTTAACACCTTTTCTTTGTGAGACACACTGAACTGGGAAAAGGAAACAGACTTTAGGATGGGAGAGAGAAACTTGATTTTGTCATATTCAGACTTGTATCTTAACACTGTGCAACACGAACTTGGCCCAGATTACCAAAACTTTCTGTAGTGTTTGACTAGCCAAAGTATTTTGTCCCTAGCCCTCTTGTCTGTGTTTTTTCTTTCTGTAATTTGTCAATACATCTTGGTTTTAAGACAACCTGAATTAGGTGGTGGATACTAGCAATGGGGCAAATCACTGCTGGGTGCCTCAGACTGACTTCAGAAAAAGCAGAATAAAGAGGTAACTGGTTGAGTGCAGGGTTGTGATCTCCCCCTCTCCAAACAGAGCACTGGAACTGGTAGGGAGGGAGCGAAGTTACATGAAAAGCTGTAATTAGCTGCAGAGACCACTGTTGAGCAAACACTGACAATCCTAACAAATTGGACTTATTCACTCAATGCAAATATAGCTTGGAAAGCTTTTTTGCTAGTGGAACAAATATTATTCCTCATCCTTACGTGCACATTCATGACTTCTCTCCCCAAACTCCAATTAACAACTAAATGTGAACTTAGTACTGGTATGAAAACTGTAGATGCACGTTTCAAAAGTGACTAGTAACTTTGGTTGCCTCACTTAAGGCATCTTTGAGCCTTGACTGTCAGAAAGTGCCTGCCTTTGAAAAATTAGGCCCCTTTAAAACTGTCAAGTTGGGCACCAAAAACTGGATGCACCCAAATCATTAGTCACCGAAATGGCCTAAGTCCTATTCAGAGAGCAACTACAGTCTATGCATCAGCACTTCAAAGTTACAGTGTAACCTTGTACTGAGTGCAATCCACCGCTCAGTGATGGAGTGTTTCTTTGGGCATTAGGGCAGGATGAAAATATTCAAATAAATCCACTTAGACATGAAGTAGCCACAAAGTTTTCAGCACTTAAAAAAAAATGCAAGCCAAAAAAAAAAAAGCAGGAGCTAACGAGAATGAGACTTCAGGAACTGTTTTTTTCCCCCCTTTACTTTACCTAATCATTTTTCATAAGGAAAATAGGGTGGGGGAATGAGTTTTAAAAGCTCTTCAGAGTTCTTGCAGATATGTCAGTGTGCAAAAAAGGACCCAATGAAGTTGGAAAAGCCAGCTACATTTTTTGAATAGTGTTGGTGTCCACATATCTTGATTTAGGTAGAGCATTCAAGATTTCTACAGGAAGATCCAGGCCTACGATTACTTACACATGCAAAGTGCTGCTGCAGAAACAACCTTGGCAGGAAAAAGACTGGAGGTGAAGGGCAGAAGTTGGGTGACTATTTCTGCTTTTTTCTTTCCTCAATTTCCTTCTGTTAGTGTGTGAATTTCCCAAATTCAGCGATAAAGCTATCAGAACAGTTACCACCAAGGAATTTGAAACATTAAGTAAATATTCAGTGACAATTTATTTTCTGATCTTTATCATTTTACAAAAAAAGCAGGTATCAAAAAACAGCAAAGATTTTCACGAGTTCCTCACCAGTTTTACACAGCTGAACTGGTGTAAAAATGTGAATGTAAGACACAGGCTGGCTTTGCTCCTGGTCATACACATTCAAGGTTAGCCCTGGGCTGGGATGCACTGGGCCTTTGGAAATTTTTTATTTTAAAAAGCACCTCTTTTTTTGGGACTTGACTTGATTCACCCAAGTCACTTTGTACTGAAATATAACATGGAATGTGTACCTGTTGGGATCAGAAATTAATCTCTTCTGGATCCCATGTACCTTAACACTGATCAAGGGACTTTGCAATGGACACATTAGGCACCAGTCTGCATTTCTCAGATTACCAAAAGGCAGCTACTACATTGTGTTAGCTACAATCACTTTTTGCCCCCCCCGTCCCAACATGCTGCAATGGGATTTAACTGTGTAACAGCCCCTTCTACTTTTCCTCATCAGGATCTCAGGTCCAAAAAAGGAAAGCTTCACTAGGTTCAAGCCCAGGGGAAATGGATCATCCTTAAATACGTCATACAATTGTGTTGTGATGCCTTAGACAATTCTACAACAGTGTGACTCTCCCATTGTGGACCCAAGACTTGAATGATCAAAGGAAACCAAGATAAACCATAAATGTGAGATAGGAAAAAATACTCAACTCACTGGATGGATATTCTGGTTCTTTTCTGAGCCAGAGCTTGTTCTTCCACTGTACTTGTGCTGTAGGGTTCAGAGTTTGACCAGGAGAAGCATAGTCCAGTTTCCATTAATAGCTGCACCATCTTTTCAAACATACAGCTTACATTGAACACTGCCTGGTTAGCTAAAGAATTAAGACACTGCCCTGAGTCCCTCAGTATCTGCTTGGAAAGTCAGGTCAAAATCTGGCATGATAATACATGAATGCAAATCATCTTACACAAAGACTTGTGTATATGTCACTGAAATGCTTTTGAGAGTACCAAATACTCCTATTAGAAATAAAATGGCACCTCTATTATTACCCAAACAGCAAAAGGAAATCAGATATGCATATTTTGTCATAGATATGAAAGAGGAAGCAAGAAGGCAAGCTGAGAGACAGATGCTACCCCCAGGGCAGCAGTGGCATTTGGTTGTTTTGGTCATTGTACCAGCATTTTGCACACCCACGGCAGGCAGTCACTAGCTGCTGAACTTAAACCGTTTTTCTGGCAGTCAAGACACGGACAATGGACCCTACACCTCCAGCAGCGAGAGCCTGAAAACAGAGAAGTAACAGTTAATACAAATAACAGACTTAAAGTAATAATACTCAATACAGTTAATACTCAATAACTGACTTAAAAGTGGCAATTCTTCAACAACAAAAATTCAAAACCAGACTCCAACAAGAAACTGCAGAACTGGAATTAATTTGCAAACTGGACACCATCAAATTAGGCCTAAATAAAGACTGGGAGTGGATGGGTCACTACAAAAACTAATTTCCCCCTGCTGATACTCTCACCTTCTTGTCTATTGTTTGAAACAGGCCACCCTGTTTACATTGGCCTCATTACCACTACAAAAGTGATTTTCTTCCCTTGGTATTCTACTGTGAGAATAGCCCACTTCCACTTTAACTGAGCTGTTTCATTAGCACTGACCCCCCCACTTGGTAAGGCAACTCCCATCTTTTCATGTATTGTGTATATATGCCTGCCTACTGTTTTTTCCACTCCATGCATATGATGAAGTGGGTTTTAACCCACGAAAGCTTATGGCCAAATAAATTTGTTAGTCTCTAAGGTGTCACAAGTACTCCTCATTGTTTTAGTTAATACAAATTAACCGATAACACAATAACCACAGACAAACAATTACTACTTGGACTTCAGTACGTTTCATCTGAACATCTCAAAGTGTTCTACAGACACTAATTAGCAGCATTCTGCAATAGGGAAGCATTACTACATTCATTTTATAGATGGGGAAATGGATTCAGGCATTAGATAACTTGCACAAGTGTCAGATTCACTGGGGGAGTCAGGACACTTGGGTTCTATTCCCAGCTAAATCCCCAACTTTGACCTTAGATTATACTGCCTCAGTGCAAGATGACAGTTTCTAGGAAATGTGCAATGGCTCATTTTCATTCTTACCTAATACATGATCAAACTTCACCTCTAAAGTCTGCATGGATCAATATGCTGTAGAAAGTGTGCATTAATTTCACATGGTTCCCTGGGGAACCTTGTCCTTCCCACCCCAACTGTTGCAATATGAATGCTGGAATTTTAAGAGGAAGGAGGATGATTCTTATTGGACTCAAGACAGAGTCATGGATGTAAGGGTCTCTGCTAATGCAAATTATCAGGCCAAATGCAACTGAGACTTAACACACCTTTTCATGCCACTGCAGTAGCACAGCACTGCTGTTGTCAGAGGGGCTCTCAAACCCCTTGTAGATGTATTTCATTAGCAGATCAACTCCATTCTTGTCCAGAGACTGTACTGCCTTTTCAATATCATTGGCTTTGAAAGAGATGAGGACTTTCAGGACAATGCTTTCTGCACGATCCTGTAAACAAGGGAAAAAGTCAACCTGGAACTGAGCTGATCGATACGGACATGGTCTGCGGCCAAATGTTAATGATCTCTCAACTCTGGGAGGTACAACTTTTCTATTCTTAACAATAGAAAAATGTTCAGTTAAGGCAGCTCAAACACATACCAAGTTGTCAAGCGTACTGTGCACCTCTGTCCTATGACAGAATGACCTCAACTATATGACTTTGCTATACACATCTGTAATTCTAAATGAATTTCAATTTCAATTTACAGCTAACATATGTAATTAATTTGAAATTAAGTTTTAGATAAGTTAAACAGGTAGCGCCCAGTTGGACGAAGGAAGCTAGTCTCAAAAGAGACTCATTTTCTTCACTGGCTTTGTAACAAGCTTGTTCTCTTCTAGGTTTCTCTCTCTGCTCACCAAGCTTGGCTTTTGTTTGCAGGACTCCACCCATAGTACTGTATAAGAGCTGTACTGAACTTTATCACTGTTAATGTTCATGCACAGGAAAGTTCAAAAGAAGTTGGAACTAATAGGACTAAGGGTTTGATTGGCTTTCCTCTCACCTCTCATTTTACATTTTGTCTAGATGGACAGCTCTGCTGTGGAACAGAAGTGATCTCAAAGGAGTCTGCTCTCAAATTTCAGAAGTATCCCTACTCAGCACTGTCTGAGCTTTGCTCAGCTAATACCTTAAGCTTTACTCTGCATTATCCTTCTCTTCCCTCATTGACTACTGTATTATAACTACCGCTTTAATTCTGTGTACAAAATGTTTTACAAAATCCTTGGAAAACATCTTTAAGGCCCGGTCAGCATTACCAGCATGAAAAAGTTCCTGGTAATATGATTGCTTAATCTACACAGGCCAACCCAAACATTTGAAGCCGCAGTTAAAAGAAGCTGAACTGTCACATCCATGCTGAAATACAACTGCTAGCACCAAATGTTTCAGGTAACTGATTTTGAGAACTGACCTTGATGCCATTTCAGGATCAAGAATTTGTGTAGCATGGTTAGGTCTTTTCATCACCCATTCTGTAAGCATCGTCCTCCCCCGCCCCACCCCCCAAAGTAATTTTCTTCCTCTGTTCACTCAATCACCACCTGAGAGGTATCAATATAAAAAACCTTAACTGTCAGAATGGATTCCTTTTGTGTATAATCCCACTGAGCAAGTACTGTCTGCAGTTGCTTCCCAAAGGAATTATAGCCATTATCTTTCCCAATAAGCAGACACATCCTGCAGCCATTTGATGTAGTGATACTTCTCAGATATGTAGCAGAAATAGTAAACAGAAACAGTGATTTGGTGGGAGGTTATATCCTAAAATAAGAACGAAGCCAAGAACAAGCTCACGAGACAGAGCTGCCGGATCTGCAGGTTTTCCCAAGGCTTTGGCGACACCAGTCATATTTTAAGTCTTTTTCCAAGTGGAAAAAACACTTTGTACAATGGGACTACCTTGTACAGCAGATCTGCCCCATGTGTACTGAGTCATGTGTACTTCACTGTCAGAAGTTTTAATACTTTACTACCGTTAGCCCTGCAGAAGCAACTTAACTGTGGGACAGCAAGTTAAATTTGTTTGCCTTCTACATCAGAATTACAGTAGCCCCTATGCAACTCCATTGTCTTTATATTATACTATCAATGACACCAGTGCAATTGTAATGAAAGACACACTGTCACAGATGTAAAAGAGGGCAAAATTACCTGCAGAATCTCTTACTTGATGATGCCCTTGATACCAAGATTGTTAGGTGATTCTCAGAACCCCAAGTAAATTTGTAGGGCTGGCAGTTGGTGGAGAAAATCTTTACTGGGAAGTTTGGTCTACTGTTACAAACAAACATGGAATCCTACAGATATATTCTTACAGAGTGAATGCTTAGAGTAGAACGCCACAGCTGTGTGGGTGGCTACAGTATGGTAGATTCCTATAGCTTATCTGTGGATCTTTCAGTCTGCTTTGGGCATCCATAACACTCAAAACTAGTTTTTGGGAGCCTTGTCCGACAGGCAAGTATGTGTGCACAGTATAGTCAAAGCTCTAACCAAAGTGGGAGTGCTTATATTTTCTAAGTTCTTATTGTTAGCTAGAATTATGGACTGGACACAGTAGCTAATCAGTGCCTACTGTTTTAGGGCCTTTTTCGTAGGCCTATTTGGGCAGAGTATAGTTTGGCAACAGGGAAACGCTTAATCAGTCTCAAAGAGAGGGGAAGTGAGAAATCTATAGAGGGCAAGGAGAATTAGGAAAGCATCCACAGTATGGCATATAAATGTGAGTTATTGACTACTTCACCTTTACTGCTTGGTTCTTGGTGTTGATTGGAGGATTCTTCAGGGCTGCCTGCAATGCAGCCATCATGTTCCCTGTGAACAATGGTTAAGGAAAGATGGGGAAACAAGGACCTAGAAAGCAGTAGAGCTAGTCACAATTCAGTGGGGTTCACATGTAACTTGTTCATTACTAGGAATATCAGCGATGGAGTTACTGAGAGAACGTCTTCCATACTGAACGCTTCAGTGGGTGCAACATAAGACAGCAAATACTAGCCAATTACTGAAAGCAATGGGACCAATACTAAGGTGGTACAGTTTTCAGTACTGGAGAGCACCAATCACAGAACAAGGATCCCAATAATAGAAACATTTAGAATGGGTCTCATTTGGAATTTCTATCTCCAAACACCACACATAATGTCAAAATACCATGCAACAAGCTATATAGCATGGCTGTTTGCACAATACAGAATGATGTGATTGCTGAAATAAACTGTTAGTGGGAACATCTGTGCCACATAAATTGGAAAAATACCATCAGTCAGGACACCAGACTAAACATCAGCAGGAAAGGAAAGGTCATCTGTCAGTCAATGCATCACACTGTAGTTGATTATGATTCGGGAGAGTTTTCTATTCAGATTCTTATATTGCATCCACCCCTGTGGTATCTAAAAACCTCCCCCACTAGTGCATTAAGTGACATGACTAATGTGTGCCACAGATGGAGTTCATTATAGAACAATGAGATTCCAAGACTGCCTCCATCTTTGTCATGAACCAGGAGGAGAACAAAACATGCTCTAGAGACACAGGTAATTCAGGCTTCCTGCTGACTGTACAGAAAAGGATGCTAAGCAGCTCCCACTTGAATTTTCTTAAAGGGTTTCACAGTTTTGAGCACAGAAATTTGCCTTTCAGTTTTTTCCCCCCCACCTCCAGGAACTGCCAAAACTGAATCACAAAACCCATTAATCCTATGGGGTTCAGCCTCGCCTTGAAAGGGCACTACTGAAGCAAAATGCTTTAATATGTGGAAGTGAAAAGCAATTAGATTGTCACGGACTAGGTGCAATTATTCCCATAAAAGGAAAACCACACAGAGCGTACACTTCCTCCAACCCTGAAGCCTAAGAAGAGGGGTTTGAGGGCAGGGCTTTCTCTTTGCCCCTCCCTCCAGCTCTCGTGAGGTCAGACAAGACCACATCCTCAAGTGCGTACGCGCCCGAGAACTGGAAATAAAAAAAGCTGACTGATATTAACTTACATAAATAAAATGATACGGGGCAACGGTCTCCATGAATAGCAGGGTGCTCAAGCCAGGGATTAGACAGAGACATGCTAGGAAGTTTTACATTGTCTGGAACACATTTAATTGAAAATCTATTGTTGTTTAAGAACCCAACACACTTGGGTTTTAATCTGTGTTTCCTACTCCTGTACTTACACTCAAAGACAACAGTTATTTATTTCATTCTGTGGGGCTAGGTGGTATTGGCTCACCTTACCCGACCTGAAGCCTGACCCTAGGGAGCCACAGATTTATAGGGTAGACTAGTTCGAGAGAGACAGGGCGGTGGTGAATCTGAGCAGGGAACATGGAGGATCCTCCCCCCCACTTCCCCCTGGACAGTAACTTTCCAGGCCAGCAAAGCCCTGGCACACTCAGTGCAGGGTGACACAGGCGAGCCATCCCCCCGCCTGTGTCCTGGGCATCATACAAGCCTGGTAGGCTCAGTATAGGGCTGGGGACCCTTCCTCGCCCCGGAGCCCGGCAGAGAGCAGGGCAGGGCAGGGCAGGGGGACAGTCCCCTCCTCCCCTCGCGCTCCTGGCCTCAGCGCCAGGGGCCGGGACTCTTTCCCCGGCGTTGGCGGAAGGATATTGCCGCAGGCAGGAATCCACCTCGCCCTCGTCGGGCCCGGCCTGGCCGTCGCCTCCCTCCTCCTCATCCACGAATTTGTTCTCGTCATACTCATCCACATCTACGCGGCGAAAGCGCGCAGAGGACACCGTGTTCTTCGCCATCGCCCCGGAACCTGCCGGCGCCGCTCACCTCCGCAGGGCGGTGCCCGCCCCCTACTTCCCGCAGTGAGCAACACCGCGCATGCGCAGGGAGTAGAGTTCCTTCCGCCTCTCACTTCCGCCCTCGCGCAACAACTCACGTAATAGCCATGCGCGCTCGCTGTTCCTGGGTGGGCGCATGCGCAACACAACTGCGAGTTTCTTTTTACGCATGCGTGTTTTAAATTCCGCACCCCCTCCTCCACTACGCATGTGTTCTGAACAGACTTCCTCTTTCTCATGCGGTATCCGGCAGGCTTTGCGCGCAGGCGTAGAGAAGGCAACCCTCAAGTGGGCGGAGGAAGGCAGGGTCCGGGGAGGAGCAGGTGAGCTGTTGCGATTGGTCGGCAGGGGGTGGTCACGTGTTCTCCCGGGATGAGGAGGGCCGTTACCATAGGAGCGGTCTCCTGCAGCTAACGGGCGCTGTATGGGGGTGTCGTGGCTACTGGGGGTGAGCGGCGCGGTGCGAAGCTCCCGATCCGGCCCCGCTGGGCTAGGCTGAGCCTCTGCATGCCGGGTGGGTGTGAGCCCCGGGTACGCACCGGTGTACGGGTGCGGCTTATCTCCAGCAGCCACGGTGTGGCCCGCCCCCCCGTCTGTCCTCAGGGGCTACCGCAGGAAGGAGGTCACTGCCCCCCAAGGCCTGTCTCCCCTCCTGCAATGCTTCTCCAGCGCTTTCCAGTGGGACGCCCCTGAGTGCTTCCTGGTGCTGACTAATTCATTCACGTCACCTAGCTCCCCGGGAGAAGGGTTAGCGCTCAGAGCCCCGTTTTGTAGGTGGGGAAACTGAGGCACAGAAGTGCCTAAACTTTCAGCAGTGCCCCTTGATTTTGGCTGCTGCAGTTTCTAGGTGGGCAGGTTTTCAATTTCACTTGTCTCCTTTTTGAGCAGGCATGCTCAGCGTTGCCTGAAATCAGGCTCTTAAAAGATCGAGGTAACTACAAGAATTTGGGCTATGGTGAGTGGCAGAGTTGAGGCCAAAACCCCAAAAACTTGACTCCCAGTTCTTGCTCTTAACTCCAAACAGTAATCCCTTCCTTTATATTGATATAAACATTTTAATCAGTTGTCCTTAATATATATTGAAATTAGATTTGAGGTATAAATTATATTAGTATTGTATGTTAAATGGACATTGGTAAGTAGTTTGAGTTCAAAATCTGGGATTTACAAAAAAGGATTTTACAGAATCTAATATGAATCACAATGCTTTCCTAATACTCAAAAAATATATTATTTTAGGACATTACACTTAGTCCTGTGGTGCTGGGAACCCAACCTCAAAAGCCTTGTGCTAATACATAACAAGGAGAAAGTGAAATTGACTTTAAACCAAAAGTGAAACTGACCAGCCAACTTTTACTGTGCAAGCTGAGTGAAATGCAGAAAGTAATACAGAAATAGTAAAAAGTACATTTAAAAAAACCCTCTGTTTTAATAGTATGACATAAACATAAACAGATAATCTTTTTAAATAAGATTTTTATCATGCATCCCCTTAAATAAATTTGTTCATTTTAAAAATTATTGTATATACATTAAGAAGTTCACTTTAAAATTCCAGTCCAACTCCCACTGAAGTCAATGGAAAAACTCAATTGGGATTGAAGAGGGCCCCAGGGGATTGCATGTTATTAAGATTTAGAAGTAGGGAGTTCTCATACTATGACCCTAACCCTGCAAAGATTCATGCAAGTGAGTTGTCCCCCTGAAGTGAAATCACTTAGCACCTTGCAAGATCAAGTGTCAGGGTGGGAAGTTTGCATCTCTTGGATGCAGAATTTGTGTTGCTATGTTGCATGGACATGTGAGAGGTTAAGTGTTGTTTGAGCCTCTACTGAGGAGTTATGTATGGTAAGGACTAACTCACAATTAGATTCTTAATGCTGTGGTCACAAAAATAAAAAGTGAGTTGGAGAATTGATTTTGCAGAATTAATTGGTATTTTTTTGGTTAAGGTTTCTGTAACAACACTCAAAGCCCCTTTTGCAAGAGATCACAAGTTACCAGCTTTGCTATAGAAAACTGCAACTAAAACACTTTAAATATTAATAATAAATATATTGTATTACAACAGTGAAAGCATTGATCTATAAATCAACTCACTCTTCATACTCTATATGCTATCAGCACCACCTTTTAAAACTTTATATGAAAGAGATCTCTTTGGTGTTCACTCAATTTCATTTTTATATATTTCTAATCTTATATCTTTTTAAAATCTAATTTAAAAAACATATTACATGAACTTCTGGCTGATGAGAGGTGGCAGCCTTGGAGGCTAAAGCCTTTTTTATTCCCAGGACCCTTACCTGAAGGAACCACTTTTAGGGATTCAGGCAGTGTTTGGTCTATATTGTCCCATTCATCCTTGCCTTATGCTGAGGCTTCCAACAAGGATACTAGTTATGCTGACATCTTAGGCTTGGTCTACACTCACCCCCCAAATCGAACTAAGGTACGCAACTTCAGCTACGTGAATAACGTAGCTGAAGTTCGAAGTACCTTAGTTCGATCTTACCTCGGTCCACACGCGGCAGGCAGGCTCCCCCGTCGACTCCGCGGTACTCCTCTCGTCTAGCTGGAGTACCGCAGTCGACAGCGAGCACTTCCTGGTTCGACTTATCGCGTCCAGACAAGACGCGATAAGTCGAACCCAGAACTTCGATTGCCAGCCGCCGAACTAGTGGCTGGGTGTTGACATACCCTTATATGATGTGGACACCTCTCCAGTAAAAATCGGATTGAGACTGTCAACTTTATTTATTGTAAGTCACTAAAAGTCATTGGCAGCAGGAGCGGCTCCAGGCACCAGTGCACCAAGCGCGTGCCTGGGGCAGCAAGCCGCAGAGGACGGCCTGCCGGTCGCTGTGAGGGCGGCAGTCAGGCTGCTTTCGACGGCATGCCTGTGGGAGGTCTGTCGTACCTGTGGTTTCGGCGGCTGGTACGCCGAAGGCACAGGACCGGCGGACCTCCCGCAGGCATGCCGCCGAATCCGCGTTACCAGCGGACCGCCTGCAGGCGCGCCCCCGAAAGCCGCCTGACTGCCGTGCTTGGGGCGGCAAAATACATAGAGCCTCCCCTGATTGGCAGGTACTGAATTTTCATCATTACTGGCCTAGATTGGATTTAAACGAGTGTTCTAAAGGTAAAAGTTTCCATATCCTTAACGTCACAGTTTTCTGAGCCATCTAGTCCCTCTGTGTATTAACTTTCATAAGAAATGGATTTACTTTTTTTTTTGCCCTTTGGGATCTGTGGTCTTGCTACTTAAAAGTCGTTCAGTGATTTCTACCACCTGAACAGGTCTTCCATGGGAAAAGGTTTGGGAATGATTGGTATCATTAAATAATTCCTTAGGCATCTTTAAATGCCTTACAATATTTTTAGGTTTGGGATATAAATGTTGCCCTTCAAAAGGCAGAAACTTGCTTGTGAAAGGCACCAAATGGCTGTGACTCATCAGTGGTGGCAATCTGCCGTTCATCATTTGTGAAGGTTGCTGAGAGGGTGTGTTAGCAAAATAGTATTGCTGCAAATTCTGCTGAGGTTTTAGATTTGCATATGTTGCCTGGGGAGATGCTTTCATTAAATAAGATTTAATTCCTGTTATGTTGTTAATTTTTTGTGAATTTTGTTGGTCAGCTAATGCTCTTGCAGGTAAAATTGGATGATAAAGGGTTGCTTCTGGCATACCGCTCACAAAATTGCAAAGGAGGGAATGCCAGACCCCACCACATAATGGGTTCAAAGTCACATGAGGCCACAAGCTGGCAAGGCTTCGTAAAGCTTCACAGTTCCATATGGACACAGGGAAATCATCCTCAGTGTGATAAAGCTGAGAGAAATAAATACAGAGGGTAATGTCTGGGTACTTTGTCAAGAAGTTGTAGATCTTGCTTATGCAGCAGTGCTCAGCCTCATTACAAGGAGAGTAGTTTGAATAAAGAATTATGTACCCGATGCTGTCGTAGTCATATGTAACTGCATCCAGATAGCCGCCCATCTCAAATAACATGGACTCTGGGTGGATGTTATACTTAATGCAGTTGGTTGCATGGCCCTTTTGGACTAATGTCCCAGAGAAGCTCCTCAGTTCATAGAATATAAGGTGTTTGTTTTGAGGACTCATTAGCCCATATGGGAATCCAAAGGCCTTATGAAATCCCATATAAGGGACTCTTGCTTCTTCACCTGTCCGTATATGATAGGGGCATTTGGCACAGCTTTTGCTCAGTGTCTGCCAATAATAGGGCTTTACTACCGTTCCTTGATTTGCCAGATATTCCTGGAACAAAGTTTCCCTTTCTGGGTTCATATTATATTGGGAAATCTCCCCACTCATATTTCTGTAATTGACAATCCTGAAAGAAGAAAAAAGAAACTCGTAATTTATCCCTCCCATTTCCTTTGCTCTTACACTGCAAACATTATAATGCATATTTGCCTCTAAAGAATATGCTAGTGCACAAGTACAGACAAGAAAGCTTTGTGCATTGCAGCTTCAAGTGAAGAGAGGGCAAGTTGGCAATACAGGTTTCAAGATTGTCCTTGTTTTTGCAGCCCTGCCTTCTGTGTTTAAAATAAATTAAACTGAAAATGTCTCTTCCTGCTACTACCTCCCCTCCCACAAAAGTACAAAGTATCTAATAAAAGCATTGCATACTTTTCAGAAATTGGATCACTAGATTTGCTATATACAATCTGAGCACAATCAAATAGTTAAAAAAAGGTATAAATTACCATCAATACATCTCCAGACCAGGATAGTAGTCAATGCGTATGTAGTCCACTTCACAGGCTTTCCTGAGTCCAGTTGTTGATTCCCATTTTAGTCTAATAAATATTACAAACTTCAGGGGGTGGGCGTTAAGATCATTTATTCAATTGAGAAAAAATGGTTGTTTTTTTTGTCTCCCATAGACCAGCTTGTAGTTTTGTTGTATAACTTTACTGAGGCATGGCAACCCTACTTGTCATGGTGAAGACTCTAAAGGCAACCTCATTTTGATGTTTGCAATTGCCAGATGCTAGGATACGCAGACACAAACAAGACTTTTTCATTTGTTTGTATTTCAAACAGTCTGCTGGGTTTAGCTTTCTTTCCTTTGCCTGTCAGTATTTCATTTTCCCTCTTCATTTATTAAGTTCCTTTAATTTTTTTCAGATATTTTGGTATAAGTGGGTTGTGGGGGTGGGGGTGTGTGGGGGTGGAAATAAAAGATGCACAAATAGAATAAACCAAAATATTTATTTGGCATATTGATACCAAGTAACTATTTATTATTCATCTGTAGTGCCAATCCGACAGAGGCACCATTATTTTAGGTATTGCGCATACACGTAACACAAAATAGTCCCTGCTTCAATCTTGACTTTGCTAAAGTCCTTGCATAGGTTTATGGTCGTTGGATCTTTAATAAGTGTGTAAGCAGTCTGATATACAGTGGGCCAAATCATGCTAATCATACTCTCAAAAAACTCCAAATAGGAGTTTTGCATAAAGTAAGCAAGATTTGGCTTAAAAGATGCTCTGGCTAATTATTTTCCTTTGTCAGTTGGATCCAGTCACTTCCTTTTCAAAAAGCTCCAGTGGGCTCCCCCTTTCCCACTGATTCAAGTTTAAATTTCCCATCATTGCTTTCAAGGCCCTGCTTGGCTTTCCTCCTCCTACCTGCATCATGGCTCTTATTACATTCCTGCAAATCCTCTTTGCTCTGCTGACTGGAACTTCACTACTCCTTTTGTTTCCTTGTCATACTCCTGTCTTTGTGCCAAATTCCTTGCTCTTTCCTGTGCATGGAACAATCTCCTGAAGCAGGTCCTCATCTACTTCTCATTTAGGGTCCTCCTAAAGAGTCTCTTCCTGAAGCCCACAAACGCTGTCCTTGTGATCTTGAAAATATTCACTCTGAGTGTCCTGTTGTGTTCAGTCTTCTATGTGTCTGTCTTGATCACTGTAATTTCATCAGGGCAAGGACTCTGTATCCGTCTTCTACACTGATGAGCACATTGGTGCTTAAACAGTAAATAGTACCCATAATAAAAAAGAGTAGTTCTGAGGAAGAAAAAATCCTCAGAGTTTGGATAAACACCTGTTGAGGGGTTTATCTGCACCTGTCTAGACCTCCTGCAGTTTGCCAATACTAGCAAATAGAAAAAAGGTGAAGCATTTGGAGAAAGGTGTGTGTTACTGTTGCCTTCCATGAGCAGCGAGACTGGCCACAAGATGGCATCATAGCACACAAGTGGTGTTCAGCATTTTATACTCACTGGCCATAAGAATGGTTTGAACTTTATTCTGTGGTGTTTGCAGTGTTGCTGTAGCCATGTCAACTTTATTCTGCGTATGCAGTGTTGTTGCAGCCGTGTTGGTCCCAGGATGTTAACGATACAAGGTGACTGAATTAATATCTTTTATTAGTCCAATAAAAATATAACCTCACCCACCTCGTGACTTTATTATGACATTTAACAAGGTGCTGCCAAAGAGACCTTAAGTCTGACCTCTTTCCCCTAAAACTTCGTGTAGCTCTGATACAACAGCAAATCTTCCAGCCTCCCAGATTAGTGCTGCGGTATCCTAACTGAGGAGCTGGGAGCCCCAGGAAAACCCGTCAAGGACTCTGGGTTTAATTGGGACTCTGTGCATGTGACCTGAGTGCATATGTGCATCTGCCCTCTCCTTCCCGGCCAGCTCTGTCCTTGTGAGCCTGCAGGGGCTTAAATTGACAAGGATCCTGCACTGTAGTGCTTCAGGCTGCAGCATTCTCATCAATTTAAATCCCCTGCCAAGTAAGAAGAACAGAGCTGACAGGGGAGCGGAATCTAAATGAATCAGTGAATACAGCAGAGCTCTGCTTCTCATTTGCCACATAGACTATTCTCATAGTAGAGGATTGTGGGTCAAAAGAGGAAGGGTGGCAAAAAAAAAATCAAAAAACCCTCAAGCAAAATGAAACAAAACTGACCACTCAGCAGATTCTGAGGACAAGTCAGCGGCTGTGCCTTGTTTTTTAAAAAGAAAAAAAAAAAAAAAAAAAAAAGAGAGAGAGAAAAAAAAGGCTAGATGCCAATTTAGTTGTACAAACTCTATTTAACTTTCTTAAATGTCCAGGTCTGGTGGATGAAGCAGCTGGTGACCTTATGGAACTCTCCACAAAAAGAAATTTTTGTCAAGTGTACAGCTGTAGTCAATAACACTGAGCACTTACCTAGCACATCTCATCCTCAAAGCACTTTATAAACATTAGCAAATGGTTTAGTGGTTAAAATACAGAATGGTGAGGGGGCACTGACACAGAGTTTGGGGGAGACAAGGCCCTGCACCCCCGGCTTCCTGCGATTCACCATGACTCTCAGCCAGCCAGTAAAACAGGAGGTTTATTTAGATGACAGGAACACAGTCCAAGACAGGTCTTGCAGGTATAGACAACAGGACCCCCTCAGTTAGGTCCATCTTGGGGCGGGGGCCCAGGGAGGCCAGAGCCCCATCTGGGCTCCCCTCCATTTTCCCAGCCAGCTCTAAACTGAAAACTCTCCAGCCCCTCCTCTTCCTTTGTCTCTTTCCCGGGCCAGGAGGCCACCTGATCTCTTTGTTCTCCAACACCTTCAGTTGGCACCTTTGCAGAGGAGGGGCCCAGGCCATCAGTTGCCAGGAGACAAGGTGTCGGCCATTCTCTGTGCAGACAGCATCACACTGGCCCCCTAGGGCTCTGCAACAATCACACACCCCTAGACACTCGAGAAATGCATTGGGGAAACTGAGGCACCAACCCAGCACTCAGAGAAAACATTAAGAACATTCCCATTTCGTCACAGGCACTATTCCCAGCATTGCCCCTCTGATTGTGCCCCTGGGCTGGATTGCTTACAGGGACAGTGGCTTCCGATTCTGGGAGCCTAATTTGAAACACTGGGTCTGATTTTTTTTTTTTTTTTTTGGTAAGTGCTAAGCACTCAGAACTCTAGCTGAAGTTAATGGGTGCTGTGGATGCTCAGCACTTGTGAAAGTCAGACTCAACGTGTTTCAAATTGGACACTTAACCTGAGGCCCCCCAAAGCAGTAATCATTTTTGGTAGCCTTAAAGCCAAATTTTTCAATCCTTACTCAGGAAAAAATGCTGTTGATTCCAATGGGAATTTTGCCCGACTGAGGGCCCAGGGTTTGGTCCTATAGTTCTGTCTGTTTCCCCTTCTGTAGAATGGGGCTATAGTACTTATATATGGCACCTTGCAGAGGCAAGGGGTTGTGAGCCAACAAATTAATATCTGTAAAGTGCTCTGAGTTCCTTAGATTACGCTGTAGGAGTATAAATATTTTATTTATTATGTTTCATTCTGTTTATTTATAACAATTAACCAGTGCACAGGCTTAGGGAACAATAAGGACCCACAGAAGTCTTCTTTTGTTTTGTCTGGGTGCCCCTGTGCCAAGAGCTCTTCCAGCACCCTCTCTTCTACTTATCTGCTTTCCTTATGGACTTAACCCCGTACTGGTCAATGGGGGAATTTTCCATCTGTAGGAGGAACACAGGATTTTTGGGCTGCAGCAGTGTGGGGAGTGAGTCTTTAATTTGGGGGGAGGGGGCGGGGGGAGAGAAATCTGTCAAGTGTCTCTAAAAAATCTGCCAAGTGTTTCTAAAAAAATCTTTTTGTATGGAATATGGTTACATTGCATAAAAGCATCTTCCTGACATAATATGGTGATAGGCATGGCATTCTCTAGGCATTCCAAACTCATTCCAGTAAAATCTTAAACTACAACACAAACATGTATTCTCTCTATATAGGAATCCCTTCATCTACCCCTGAAATGCAGCCATCTCTAGGGCAGAGAGCAGTTGCCATTTAACAGTGCACAACAGCACTATACAACTGTTTATGGAAGGAAGTGAAGCGGATTATTGTATTCAGTTAAAACTACAGGGTAAATTTAAGTGATCAGCATATCATTACTCAAGTTGGAATTCGGCCAAGACATAGGCCATTTGTTCTTGAGGGAAATATACCAACTGGTCAGGACCTCACTTTTACATCTTCTCCAAATACTAGATGCAATCATGTACCTCTTCAGAATCTGTCACGCTCCTTACACCCCAATCTATCCCAAGTTTGCCAATTTTGAGTGCAATTACTGATACTGGTTTTATTTACTTAAAATAATAACATGATTTATCGAGATTTCTTTTGCATCAAAGGAAATACACAGATTCAGGGTTTATATAGAGCTAGGCAAAAGTTTATCCAAAGTATAGATATAGTTCCAGAAGTGTGATAGTGAGTTTTTTCTCCATTAATTAGCCAAATTAAAAAGCCAAAGTCTGCTTTCTCTAGTACAAATATACTTATGTTTACATAAGGGGGATCTAGTATTCCCCCTCTAAGTAATGCACTTTGTACAAGAATGCCTCCCCCCCCCCTTTTTTTTTTTTTTTTTTTTTTTGCTGCTGAATCTTTGAGAGTTGAAATTCTGTAGCATTTCTTAGCACTGCCTGGTTCAAAATAATCTCTACTGGAAAGCATTTTACACATGACTTCATTCAGTAATAAGTTTATCTGAGTTCAAAGTACAGAAGGGTCATGTGATCCTTAAACAATCAGAAACTTAATGTTTCTGTTCTATCTTAAGACTTTAAATATAAGATGTGTGTGGGGGGGGAGGCGGGAGGAATAGCAGGATGTGATCCAAAGCTGTTTTTGATTTAATGCTTTAGTTTCATTTGGAGACTTGGGGCTGGATCCTGCAAAGTGCCCTCAAGTCCCATTTGTCCTAGTGTTTGTGTCTCACTGTTTTTACACAAGTGTAACTTCACTGACTTCAGTGGAGTTACTCCCAGTGTACCTTGGAATAAGTGAAATTAGAATCAGACCCATTGATCCCAATATTGTGGTGAACAGTGGAGACTGTAACAAAGGGAAGATGACCTGGCATCTCCTATTTTGGTATTTGTAGCAGCAGCAGCAATAGACCGCTGATGAAAATATTGTTGGGAGCTGGAGAAAAGTGAAAGCCAGGGTGCAGGGTTTGTGAATTCAGTGCATGCAAAAATAGAAAACAGCTTTGTCTTTAACCAGGAACACCAAAGCTTCTTAATCCTCACCTACGTTGCACCAAATATTTCAGTGCTGGCCTTCCTTTGAGCAGACTGTGCTAATGATACTGAACTGTCTGGTGTTTTTTATGAAATTGATGGTGGAGACTGGGGTGAGGATACTTAATACATTTTCAGTGATGAATTACACCAGGATTTGCAAATCGGATGCGCAGAATGAAAAACTGGTATAGTGCACCACTTAGCCTCCAAGTGATTATTCATTATGGGATAAACTCCATAACTAGCTTTTTAACATAGATTTAAAATCATCAGGACATGTTGCCATCTTTGGAACTTGCGCTAATTTTTTTTCCTCTTAAAGAAACAGGCTGTTCCCTCCACCCAGTGTTCTGTCCTCCTGAGGGAGAGTACAGACATATCTGAGAGAGCCCCATAGCCTTTGGGCTTGAAAAAGACAACATATATGTATTTGAACCAAAGATCACCTAGGAAGGCTCAGTGAGAAATGGGAGCCTGACGAGAGATGGTAAGTCAGTGTAGTGAAGAAATCACTATTTCTAAGGCATGTTTTATTTGCTCATAAAAATTCTGATCAAGGCTCTGGTCCTGCAAAAGAACAAATGAGAGTATTTCCATTGATGTCATTGGGACTGCTCTTGTGCATAAAGTTAAGCACATGTGCAGGTCTTTGCAGGATTGGAGACCAAAGTAGTAATGCCTGCTAAAGCTAGTTTGTGTATTGTACATGGGATGAGAACAGACCTCTAAGAACAGTAATAAATACTATAGAAAGCTAGCCAAATTCATACCTGGTTTACCTTAGAGATGAATTTGGCTCAATGTGTGTTTGGTTGAAAGTGTGTAAATGGAAGCCAGAGGCCAGATACCCTGAATCACAGATTCAGATTTTAGGATTCTGCATCCTCTCAACATAAATAAATTTAGTTCTGTGCATTTTGCTCTGGCAGTATTGCCAAACCCAAGCATTCAAAAATCACAAGTCAAGCACTAGAAAAATCAAGAGATTCTTAAAAATAAATGGGGAAGAGGGGGGATGGTTTCTTTGCCTTCTGGTGTTGGAACGTTTAGGTTTCACATTTTCATGCTTTTCTCTTTAGCCACAAGGGCTAGAAAATTATCTTTTGGGTTTTTTTTGTTTTTTAAAGGACAGCTGAGCTTCTTATATAGTAACCTGATTCCACCATCTGGGACTCTAACAAAAGGACCAAATAATGTGAGACTCCCATTACAAACCACCCAGATCTTAAAAACCTCAGCCCTCTCCATGCTATATGAACATTAAAGTGCCCATGATATTTTTGTAATGTTAGGGATTTGCCAACATTTTTCTTTTCCCATGCTGGTGGGTGGTGTGTTGCCACTCTCACGCTGTCAACTCCAGCATGGTTCCCTGTGTACCAGTGTAAGGGAGGTGAGGCTGGAAGATCTGCTGCTATACAAATAGGCTTATCCTCCCCACTGGGACATCGATGGGCACATTTTGTATCTGGGACTATTGCATATACAGGCACACACACACACATTTCTTTTTAATTGATTTGGGTTGAGGATCTAGCCCCTGTTGACATCAGCTTGCCAGTGGAGGGAGAGTAGTTTGCTTCACATCACTAAAGATACTGAGCCTGATTCTCCTCTTATTCATACCAGTATAAATCCAAGCTAACTCTATTAAAGTCAGTGGAGTTACTCTGGCGTAAATGAGGTATGTGATCAGAATCGGATCCTGAATGCGTGCTGGTTCCACCAAAGTGTTGCTTGGCCTTATCAATCCATATGAGTATATTAATTTAGGAGGTTCTGCTTTCTCTTTATTGAGAACAGTATCCATAAGTGATGTCACTAGAGCTGGTTGGGAATTTTTCAATGAAATGCTTTTTCATCGGAAAATGCTGATTTGTCAAAGCTGAAACTTTTTGTGGAAACTTATTAGTTTCAACAAAAAAATTGTCAGGAAGGCTTCTCAGGTTCTGGATAGCATTTAGAGAGACCCCTATCCCCCAGAATAGCCAATAGCTGGGTGGCTAGAGTGCTCGTCTGGTGCTGATCTGCATCTCCCACATCCTAGCCAATTAGCTATTCTGAGGTGAATATTTCTCTACTTTAAATTTTTGAAAGGTCTAGTTTTTGTTCTGATGCAGAATGAAAGCAAATGCTGAAACCTCACATTTTATTTGCAAAAGTGAATTTTTGTTTTTGGGCCAGCCCTACGTGTCACATCCATGGTTGGTAAAGATCAGAACTATGGATATATATTTTTTATTTTTACCTTACAAAAAAGCTGTCTTGTACTATATATTTGGCTAGTGATATCTAAAATGAAGCAACAGCAACTGAAAGCTGTACAAAGAATTTTCTGAACTTGTGCACGGTTATTTAAATGGGGATTGCTGAACAATGATGTATGCTAGTGGCGTGGGAGTCCAAGTGCTAAATTGGTGAATTATTTGTCAGTGTCCTATTTCTGGCCAAGTATAATAAATGTTCTAAAAACAATATGGAATCATAAATTGAACTGCACAAGACTCTTCTTTTTACTCTGGATTTTGCTTGAGGGTGGTGCTGGTAATTTGGTTAGTGATTTGTCCATTTTTGTTTAAATTCTGGGGCCATGTTCTCATCTTGGCCACTGCAGGGAAAATACAGAGTAGTCACCTGATGGAGTTACTCTGTGTTTAACCTGATATCAGAATCTGGCCCTGAGTTTTTAGAGTTATGTACATGTGCTCTGAAATTGTAATTGAGCACATTATAGAAACCAATAAATACATTAAATTATTGGCTGAGCTGAAACTATGTTTGCCACATGTTTTCTGTTCAATACTGGAAAAGTAACGAACAAAGATTTTTTTTTTAAAACAAATAGATGGCAATTGCCTCTGGCTGTGCAAAGAGATTAAACCTGAGAAAATGGAAGATAACGTATTCCAGCTTTGAAAGACTAGTAAAATGAAAAGGCAGAAATTGTCCTATATGAGCAGTAGTTTATAAGATGAACAAAGCTGTGAATTTCTGTATGCTGTTGGAGGAACTGATTGCTCAAATAATGGGCAATAGAGATATCATCAGGAAGTTTAAATGAGTTGTGACCTTCCCTAAGGAGACATGATGGAGCACACCGGATTTTGTTTTGGGTTAAGAGTGTTTGTTTGCTGTTTGTTGCTTTTAATTTGGTCATAAAAAGGTAAGGTGTCTCCTTTACTCCCCTCAGCTCCTACTCAATAAGGTGATGACTTAAGTCACAGGTTGAGAAGCTCCTCCTAACTTATATAAATTATCAATGTTCAGTTTAGCTGAAACTGACTTCTTTAGGTCAGATTTCCCTCTCAGCCTATGATAACCCAGTGCCCTTATGGTGCATGTGTTCGGAGACAGAAGATGTAGAGACCTGGGGAATATATTAATTTATTTGGGGCAAGGACCACAATAATATCTGTTGGCTGGATCCTACTCCCATTAAAATCAATGATTAAAAAAAGCTGTCATTCATGTCAATTGGCTGCCATTCATGTGAAACAACTAAAGAGCAAAGAAACTGAGAACTAACAAAAACATGTAATTTATCATTAAAAATAGTTACTATGCTGGAGAGCTGCCACCATTGTACCACTCTTCTATTTAAAAAGGGGGCGGAAATATTATGGTGATACTTGGACTTGCAAACCAATGAGCCATATCTCAGTACTAGAAAAAGTAATTAAGAAAATAATTAAAGATCTGGGGTCACACCCCTAGCTGGTGTGAGTCAGTGTAGCTCCATTGAAGCTCAGGTGTGGCCTACACTACAGAGTGAGGTCGACGCAAGGCAGCTTACATCAATCTACCTATGTAAGTGTCTACACTTAAATTTCACTCCCTCCAATGTAAGTGCCTCCCTGCGCCAACTTAATAACTCCACCTCCATGAGCTGCGTAGAGTCAAGGTCAATGCTGTTAGGTCAATGCAGTGCCAGCGTAGACACTGCATTGTGTACGTCAACTGTTATGAACTGTCAGGAGCCGTTTCACAATGCCCTACACTGACCGCACAATCAATACAAGCGCTCCTGGTGAGGATGCGCACCACCGATGCAAGGAGCAAAGTGTAGACACGCACAAGTGATGTAATTACTGCAGCTGCTGTATGCCGTCATAAGTTAGCTCACCTTAATTTTGTAGTGTAGATGTGGCCTCAGTAGAACTATGCCAATTTATAGCAACTGAGGGCTTGGCCAAGAGTTACCAAAAGCCTGCCTGAGTATCATGGCAAGCAAGGATGTTTATTTTTATTGTCCCTTTATACGTACTTATGAATAGCCTCTATGAATATTTACAAAAATAATTCAAGAATATTAGGTATACTTCTTGTCTCACATTGGTGTAAATCAGGACAGTTCTTTTTAAATCAATGAAGTAAAACTGAGATCAAACTCGAAATCATCAATGATATAAATCAGGCAAAACCAACATTAGCTAGTGCAAACAAAAGGACAACCCCACCTAGCAAAAAAACAAACCCTAAACTAACCCCACAGAGAGAGCCTGAATAAACAGATAGGCCCTGTTGCATCAACACACTCAGTGTTGTGCCAAGGAGAAAGGGGATACTAGAGCCAGGGGCTCCTCTTGGGGAACACCCTGTCAGCAAGCCCCCTGAGATGTTTAAACGTGCCAGGTATGAGCTTGAGTACATCAACTGATCCACTCCAGGCTCTGCCTCTCCAACTGCCTCTCTAACTTCTTGTAATTATTTACAAGAGTGGGCACTGGAGAACCAGGAGCTAGAATTATTTAGACATTTAAAAATGCTTTTGATACAATCTGTCAGAAGATGCTGTTCGAGAAACTTGGTGTTTAGGGAACGAGAGAGAAAATCCTGTTATGGATTCAAAACTGATAGGAAGCAAAAATTAGGGCTGCCCAATCCAAATTTTTGCAAGGCTCAGTGAGGCATAGGTTTGATGTTTCAATACAGGCCTATGTCTAATCTACTCATTAAGGAACTGGAAGGAGAGTGAATAAGACAGAGAGGTAACGTTTCCTTATTTAACAGGCTTGCATTATTGCAGTATACGAAGATGAGTGTTCAGTAGAAAGTAATACAAATTCAGGATTTTTGCTGAATCTGTAATAGAGAGTGAGTTTTTTTTTTTTTTTTTACATTTAGTTCCTATTGTTGGTTTGTGTTATTTTAGTCAGTGAAAATAAAGCATGTTTGGAGAACTGCCAGGAAGACACAATTTCAAAACATGGCTGTTTTCTTTCAGTTTAGCAAAAGGTTAACTGTTATCTTTGGTTATCTCAGGATCTTAATCCGATAGAGTGATGCCCTTAACATGGGTGGTGTGAAGTGGCTATGTGTTCTTTTAACAGCTGACAAGAGAATGGATTGTATTTTTGCCTATTGCACTGAAGACTGCTATATGGGCTACTAGAGGGTTATGTGCACAAGCTGAGTTGTATTCATTACTTCGATGTGCAGTAAATTTCAACAAGAAATCGACTGAATATCCTATTTCTAGCGTGTGCCAGTTCTAGTATTTGTGTTAATATTTATCATGGCTTTTAAAAAAAGATTCATGGAGACATTTGTGGATCTGAAATAACAAGAGACCTCGGCTTCTCCGGATATTATTCCTTGCTGGTGACAATCCAGTGAGATGGCTGAGGCAAAAAAGACAGTGAAAACATAAACACAAATAAAAAATATTTATTCTGGTTCCTGTGGAACAACAGCTTAAATTATATCAATGGAATAATGGATTTCATCTTTAAATTCCTATCATTTGCCATTGTTACACAGTGAGAATTGCATGACCTCATTTAATTACATATGTTGTTTCTTTGCCAGATCTGTCACTTCCTGTGCTTTCAGCTTGGTGTCATGCTTAGTGTTGGTGGGTTGACCTCACAAGGTTCAGAGTTCAGACGCAGATCAAATAAACACCAAAGTTATTTGTTCAAATCAGACTTCTTGGGTCTGTTTCTGTTTGTGATAAAAGTACCACAAGAACAGCCTCTCTTTTGGTGTTTTGGTATTTCTACCCAAACATTTCAGAAACTCCAAAACCATTGATTCTTCAGTTCTAGAAATCGACAAACATTGGGGTAAGAGGTATCTTACTTCTGAATCAATTTCCCCATTTCTAGATGTGTTTAAAATAAAAAATTCTTCAAGAATAATGATCCTCCATACTGCTATAGCATCTTTCATCCAAGGATCCCAATATGTTTTACACACATTAATGAGTTATACTGCACAACACCACTCTGAGCTAGGTATACGTTAGGCCTGATTCTCATTTATACTAAGGCCCCTTTATACCACTCTGAGCAGTGTCAAGGGACTTAGTGTAATTGAGAATCAGGCCCTCTTATCTTCATTTTACAGGGGGGGAAACTGAGGCACAGGTAATAGCCCTGCAAATATTTGTTGCCCAGTGAGTTAGGGACTAGGCTAGGAACAGAACTTAGGTAATGCAACTCCCAGATTTGTGTCTGAGCCACAAGACCATCCTGCCCCAAAACATACAGAATGCAATTCCTTCCAAAGGCCAATTCTTATCCTTTCCTATGTCAGTACGGCAACTCTACTGAATATGTGCTCATAGCAGATACAGGATGCAGATCTCTCTGGCATCCTACCCTGCCCACCCCAACCCCCCAAATTTGGCTTTAGGAAATAAGAACATCTATTGCAGAACAAATCAATAGCCTGCTTAGATCAGTATCAGATCTGCAACAGTGACCAGTTTCAGATGCTTCAAAGACTCCTATAGCCTTTCATAATTCACTGTATTGTGCAGTACTATCCTGTCAGCTGATCAGGTTCTGCCCTGCAGCAGGAGCTTTGATAGCTCATATAATTTTCATCTTAGGTAGTGTTATATGTTATATATATATAGGTAGTTATTCATATAAGTATCTAATCCTTAATCAAAGCTCACTAATCTTGCTTGTTGAAGCTCTGGCTTTGAATGTGCTCAGACCATAGAGGTGAAAAGATTTATTTCCCCCCCTTATACGCTTTTGTGAGTCTTGTATTAATCAACATGTTGCTTACCGCTGTTTATTATATTTACATGTTTTCAGCTATTTGTGTACAAAATACACAGCCTGATTCCTTCCAGACAATTGTACTGCAGGCTTCTGGGGGCTTGTTTACAATGCAGCGGATGGTGACTTACATTCATAATTCTCACTATTGTTAGTAGGGGTTACATATGCAGCACAGCCTGCTAAAGCTGTACCCCACAAAATGAATGGGGAAGGTGGGGCAGGGAGCATATCCCCCTATGTAAGCAGCATGGCCGGATATCTTCATGTACTTAAGAGAGCTACATAAGAATGGCCATGCTGGGTCAGACCACTGGTCCAACTAGCCCACTATCCTGTCTTCTGGCAATGGCTGATGCGAGATGCTTCGGAGGGAATGAACTGAACAAGTCAATTGTTAAGTGATCTGACCCCTATCATCCAGTCCCAACTTCTGGCATTCAGAGGTTTAGGGACACCCAGAGCATGGTATTGCATCCCTGACCATCTTGGCTAGTAGCCATTGATGGACCCATCCGCCATGAACTTATCTAATTGTTTTTTGAACCCTCATATAGTTTTGGCCTTCATAGCATCTTCTGGCAATGAGTAAATCTTTTAAATACTTCCTTACTTTTCAGGAGGGTCAGGAAGCTTAATTCACTAATAATGTTTGTGAAGTGCTTTGCAATCTTCTAATAAAAAGTGTCTTAGAAGTGCTGAGTATTATTAATTGTAAAAATAAAAAAAGCTGCGGTGTCCAAGACTCTGCATGAGTTTATTGGGAGTGCTTTGTGCTGCTGTGGTTTGCCTACAAAGTCAGTGCATAACTGTATGTAATTCAGGGTTCTGTACATGGTGCTTTGATACACTTCAGCATGAAAAGTACAGTGTAAAACCAAATTCCATTCAAAGGAAAACTAAAACACATTTGATAAAAAATTGCTAGACAGTCACCTCATACTGTCTGCAAAGAAGCCAGGACTGTTTCTCTCTTAGTATGAGAGAAGGGTCTAGCTGTGATATATTAAATGCTTAAAGAACTGGAATGCACTTCTTTTTCTTTAAGATTTCAAATGCTTGAGCAGGACTATGTCTGGGTTTCTCATCAGCTCTTCATAATACCTTGGGTAATCCATAACAGCATTTTCAAAGGCAATGCAAAATGACTTGTGTGTGTCTATGTTTGATCCTAGATTATGTTTTCCTAAGGTTAAGGGTTAAAGTTTTGACAGATGTGGGTGCTGTCTAATTGGCCCCTTTTAGCTCCCTTTTTCTATACAAGTGCTTGATAGCTCAATTTGTGAAATACAGCATCTCCATTTTGGTACCAGTCTGGAATGCACCAGATGTAATATTTTGCTGCCTCTCAGTTTCCTAGTCTGCCCAGGGATGGTATATCACTTTCAGTGCACAGGACAGAGGATATTCCTGCTCTGTATTACTGTAACTGACACATCATTTCAGCCCCTGCTCTGCTTGCACCTGGATTGCAGGATAAGACCATTTTTAAAATTTAGCATGTGGTTTTCTCCTCTTTCTTTCCCTCCATCCACATCAGCAGGTCTTTGTTGAAGGGCCTTTTCCCATAATCCACCATACCAGCTCTTGACAGTGTTTCTCCTCATCCTACCCTGCAGCCTTTGAGGAGGGGCCTTTTCCTTCATCTGGGTCTGGCAGACACAATTGTACATGGAATCTCTATATTTGTGGCACAGTGAAACACTGCTAAGTAAAATTAAACTGGTTAAGCAAAATGACAGATTTAAAATGAAAATACATGAAAATGAGCCATGTTCATAAACACGAATAGATAGTAAATATAAATCAGCTTTTAAATTGATTGCAAGAGTGTAGCTTTATTCTGTTATGGATCAGGCATCATGCACTGAGTCATAGACAAATTAGATTACCCACCCAGCACATGATTTGAATTGTAATGGCTGTAGTGGTGTTCTGTATGAAGCATACTTCATTTGCTTAGAAGAAAAAAAAATCTGTTTAGTTTACTAATTCGTAATAATAATTTGGTATCTACTGTACCTTTGTCTTAGTATTTCAGAGCACTCTACAAACATTAAGGGTAAGCTCTTTGGGGCAGAGTCCATGCTGTCATATGTGTTTGTACAGTGCCTAGCCCTAAGGGCTTTGAGCTTGATTGTGCCCTTTGGACACTACCATAATACAAATAATAAATAAGAATAAGAACATTGTGCCTAGCCCTGCCTGGGTGCGTAAGGATGGAGAGCACAGAAGGAGACTCCCTCCTGCATAGAGTCTGAACACAAATCAACAACAGCCCTGAAGGGGATCTTTAAAAAGGCACTGCTAGGTTGGTTGGTTTGGAGGCAGAGCAGGGATAGTGGGTGAAGAACATGATCCGGCCTTAAGTAAGCTTCACAATGCCCCTCTGAGATAGGGAAGTATTACCCACCCTTTAATAATGGATACATTTAGGCACAGGAAGGTCATGTGACTTTCTCAGAGTCACACAGTAGGTCAGTGGCAAAGTCCTGATTCCCAATCCTCAGCCCTAACCAGCAGACCACTTTGCCCCTTGTATTGTACTCACTATTGTTACCCCTTTTGACCTAAGCGCTTAGCCAATAATCAGAGTCTTGCAGATTGCCTCTGGTAGGAGGAAAAATTGATGATGGAGTCAAGTATTTCTTTCCTACAATCCTGTTTATTTACAAAAAATGTACATAAAGTCCTGTTTCCCTGAACATTATAGGAAACAAATAACAGGAGAGAGTTTCTTTGCTCACAGTTCCCAGCCTTTTTCTAGTAAGCACTCTTCCCAAAAGCTCTGTCTCTTAGCTTTTTCTCAGGATCATCTTCTCTGGCTATCTCTGGGGTTTTCTTGCTGCCTTCTCTGTGTGCTTCTGTGGTGTTTCTGCTCATTGTCTCTCTCTCATACTCGGCTCCATCAAACTATATGCAGCCCTCTGTGTTTGCATTTAGACCTGAGGGAAAACATCTGACTGCATGGCTCTCAACTCCTATTCCTGCACATCTCAGGCCAACTTTCTAATCACACAGACCGAACTCCCTAGCCCCGCCCCTTCCCTGAGGCCCCGCTCCCTGCTCACTACATTGGGATGTTTGAGGGGGTGAGGGCTCTGGGGTGGGGCTGGGGATGAGGGGTTTGGAGTGTATGAGGGGGTTCCAGGCTGGGGGGTGGGGCCGAGGGATTCGGAGTGCAGGAGGGGGCTGCGGGTTGGGGTTGGGTCGCAGGAGAGGGTACAGGCTCTGGGCTGGGGATGCAGGCTTTGGTATGGGGCCAGAGATGAGGGGTTCAGGGTGTGGGAGGGGGCTCTGGGCTGGGGCAGGGGGTTGGGGTACAGGAGGGGGCTCTGGGTTGTGGGGGAGGCTCAGGGCTGGGGCATGGGATTGGGGCTCAGAGTTGGGGTGCGGGCTACGTTGGACGGCTCTCAGTCAGCGGCGCAGCGGGGCTAAGGCAGGCTCCCCACCTGTCCTGGCTCTGCACTGCGCCCCGGAAGCAGCCAGCAGGTCCAGCTCCTAGGTGGGGGAGGGGGCAGGAGGCCCTGCGCGCTGCTTTCGCACATAGGCACCCCCCCCATCTACCACTGGCCGTGGTTCCTGGTCATTGGGAGTGTGGAGCTGGTGTTCGGGGTGGAGGCAGTGCATGGAGCCATGTGGCCCCCCCGCCTAGGAGCCGGACCTGCTGGCTGCTTCCAGGGCACAGTGCGGTGCCGGGACAGGTAGGGACTAGCCTGCCTTAGCCCTGTAGCACCGTTGACCGAACTTCTAATGGCCTGGTCGGCAGTGCTGACTGGAGCCACCAGGGTCCCTTTTCGACCGGGCGTTCCGGTCGAAAACCAGACACCTGGCAACCCTACTTGACCCACCCATTCCTGTAATAGGCCCATAACCTCTGGCTGAGTTACTGAAGTCCTCAAATCTTGGTTTAAAGACTTCAAGTTAAAGAGAATCCATCATTTACTCTAGTTCAAATCAGCAAGTGAATGGTGCCCCACTCTGCAGAGGAAGGCAAAAGAAAAAAAGAACCCCAGGGTCACTGCAGATCTGATCTGGGGGAAAATTCTTTCCCAATCCCCAAAATGGCAGTCAGTTAGACCCTGAGCACACAGTCATAGACCTGGGAAAGAATTTTCTGTTGTAACTCATCCCCAGCCCTCTCCATCTAGTGTCCCATCTCCAGCTGTTGAAGATATTTGCTAATAGCATTTGCAGATGGGTCATATGCCACTGTAAGCAGTCTCATTGTACTATTATCAAGCTCAGTCTTGAAACTAGTTAGATTTTTTTGCTCCCATTACTCCCTGTGGAAAGCTGTTCCAGAACTTCACACCTCCAGTGGTTAGTTTAACTTCAAACCTAAATTTGTTGACTGACAGTTTATATCCATTTGTTCTTGTGCCAATATTGGATCTTAACTTAAATAACTCCTCTGAGATATTTATAAAGCAATCAGATCTCTTATTTTGTTAGGCTAAACAAGTCATGCTTCTTAAGCCTTCCCTCATAAAGTGGGTTCTCCAGTCCTCTGATCATCCTAATAGTCTTTCTCTGTATCTGTTCCACTTCGAATTAATTTTTCTTAAATATGGGAAATCAGAATTGCCTGCAGTATTCCTGATGAGGTCTTACCAGTACCCTCTGTAATGGTAATAACACTTCCCTATTTCTACTGGAAATACCTTGCCCCTGATGCATCCTAGGATTACATTGGCCTTTTTCATGGCCACATCACATTGGCGGCTCATAGTCATCCTGTGATTGACCAATACAGCCAGATCTTTCTCCTCTGTCGCTTCCAACTGATACATCTCCATCTTATAGCAAAAATTCTTGTTGTTAGTCCCTAGAGGCATGACTTTGCACTAAATAAATTTCATTCCGTTTCTATTTCTTCAGTTTTAAAGGTCATCAAATCTTCTTGTATGATATTCTGGTCCTCCTTTGTATTGGCAATACCTCCCAACTTTGTGCCGTCCATAAACTTTATTAGCACATTATCACTTTTTGGAAATGATAAATAAGATTGATCCCAAAACTGATTATGAGGAACTCCACTAGAAGCCTCCCTCCAGCCTGACAGTTCACCATGAAGCATGACCTGTTGCAGTATCCTCCTTACCCACCTTTCAATTCTTGTATTAATCCTCATCTTCTTCTCCAATTTAAATAATAATTTCCCATGTGGACCTGTATCAAATGCTATACTGAAATCCAGATAGGTTAGATCTATTGCATTTTATTTGCTAAAAAATCGATTATCTTCTCAAAGAAAGAGATCAAGCTGACTGGAATGATCTACCTTTTGTAAAACCATGTAGTAGTTTATCCCAGTTATTGTTTACCTCTATGTCCATAACTACTGTCTCTTTCAAAATTTCTCCTAAGACCCTGCATACATTGAGGTCAAACTAACAGGCTTGTAGTTTCCCGAATCACTTTCTCCCCTTTCTTAAATTTAGATACTGTATTTGCAATTCTCTAGTCATAAGGCACAACCCTTGAGTTTACAGATTTATTAAAAATCCTTGCTGTTGGGCTTGCGATTTCATGTGCCAGTTCCTTTAATATTCTTGGATGGAGATTATCCAGGGCCCGTGGATTTGGTCTCATTAAGCTGTTCGAATTTGGCTTCCACCTTGGATGTTGTAAATTCTGCTTCCCTACCTTGTTCCCATTAGCCACCCTACCACTGTCCCCAAACTCCTCATTACTCTTATTAAAAACAGAGGCAAAACATTCATTTAGGTGTTGCGCCATACCTAGATTATCGTTAATCTCCATCCCATCCTCAGTGTTTAGTGATCCCACTTCTTCTTTCCTTGTTTTCTTTTTACTTATATGGTTAAAAAAACGTTTACTATTGGTTTCTATTTCCTTTGCAAGATCCAGCTCTGCTTGGCTTTTGGAAATTCTCATTTTTTCTCTACGCTTTCTGATCTCCAAGAAGTAGCTTTCCTTGCTGATCCCTGCTTTCATTTCTTTCTCTTAATAACCTATCTGAGATGCTTGTTAATCCAGTTTGGTCTACAACCCTTCCCTTTGAATTTTTCCCCTTGCTTGGGATGCAGGCTTCAGATAGTTTCTTCAACTTTGACATACCATAATTCCAAGCCTCCTCCACATTCAGATGTTTGAGCTCTTCAGTTTAGTCCCCTTCCTTAGCAAATTCCCTTAGTTATTTAAAGATTGTCCTTTTGAAATCAAGTTCACAAAGGATAGGTCCATCAATGGTTATTAGCCAAGATGGTCAAGGATGCAGCCCCATGCCCTGGGTGTCCTAACTTCTGGCAAACAGAGACTAGGGTGTGGCTATCAGGGGATGGATCGCTCAGTGATTGCCTTTTCTGTTCATTCCCTCTGAAGCATGTGGCATTGGCCGCTGTCGGAAGACAGGATACTGGGCTAGATGGACCTTTGGTCTGACCCAGTCTGGCTATACTTACGTTAAGGACCTTAGTTGCAGACATATTTTTGTTTATTCTTCCATTTAGTTTAAACTGAACTAACTCATGATCACTCGAACCAAGATTGTCCTCTACAACGAGCTCTTCTTTGAGGTCCTTGCTCGCTACTTACCAATACTAAATCTAAAATGGCATCACCTCTTGTTGGTTCAGTGACTGGTGAAGAAATCTGTTGGATTTCTATCTGGGACCTACCATTATTAGTAGCACTTGTCCTCCAATCGATAGCTGGAAAATAAAACATTCCCATAATCATACAACTCCCAGTATTATTTATTTCATTAAAAATATGAAAGAGGTCTCTATCCATATCCAAATTGGATTTTAGGGGTCTGTAGAAGACCCTAATCACTGTGCCAGTAGAACCTCTCTTACTTTTCTTCCCCAAAAGGATTTTGACCCATGTGATTGCCTTAAAAATCACATGGTTTTAAAAATAATATATGTTGTGTTTTTTGTTTGCCTTCTGGTGTGGGAGTCTTCAGCGTTCATGTTTTCAAACGTTTCTCCACAATTATGAGGTCTAGAAACTTACTTCTCTCTCTCTCTTCTTATGATTTTTCAGGTAATAACATGGTTCCATCAGCTGGGACTTTTAGGAAAACGTGAGATGTCATAACACATGCAATAAAATTGTGAAATTTGACAACATAGATTCATAGATTCTAGGACTGGAAGGGACCTCGAGAGGTCATC